>NC_054415.1:1775000-2135000 GCF_017976425.1 Toxotes jaculatrix
CACACAGACGCTAACTGATAAGAACGGTGATTACGATATCACACATTTCCAGGACAAACACTTCTGGTTTATAACGATGAAAATCAGCAAATATTCACATTTATTCCATTTTTTTATATTTTGGCTTTTTATGCCGATGACACCGTTTTATTTGTATTTTTCTCTTATCAAACTTAAACCATTTGCTTTTGTCGTTCTTCAGACATTTACACACACTCTTAAACTCCGACTGAATTTTGTTCACGAGACCGAATCATTTCACTGTTTCATCCTGTCATTCAAACACTTAATGGTCCTGAAGCTGAGTCTTAAAGTCTTGATAAACTGATGTGTTCTGTGCCTTAATCTTTTATGACTGATTGATCATTTGAGTCTCTTTTCACTTGTATTTGCTTCTCAGATGTGAATATTTCCTGCTTTTCTCTGTTTTATATCATTTTTAAGAGAATAGTGAATTACATCCTGGCAGAGCTGTCTCCATCCTTGTGCTTTCTTAGTTCAAGTCCCTCTTCACTATATTTTCTCTATTCTCTGGATATTTTGCTGTTTGTGTGATTTAATCTGTTACTTTTCTCCTCAAGCATTTTATTGTAAAAAAAACAGTGAACTGTCCCTCAATAGACTTTTTCATTCCTTTGTGTAAATACAGACACACAAACACAAACTCTCAGGGAAATGTCCTTTAGATGCTTTGCAGATTTTCAGAATGTCACAGGAGACCATTCCTTTCAGTAAAAAGCAGAGAGAAAGACGAGCTGGGAGCGAAGGAGAACAGAGGAGGAGAGGGTCAGTGGACGTTTTACTTTGAAGACCTCTGCTCCAGGAGGAAATGGGGGGGGGGGGGGGGTTCACCAACATGAAAACTCAAAGTGAAGAGAGGAAGGTGACAAGTGACTGGGAGGAGAGAGAAAGCAGCACAGTGACCGATGTGTCGGAGCTGCAGGCCCCTGAGAGAAGCAGACAGAAAAACACGCTTCATAAAATATGAATAAAATATGAAGCAATGTGGGATTTTTTGGCACTGCAGATTCTTAGAGGTTACACAGAGAGAGCTGCAATAAACAGAAACAGCCAGGGTCACGGTCCTGTGGGTGGAAGCACCGCGAGCAGAGCTGGAAAGAATCGGTCCAACACCAGTGTAGAGACGGACATCTGACTGGACGGATGAGAGGAAATAAATAAAGGCAGCTTTAATGGAATAACCAATGTGATGTTAAACATGAGTCAACAGGAGTTAAAGTTCATTTTTTTCTCTTTATGTAACACAATCACTACATCATATTAACTTCTGAATAAACTTTGCAGTTTAAGTCACCTACTCACTTTTCTTTTCAGATAAATTTCACTGAGACACAAGACACTGACAGACGGAGGCCAGACTGCACAGAGCAAAAATATAAACCCGCATCCAAACACAGACATGATTGCATGTAAACAGCAGAGAGCTGAGCACAGTTACAGCAGCGTGTCAACGGCTGTGACGAGCGTTTCCAGTTTATTTCGTCACATTTAAACCTTGTTTTTTTTACCGAGCTACGGAACCAGACGGAAGCATCTCTTTAATAAGCAGAAGTCAAAGTTGCATTATTGAGAAAATTTCACTTGGAATATGAAGTGAGATAGACACAAAGTGCCGCAGGGTCTTTTAATAAAAAGTTTCTCCTTCATTTCTCCTCTACAACTTGGCAGGCGATAACAGCTGGATATTAGTTTCCTGCTGAGGATTTCATATATCATATCATTACTGCACTTTGTTATCCGACTGTTATCTTCAATATGGACTATTACATAATATCTCACACAGGAACAAACTCTGGAATGAGCAGATTTCTCATTTCACTCTCCATCCCTCACTCTGCCTCAGTTCAACATGGTCTGAATATCATGGGCAGAAATCAGCTGAGTCCAGCTTAGATTTTTAAATCTGATTTTTTTTTTTTTTTTTTGTTTTGGGAACAACACGTCCATATGTTCTGATTTCCTCAGGATATTTGAGCAGTTGTGCTGGAAAATTGAAGCCTGAAACTGAAATGTGTGCATGAGAAATTAAATTACAGCCTGAATTTTAACCAAATACCTGCAAAGCTGAGGACGTTCCCATCATGCCCCAGCTGTACTTTGTGTTTAGTGCTAATTAGCAAATGCTAACACGCTAAACTAAGATGGTAAACATGGTAAACATCACACCTGCTTCACATCTGCTATGTTTAGCATGGCTGTAGACTGGGCTCAGTAGTCAGAGACGGTGAAGAGTAAAGATTTACTTTCGCAATTTCAAATAATTGCTTAAGAGCTCAAGAAATTATTTCCAAAGTAATTCTTGGATAATGGGAGGTTTCAAACAGTCAACAGGGGTGTAAATAATTTGAAGTTGCCATAGTGACAGCTCTGCAGGCCTCTGTGAAACTACTACGTACAGAGAGAGCTGAGAACTTTCACTGACTGTTTTATTTCAGCGACACTGAACACACAATCACACGCCCTGAAAAATAAGCTAATCACACTAATTAAATCATGAGAGTTCGACCTGGACGGAGCAGGTGACGGTGACGGCGACTTCACACAGGTGAATATGGGGAAAGGACACGTTTCACAGTTAGTCTCATTTACTCTTAACTTCACAAGCTTTATTTGTCTCTGATGATGTTTTTTAAACGATTCACAGACAGAAGAAATTTCCCAAAAGAAACAACCTAAACATTAAAAAGCCCTCTGACTGCACGAGTCTGCCAAGTCTGCACATTACTCTGAGTGTGTTGTTTTAATGACAGATTGTTTGTTTTTTATTTAAAGTAAGAGAAGTAGCTCATGAGAAAATAGTTAAACTGCCCTACTTTACAAAACAATCCTGGATCTGCACAGGAAATGAATCGCTTTTTGTTCGGTCCAGAATCTCTGAGCCAGATTTCATTTCAATTTTTCACGTTTTTGAGTTATCCCTCTAATCAGCAAACAAACAGAAAACAATACAGAGAGCACTGGAAGTGATTTTTGTGCAACTCAAATTTCTTTTCTGGAAAATCCTAATAAAGGACTAATATCAGCAAACATAACAAATGTGTTTGTAATCCTTCCTGTTTGCCTTTCAGTCTGTCTGCTCTCACTCTTCTTCTCCTTCTCTGCCATCTGCTGTTTTCACTCCTGTCATCCCTTCTGCCATCAGTTTCTCGCTCAACTTTTCTGATAACAAACCAGGACTTGGAGGTTTCTGTTTTTAACACTTCAGTGGTCTGAAGCCGCCGTCCCTCCGACTCCACTGCTATCTGCCGGCTCACCTGTGTCATGTTCTCTCTTTGCTCCATTCACTGTCTTCATCTCTCGGACAGAGTGAAACCAGGTTTCCTCACAAACTCAAACATACTTTAGAAATTCTGTAGAAAACTAAATGTCACTTTGGTGCTTTGTTTATTTTACAGCTGCTGGTTATAAAGTAATGAGCCACAGTAAACTCAAGGGAAGAGTTCAGCTTCCATCAGGGGGCCAAATATTTTAGTTGGAGGGCCGGATTCACTCCCCAGGCTGCTATTTGGCATGCCATGGCTCTAAAACCTCCCCATCATGATTTCACACGAAGATACCGCGTCCATGACCAAAAAAGAAGCAAAAAATCTGACGAACAAACACAAAGTTCGCAGGAGAAACTCTCTCTCAGGTCCAGATTCATTTTTCAGCTCAGAGCTGCATCGTAAATTTATAAAATCTATATCATATAGCTGCTTCATAATTATAAAAAGACTCGGGTTATAAATAACACGGTGTGTATTGACTCTGTGTGAGAGTGTTATGAACTTTTCAACTCTGTCTGTGTGTGTGTGTGTGTTGACGAACCCACTGGGGGAGAGAGAGAGAAATTGGTCATTTTCTCCGGCCTCTATCTGATCTATCGTCTCACACACACACACACACACACACACACACACACACACACACACACACACACACACACACACACACACACAGAAAGTCAAAATCCAATTATGGAAGTAGCTGGAGGAAAAGGTTACTCCTCTCTCTCTCTTACTGGCTGCAATTCCTACTGTTCTCCCTCATTTTCCCGTCTTTCTCTTGTTCTTCCATCTTTTTCTTCCTTCCTCCTCTTTTTCTTTGTGTCTGTCTCTGCTTCCAACGCTCAGTGACTTTTTGTGTCTGTATGCCATCCTCCTCCATCAAGACAGAAGACAGAGACAGAGACACAAGAGTCTCTGAAACTGGTGAGAAAAAGAAAACGAGGAAAGAAAAGAAACAAGGAGACGAAGAAGGAAACGACGTGAGGAAGACTGAAACTAAATTTGTTCATTTGTTCTGCGTGGACGGACACATCAACACCAGAGCTCATACGATACCACATCAAAATGCACAGTGCAGAATGTTTACACTTCACCACAACAACCAGATTACACCATTATACTGCTCCTCATTATACTGAAACTCAGGTGAACCATGGACCTGCACTGAAACCTGCTCAGCTGGTTCATGAACACTGAACTCGTTAGCCGTGCTCTTTGCTATGATGCTTGTAAAGCTTTTTTTTTTTTTTTTTCTTAACTTCATTTTGACAAGTGCTGTAAAAAAATCCACAGAAAACTTCAAACATTCAAACAGGATCATCCATCATATCAGAGGTGGAGCACACGCGTGATTTTTAATAAAAGTTCAGCGGCAGCTCTGTATATCGGTTTCATCTCAACTCCCACAGGTGTTCTTATTTAATTTACTCTCCATCACCTCTCTCTTCTTCACCCTCTACTTACCCTCTCTCACCTTGCAACCTTATCTTTCCTTCTCATATACTCTCAGTCTCTTCACCGTTTTCTCTCCTTTTCACCCTGTCGGACTTTCACACGTATTCACTCTGGGTTTCATTTCAGCTCGTCTCTTACCTGTCCTTGCCCTTTCTTTCCGTCTTGCCCTTTGCGCTCATCTCTCACCGTCTTTCCCGCTCACTTTCTGAATCTCATCCCCCCATCCCCCCTCCCTCCATTTCTCTCTCAGGTTACCGTGATAGGAAACAGAGCGAGATGGGAGTGGGGGATAAGAAGGTGAAAGACAAGTCAGATGGAGAGATATAGGAGAGGAAAACTGCTGTGGGGCGCCGTGTTTTCATGTGAGCTCTCCACTCTGATGTACCACACGGGACATAACGGAGTCATGATGCACTGTGTCGCAGGCTTTAACATTCAAATTAAAGCATATGCACATCAGAGAAACTCTCTGAGGATTTTAATTCGAAAAAACTTTTTAAACAAGAAAAGCTTCCAAAGCTTCTTTGGTCCGTTTTATGTAATAATCTAATAATTTTTCAATAAAACACCCTGTGATTTGGAGATAGAATCTCAGGCTCCTATACTGAACGTTTTTATGTGATCATTTTAAAGAGTCTGCAGTGGTGTAATATTTAAACACTAAAAACTCTCTTCATTAAATCACCTAATCCTCAGTTGTACTTAATGTAAGTTATATGATTAAAATCCCAAACTCAAAGCAGAGCTTCTCTGAAAATACAGAAGCATTTCTTTAAGAAATGCAGACGACACATTTACAAAACTCTGACTGTTCAAAGTAACGAGCTGAACGAGGTTATGGATGGATATGGTTAATACTGTCCAAACAATAATACTGAGGTTTATACAGCATTTTTATTTTTTTTAATAAGAAGATAGATTTTATTTTTTTTAATAAGAAGATAGTTAATAATATTCTGCCATAATAATGGCAGAATATTATTAACTATCTTCTTATTTACTGAATTAATTTAAATGTTATTTTTATGCTGTTTTCTCTCTATTTTAAAGTCTAGATATTTAAGAGCAAGAACCTGTTTCCTTTTGTGCTGGATGATTTAATTTTGCCTGTTTTAATTGAACAGCCGTCGCCTGATAACTCACAAAGCTGTTGGTTTACAATCCACACAAATGGGTCGAGTCTGAAGCATTAAATTTCCCTCCATTAACAGCCAGAGAGGCATGAAGACGCTCATTTCCTGCGCTGCCGCCTGCCAACAACTTCCTTTTCTTTGCTGGGGTGAGAAGTCTGTCTCTGCAGGTCGCGACCTCTGGAGGAGGCAAACAGACTCTCGCTGCTTTTAACGACACGAGCTACATCCCATGAACTCACCACACAGTTCCCACTTAAACAGAACTTGTACAGTCACACAGACTTACAGGACTTTTAAATCAGCAGCTACTAGATCAAAGACTTGAATTATGAACACCCAAAGGCCGTGTCTGATCCTGCTCCTGAGAATAAATAAACGCCACTAATAAACTGTCATGTAAAACACTTATTGTAATGACTCCAGTATGGATCATCTTTTAGCTGGTCCCAACATGTTGTGTAATTCCATAAGAGCCTCGAGGAAATAACAAATGCTGGAGGTGAGTCAGTGTTTCCCGAGATAAGATGAAACATCACAGATTCTCTAGAACAACGTCAAACAGTCACAGAGCTCAGCGCACTTACAGACCTGTACACGACCGAATCCTGGGTTTCGATTTGAATGTTCAGACTGAGCTTTGGTCTGTAAACTACTTCAGGAATCATCCTGACCGTCACCTCGTTGCTCCTCCTCCATCTAAAAGGTCATAAACCATAAATTCCTTTGCTCTTCCTCTCAATCTAATCTGTCGATCATATAAAAATATTACGGTAAAGACAATGTGCCCGGTGACGGCGTGTCATGTGAAAGGAATTGCTCACAGTCACACAACATTTTAGCATCTTTCAGTTTTGTTTTTCCAGCCTGAAATTTTACTGCTGTTTTTTTCACCAAGCTGTTTCGGTGAAGAAGCTCTGACTCTCTATTACCTACTTACTATTACTACAGTAAATAACCAATTATTTTACTCAGGAGCTGGTGGTGACCAAAGCAGAGCTAATACTGGGCTTAAATTAATCTCCAAATAAAAGCTAATGCTGCTCTGCGTCTGCTGGGTGTATAAATAGGTCACAGATGGCTAACCATATTAACTTTATGGGGTGATAACACATGCTGTGTTTACAGATTATTGCCATTGCTCAAGTGGCCAAAGAAATGAATTAATGTTGCTTTAAAATAATAATAATAAAAAACTGGTAATAAAAAAAAAAGGCTGATAAGGCTGAAAGACGCTTTCTGTTTAGATGAATCTCATGATCACAATGAATAACACTCCCCGACAATCTGCGACAAACCAAAGAGCGTGACAACAGTAGGATGTGAAACAGAATGAACAGAAGACGTTGATGCACTGAGAGGATTTGTGAAAATAATTTAAAAAAACATTTGAGAGAAAATGGCATAATCAAGAAAACAAATACATGGTTCTTTACAAAGCATTTGCACATCTATTCCTTCCCCTTAACGACACAAATAGCTGCTTTTGTTGAGAGTAGAGTGTAAATGTTAATGTTTTCGAGCAGTGATGTAGATTAGATCTTTGCTTTCTCTGACTTCCATTAAACGCACTCTGTAGGGATCCATCTCATTCAGCTCATCTGACTTGATGGGTGAGCTTTCCGACTTAAAAATGATAATCCACCACCCCGACTGACTCTTCCTCCAACAAATATGCAACTTGCATCTCTGTACTGTTGAACTTCAAAACAAATTTAAAAGAATCTGGCATTAAGTTTCCCTTTGGACGGCAGAGAGATCGAGGTTACGAACTCCGGAGGAGGGAAATCAACTGTTTATGTGTCGTAGTCAAGTTCGTTACAGGGAGTGGAAACAATGCCTGAGAGGTCAAAGGTTAAAGTTTGTTATACAGAGCCTGTCTGGGACTCAGCGGGGTCTTTAGTCCTCAATAAGCCACAGTTTGACATATTTGACATCAAGAATGTCTCAGTTGTGAGTGTTTTGTCTCTCTGTCTTTATTTTTCTCTCCCTGTCCATCAGTTTAACATGACCAAAGCCAGAAACATCAGTGTGTGTCTGTCTGTGTGTGTGTGTCTGTGTGTGTGTGTGTGTGTGTGTGTGAGCTCTGTGGGAATTCAGGACAATCTGTCTGAAAATAACGATGACAAAATGACATGTAGAGCTGACAAGTCAGTCAACACACACTCAAATATTCACACACACACACACACACAGTCTGTTGTACTGATGCGGTTGCCATTTCTTATCACTTAAGTCGTCTGCCAGCCACGGAGGAAGAGACAGATGGAAAGAGAGATGCAAAGCAATAAATACTGAAGACGAGACAGAGTGATGGACAGAGAAAAGGCGAGACTGACAGAAGACTGATAGACGGACAAAAAAAAAATGCAGACGTGAGACAGAGAGAGAGAGATGGATAGAAACCCCTCACAAGCTTGTTTTTCACCTTCCATCTCTCATCGTTTTGGATATTTGAGGACTGGAGACTAGAGTTCAAACATTTGCAGATTTAAGTCCCATTTGGACGTGAAATTACAGGAAGTGGTTTGTAATAGATGTGGACACTGAGCAGGACAATGCCGACTGAGAAAGACAAACCCTCCTCGAGGGGGCGCTCCAGAGTTAAAGGGGAGGCAAAGATGCGGCGTGAGGTGAACTTTGAGTCAAAAATCATCCTCCTTCCTCGAGTCATGACTCAGTAAAATCTGAAAACACAGACTCTAACTCAGTGTGAGTCACTAACTCAGTGTGACGTACACTTCCCGAGGACGTCTTTATCTCTGATGTCCATGGCGAATAAATCACAGGGGGAAAAAAAGACACTTCAGAACTTCCCTGTGAATCATCACATTTTAAAGTTTCCTCGGGATCACAGGAATCCAGTGATACTGCAAACAGGAAGCGCTAACGGCTAATTCTGCTACTTTTAATGGGACAGTTTCCCAAAATGTAAACAAATCTAGACTAAAAACAGGGTTCAGGAGACGATATCAGCCCATTCGATGAGCGTTTACAGGACCTTTGATTTTTCTTGTCCTCACACTGATTCCCAAACAGGCCGATATGTTGCTGTTAGCGTGTTTCGCACTGAAAAAAACTCAGAGATCCACTTTAAAATCCAGGACATGGTCCGGTTTCACATCTGTGCATTATGTTGAGCGCTGGCTAACGTGACTGCAGACACAGAGGGGGAGCGGTCCTGCTCTGATCACTGACACATCCATTCATCAAGACAGAGTTTTAGCACTGGAATCAGCAGGGGGCTAATTACTTCCCAGTGATTCCTCACACACTGTTCACTGAGCTAATGTGTCCTGGGGAAGAAAAAAAAAAAAAAAATCCAAACTTCAGGTTCTGTTAACAACAGTCACAAAGATCCACAAAGTGCAGCAAACAGCCTCAGACAAAGCGCGCTCACTGAAGAGGATCGTTATCAGGATGTTTGCCTTGGCAACTTCTGGTGCAACTTTTTTACCAAGTGATACTGCGAACAGGAACCGGGGGCCACAGCCAGATTGCCCCGGTGATGCCCTCAGAGAAATGTCTGTCTCTACACAGTCGTTTAGAAAAGAGACGTTTTATTGTGAGTTTCAGCACATTGTCCCAACTTTACTGTTCCGGTTCACTATCACTTTCAGCCGTAGCAGCAGCTGTTTTTAGAAAAAAAAAAGAAAAGAAAAAGAGCCACTGTCCACTACCTGTTCAGCCACAAACAGCAGACAGTCTCAGTCAGAGAGCAGCTGGTGAACACAGAGGAACGTTCGGTAGCTAAAGAGCCTGAGATTTCCCTCAGGAGCTGGTAAAGACCAAGGTTAAGTGCTTCTGAAAAATATGCCTGAGCAAAGTTTCTGAAAGACTGATTTTCTGCACTGTGAAGCAACATCTCGGCCGCGCGGCTAACAAAGGCTTCAGTCCTTCCTTCGTACCTCTGAGTGTTCACTTGTATTTTCTAAATCTGGAGAAAGCTCAGATTATTTTTGGCCGCGTTGGCTGTGAAAATGCTCCATCTTTCAACAAACAGTAGAGACAATGTGGACAAAATGGCACCGCTCATTTTGTCCTTAGCAACAAAAAATATTTTTTTAATGACACTGATCCAAGTGAACTGGCAGCACATGAAGCTTTTTTATCTCATTCGTCAGATTTCAGGAAAACTTCCACACTGACACTTTTCTGATAAAGTACTTTACTCAAAGGTCCAAGGGAAAGTTTTCCTTTTTCCACTGCCCCAGTTTTCCTCCTGTTTCCCACTTAACATGTGCAGCCAGCTCTGTGCATGTGTGTGTGTGTCTGTGTGTGTGTGTGTCTGTGTTTGTGTTTGGGCAGTTTCATCCTGGCCCCCCATAAGGGTTCCTAATAACCAATTTACATAATTAACACGCTGAGGCATGGCAGGCTGCCATACACACACACACACACACACACACACACACACACACACACACACACACACACACACACACACACACACACACACACACAGACACACACACACACACCGACTCGACTGACTGTAGCTGACTCGAGGCCAAAAACTCTCTCCTCCTTTCTTGGATTTTATTCCTCTGCTCCTTTCACTCTTGTCAATATTCTAATTATTCGCTCAGTCGTTGCATCTGAATGTCCACAGTGTACTTCACCTCCACTATCAGTACAACGTGCATCTGCCTTGGTGATAATCACAGTGACTGAAACAGGAAGATAAAGTCCACAACACAACACTGACAGTCACTCACCAAAAACATAACAACAACAAAACATTCTCACAATCTTAGGTCAGATGTCACTGTGGTTCCAAACATGCAGCAAGTGCTTCATATCTTTGGGACTTCCCACAGTGGAAGGAGCATATCACCATTTTGAAATAGAAACAGTGAATTTTACTCTATATCTTATCTTATATACCTGTATCATACAGACATAACTGGACATCCAGTCTACCCGTGGGATTTTTTTAGATTTCACAGCTGTGTCTACGCCATTTTTCAAACAAAAAGGTGTGTGAACCAACTTTACGTGCCTCTGTTCAACCACTGTGTGTTTCACTGGGAGCTGCAGGGTCCCATTACAGTGTAAAAGGGTACAGTGTTGACCTAGAAATCTCTCACACACACACACACACACACGCTCCCTCTTCCCATCAACCCTGCTTTGTGCATAGTTTAATGCCAGTGTGTCAGGCAGACAAAATCAAACAGGAAGAGATGGACAGGACATATTAATCCTCCCCAGACAGCAAAAGGCTAAATCCATCACAAGGATTAGTTAAGAAAAATGATATTTGCCCAACTCAATCAGCCCAATCTATGGCCGGTCAGGGGACAATAAGCACGGCTTCCAGATGAAAAATAAATACGTAGAACATTAGTTCAGCAGCCTGAAGTTTACCTGTGTTACTTTGGGAGATATTTTCTGCTGCTGCTGGAGTCAAGTTCCACTGTTACTATTTAAATTCCTTTTCTGAACCATTTTTTCTATTTTTTGAAAGACGAGAGAATTGAAACCATAAATCACGTTTCTTGCATATTTAAAAAAAACAAAAAACAAATGTTGCTGCTGTTTAATTTCACCAACGTTTGCTGTGCTGTGAGGAATCCTACACTCAAAAATTCATGTGAAATCCATGGTAAGTTGCTTCAGCTGCATGTAAATCATGGAGATGAACTTGTGAAGAAATGAAAGGCTTAACATGCTCGAAACTCACAGGTTAATTATTCCTGAGATGGTCGATAACTACTGATTTCTACAGGCCGTTGGGTTTTTCATGCAGCAAGACTTTAATACTGCTGTAATCAATAATTTCATATCAAAAATCAGTTTAGTTACTATGTAATGTGAAAGGCGTCAGACTCATAGAGAATTATCATCTGGCTCTGCAGTTTCCCTCAGCTCTACCGAGCATTTTAGCGTCTTTCAGCTAACTGTTTTGGTTTTTGGTGCCGAAACTTCACTGGTTTGGTGAAGTTAGACAGAGTTAGACAAAGTTAGAGACCAGATGGTGAATAAAGTGGAACACTTATTAGATAAAGAGTCAGTGTTGATTTAAAGAGCAGAACCAATCCATAAAGTCTGCGAGTAACAACCCACTGGAGCCACTGTGGCCACTGGCTAACCAAAACAATGGTCCTTTCTCATAAACTACCTCCACCACCACACTCTGGCTGTAGTTCTTATTTCGTCTGTGCATTATACACAAGCAGTGTCTGGGGAAACTCGCAGCCTCCTCGGTCAGTGTTAATAAATCTCTGCTAGCAGGCCGGAGAGCTGGTGAGGCAAGCTGGCTCTGTGGTCTGCATGGAGCTGGACTCTCCTGTGAGGGTGGCAGACAGAAGGACCCTGTGCAAACTCCTGTCTATCATGGATAATGACAGTCACCCACCATAATGAAGCAGCGGAGCATGTTCAGTGGCAGGTTGCTGTCACAGAGCGGCTCGGGGGACAGACTCAGGAGAGCCATTAGGCTCTGCAGCTCTTCCCAGCAGGAGCGAGGGGAAGTTGAGAGCCAGGCCTGATGCTCTGCTCTCTGTTTTTCACTGGCTGTATTATTCCAGCTTATTATGGGCTTCAAGTTTCTTTATTTACTCTCATTTTTGGCCTGTGGAACTATTTATCTAGGCATCAACAATGATCCCAAACTCAGGACGGCTGTCTGACGGCTCTGCTCATACTGGGTCAAACTGAACGTTTCTCCACAGAAGTCATCTTCACCTTTGTCCCTCTGATATTTCAATTAAAGCCTCTATTTTATCTCGCCATTTTTCAAAACCCAATCAAGACTTCAATCTGCTGCTTGGACATTGTTTTGTTTTCCTTCTCCGTCACTGACGGAGCCTCAGTCGGTCTCACGGCTGAATTCAGATCAGCCCTCCATCATCATTTCCTCAGACTGATAGTTTATGAAAAGGGAAACGACAACGAGGCTCCGCCAACGCAAACACAATTCACTGTGGAGAAAAAAGGGAATGCTAATTCACCTAAGAAGGCTGAGAGGGTGTGTGTGTGTGTGTGTGTGTGTGTGTGTGCATTTGTGTATTGACTCTCACAGTGAGGGGTGTGTCTGGTGTTGTATTTCCAATCTGTGGTCTGAATAGTGAGTCCGAGAACACACTTGACTGCCATAATGAGGTACTCTCAGTACTCTGTGTGAGTGCGTGTGTGTGTGAGTGTGTGTGTGTGTGTGTGTAAATAGACTGAACCTAGAGCTTTATGGGTGCAAAGGGAGGGATGAAAGAAAGAGTGAAGAAAAAGATAAAAGTAAGAAAAACTCAAGAATGCTGAAAGAAGAACAAGAATCCCTGGAGTTCCTCCCCCTCCTCCCCCCTTTCTCCCCTTTATTCCTCCTCTCGCCTGTACAAACATGCTCCCGCTCTCCTCCTCTCCTCCGCTCTCCTCCCCCCCCCCCCCCCTTCCCCCTTTTCAACTGCCCTCTTTATCTCTCGTCTTCCTCCTCATCTTTCTCCCCACTGAAACACAAAACCCTTGTAATCCTCATGATCCCGGCCTGTCCGGAGGGGAAGGGAAGAGACACAAGCACGAGACAGATTCTGAAGAGGACGAGAGAGGATGAAGGGAAAATGAATGAGAGTAATGTGAAGAGGACGAAAGTGCAACTGCTCCACCACATATCACTGCTAGTATTTAGTATTTAAACACCAGAAGGCTTGAAATAATGACTGTAAACAGGATGACAGCTCCTGTTTTATTCAACATTTCTGAATTCTGCTAATCTGTTTGGACTTATCGATCGATTCTGGCTCAGATGCAAGAAAAGAAAAGAAAACATGTTAAAAATCAAACCACAGCTCTTTTCCAGGAGACAGCTGAGCAACTCTCAACAATCAGCAATGACAGGAAAGTCTGATTTTCACCGTCCCCCAAACATAACTCAGGCAACCATCACTTTGTTTTGTCATCCCTTCTGCTCTGAGAGGAAATAAAAACTATTGTGAAGCAGCTACAGCTTCCTTATTTCCCATAGTCCCAGCTGCCGGTCCCATTGGTTATGATAATCTTGGACAGAAATGATGGACAATACTTCCATTAGCTGCAAGCGGCAAACAAACCTATATTTCCCTTTAAAGATGAGCTTTAAATATCACGTTTGACATGTCACCATGTTCCACTTTTTCTGTTCCTGATGTGTGGACAAACACTCCCGCCATGAGGTTTTGTGGTGTTTTGAAAGTTTAAGCCACACTTTTAAGCACCAGCTTCGGTCAACCACACTGTAAACACACTGAGGTGCACTGAGAGTGTTACTGCTAAGGTAGAGTCTCGAGCAGTGGATCCAAACTTTGCTTCAGGAATCAGTCTGTGAACCAGTTTCCTGTTTTTTACAGGCTCCAACTGGTTCTGAATCAGCTCGATCTGAAATTTAGGCCTCTACACTGCGTGCTGCATTACAGGCATCCAGTCAGACGGAAATATCCAGAAGGACGAGGTGATGGAAGGTTTATGGGAAATAGTCAGAGTTTCATCATGTTGGAGCTGAGCAGTCAGACGCATCGTTCCTTCAAGTTTCATCAAAATGATCACTGGTGTTTTTTTGGGATTCACAACCACCTGTAGCCACGAGGACAAGAATTTAAAAAAAGTGAAGCTTCCATCCTGAGCTGTGAACTTCACAATAATCTCTTATGCAACCAGTGGCACACTGTTCATCTTCAGTGGAGGTCCTGCCCGGAGAGAAGAAACCGCTGATGAGCTGTGATTCACACAGAAGTGCTGTGACAAGAACAAAGGCTCCTCTTCCTCTCTGCGAGCTTTGGTTTACATCAGAGGAGCCTGAGCAGCGAGTCGTCGAGGAGACGGAGAATGAAGTCCACCTACTTTACTCTGCAATTTATTTCGAGGGGGGAAAGTGGATGGGTGTTTGGCGGCAGACAAAAACCCATCAGAGCACAGCTATCAGGTGGCTTCAGGACACACAGACACACAAAGAGTCACCCGCTCGGCTGCTGATAATAGGAGTCTGTTAGCGCTCCCTTCCTCAGTCCAATCACGACACGATTTAAAGGCAGCAAAGCGTCTCAGGCGACTAAAACTATTTACATTACATTTTGTCCTGATTTGTCTGTCTGCTGCCTGTGTACAGAGCGCTGTTGGTTTGTTTTCGACACAGCTGAGCGGTCACCTCCAGGCACCAGAGCTCTGCAAGCAAACTGTGATTTTAAGACTGGCATCTCACACTGAGACGAGCACTGAGACGCCGTGAGGTGATTTTAGCGCAGTGGCCCTTTGAAATTGCTCTTTGTGTTTGATCCGTCTGACAAAGTTTAAAAACTCTCCGAGAGCTGCTTCAGAATTTATTTTGAAATTTACTTCTCAGCCAAAGAAGGGCTCTGGTGAACACACGCTATCGGCTCGAACGCACAGAAGCCTAAAAAGATGAGCAACTTTCACTGGAACGAATGGGGTGCCATCTCATTAAGGCTGAAATGTGGCCCAGCAAGATGATGTCCCCATTCTTAATCCCACCTCTAAAGCTCTGATTGGTTGAGTTTCTTTCACAGCCGGAGGAACAGACGTCGATGAGCATCACACCAGAAAAATTGGCGATTCTGAGGTCTGGAACCGACGTCTTTTTCTCCTTAACTGATATTCAGTCGGGTTTACACTTCCGATTGATTGGTCACTGTCTAATAACCCACCTCAGAAATCCGTCTGAACGGAAATTACATAACATCAAGGAAGTGATGAGAGCATTTCATGGTAGTTTTAAAGGGGTGACAAGCCAAAAAGGTTGGAAACACTGTTTTATAGATCAAGATTTTTCAAAGGAAAACAGCATCCCAAGACTGACAAAACAGAATTTACAACCTAAAACAAGTCTAATTTAACTGTGTCGAGGAGCTTTAACAGCTTTGAGTTCCTTTTCAAAGACTTCTAAAGACTCTCCACAAACAGCCTAATGAACGAAACACAAAGGGAAGAGCAGGAAAAAGCACTTTTGGTCGGGAAATAATTGTTTCTAGTTGCACAATGCCAGAAAATAAAAGAGGGGCAGAAAAAAAAAAAAAAACTCTGACAAGGAACACAGTCAAAGCAGAAGACGGCAAAAGGGTTTAATTCAAAACGATGACAGTGAATGATTCAGTAGATCAAAATGATCCAGGAGATTAAGAATCCAGCCTGTAGCAAATATGGGGGCGAGGAGGAGAGATAGGGTGGAAGAAATCTTTCAAAAGTATTTTCATTATCTTACACAAGTCTTCCTGAAGCTTTTGGAAAATGTTTGAATAGTTGAATAGAGGAAGTACACTCTTGTTCACATGCAGACGCACACACATGCAGACACACACTGAGAAATGTAGCTCTAAGGGAAGATAATCTTCAGAGAATAATTTTATTCTCCCATTAAATCCTCCCAGATGCTTCCGAAGAATATCTGAATGGGAAAGAAAAAAAACACAGCACACAGTGGCGGCATTCACGCTTCCTGATGATGAACGAGACACCCATTTGTCACGAGCGGCAGCCGAGTCGTACACACAACACACACGAGCCGAGATCGTGAACACACACTCGTGCACCGACGCTGCAGGAGTTAGGAAGTATTCTGAAAGGACAAATACAGCACTGACAGACAGACGGACGCGAGTGTTTGCAATTATCCTGATGCTTTTCATGTCACTTCACTTGATTTGTCTATGCTCTTTCATTACATGGGTCTGTGTGTGTGTGTGTGTGTGTGTGTGTCTGTATGTGCACGTATGTGTGTGTACTCCCACACCATCTCCGTGCTGTGACATCCTAGTTCATTAATTTTGACGGCGCTGTATAAACTTTAAACTCCACGCAGCTCCCGTGTGGCTCAACACGCAGATCAAACAGTGCGTTCGTGTATGAAGGTGTGACCGCGACCGCACAGCTCATTTACAAACGGAAAACAATCACCTACAAGTAATGATTATTAACATCATCGATCAATCCGTCAATCCTTTTCCAATCGTCTGACTTCACTTGTTCAGTCTGTAAAACGTCAAAAAGTCTGACACAGTTCAAAACTCGATATATTTAGTTTGCAATGACACAGAGAAGAGCAGCAGATCATCATCATCATGTCTGAGAGGCTGAGGAGATGCAGCCATGTTGTCTGACGGTCATTAAACTCCAGGTCTAACGACAGTAAACAGTCCTGTCCGTCATCTCGCCTTCACTGCTTCACCTTTAAGTCACATCACACAAACAAAACAAAGCCCAGCGAGATGACAAGCATCTCCTCTAATACTCCTCACACCAGCCGAGATACAAAGGTCAGCCAGTCTCTGAGGTCTAACGAGCTGAGTAATGACCTGTCAATCAAACATCAAAGGCGACGCGCAGGGGAGAGATGGAGTCCACGCGTTAGAAAAGCCTCCAAACTACATGAACACAAACAAGAGCCGCGCAAACACAACATGATGAAGCCTGAGGGAATGAAGACTGGACTGCAGAGTCGGTGTGAGATCAAGACTCTTTTCTGTCTCTGCACAAAATTACAAAATGATTTATAAGTAGAGGAGGCTCAGCCACGTTTTTGTGTGAATACTCCAACCTCCCAGGACACCTGAACTACCCACAGTTCACAGGTAAGTACACTGTGATGTAGTTAAGGTTACTCACCTAAATGCAAGGTCCACTTACTGGAAATATTCCCAACCTTTCAGTCACACCTTGTGGCCTTCATCAGTGGATGAACTTTGCTCTCTCATCCATGAAATGGTTTAGTTCAGAACATTCGAGTCGACACAAACTAAAACTGTCCAGGAAGTGGTTCGGACAAAGGTTTGTCAAATGAATGAGACCGTACTGCAGAAGGTGGAAAAACAACAGACTCCTCAGCTTCCCTTATACTCACAGTGGCATTTTATCAACACATCAAACCTCATTGGTCGGTACCAGCGTTGGCATCCATCTGTTTTATGCTCATTTTCCCAAAAAATTAAAATAAAAAAAGTCTAAATATCACAAAAAAAGTTTTTATGTTCAGCTGAAGTGGAAAAGTTGTTGAACTGATGAGTCAGGATGTGACGAAGGACAGTGAGCAGTGGAAACTCAGATTCAGTGAATCTACAGGATCTTTCACTATCTGACAGGTTTGACTGGAGCTTTCTCCTTCAGCAATGGTTTAATGACACCTGGAGAATTAACAGCACCAGCTGTTTATCTCAATGAACCAGTTAATACCATGTGAATAAGAGCAGTGGTTGGATTCATTTGCATTTTCTTTTGCTGATTTTCTGGAAGTTCTATTAAAATTTGAGCTGCATCTGGATGAAAAACATGACACCTGGGACTGAAGAAAGAAAAACTGCTGGAGGTGAATCTCTCCCACTGCCTTTTTTTCCTCTAATGTGTTTGGAAGAAGAAAAACTAAATTCACATGCCACGCCGCCACACCAACCAACGCACACTCAGGAAAACGTTTGCTAGCAAGCTGAATATGAAGAATTTAATAAATCTGAGCATCTGTGCAGGAGTCGGCGTCAACCAAGTTACACACTGTTGACAAAAACAGGTCAGTCATGAACTTGGTCTGTGGCCGAAAGCTCCAGAAAATTCCTGCTGGACCTGGTGCGAGAAAAAGTTTTATAACGAATCATCAGCAGAGAAAAAGGACACACCCACCGAAGACTAAAGACAAACACGTCCAATCAGAACGACACGTTTCTGTGTGAGGGAGGCGGCAACAGACACAACACTTGTCAGTTACTGTCACTGTGAGTCAGGAAAGCTCCAGAGAAATCTCCATATGTGGAAGACATTAAACCTGAACCTGTTGCTATGGAGCAGACACACACACACACACACACACGCACACACGCACACACACACACACACATATATAGAGTCCATTTTGGAAGTAAGAAATGAAGAGAATAATAGAGAAAGAGGCTGTGGAGAGCAGTGAAGTAAGCTGTTAAAGCCATCAGAGGCAGGGAGGGTCCCTGCTGTTGTCCATAAAAGCTTAAATGTAGCAGACAGCTCAGAGAGTCTGCTTCAGTACTTTCCCTCCTCCCTCCTCCTCCCTCCTCCCTCCTCCTCCCTCCTCCTCCTCCTCACTTTGCTCGGTCTGCAGCATTTCAAAGTTCCCGTATAATAAAAAGGAGCTGCAGGTATTCCTGATTCAGCTACTTCTGTGATCAAAAAGGAATCAAAGGAATGAATCAGTCGACTTTTCCAGGGGAACAACAAAGCGCCGCTGTGGGCCGCAAGTCGACAATAAGCATATTCAACGATATCCCAAAATCGAGACCTCAGGGTGGACAGGCCGACCACGGACCAGAGCAAACAGAAAGAAAAGGACAGGAAGTTTAATTAAACTCAGGAAAAACACAACACTTAACTTTATTACTGTCAAATGGCAAATGGCAATGATAATTAATAATGTAAGTAATTATAGGCTCATAACTTCTCCTCTTTAATTTCTCATAATGGAAATATTTGACCCACGGGTCGAGCACGAGCTAAGTGAGAGTGAAGGACACTGTCACGAACAGTAAATACATCTGTTCTTTGTTAGTATCTGTGAGTCACAGCAGATGATTCAGCCACTGTACGAAAACTTTCATACATGACAACTTTCTTAGTTTCAAGTTCCTCTGGAATAAACCGTGTGAGACGAGGAGAAACTTTTTCTGCTACATTAACTTTACTCACACGATAGTTAACAGTTTTATTTCCTGAACACTGAAACCTGCACTGCCTGGGTTTAGTATTTCACATCACGTGGTGCTTATCGTGTTTTTGGGGGAAAATTGTGACAAAGAGCTGCAAATCAAATACTAAACCACTGAAGTGAAACCAGCAGGGTTCAGGATTCCTGAAAAAAAAAAAACAAGCTGCAGCAAACGCAACCTCCCTCAATTATCTGAATGAGACCACTCAGCTGGCACAACGGGGTCTCCACGCAGAGGCCTGCTGCAAGGAGAAGCAGCTACGGGAGAAATTCAGACCCTGCCTGTTTTCACACTGTCGCTGTGTAAACTAAAGCATCAACATTGTTCAGGACAACTGCAGATTTTTTCCACTGTGATTTTAACCCTGGCACATTTTAAGATGACAAACACAGATATCTTTCAGCAAACTCAGGAACTGTGAGAGACAAACACGTTAGACATGTTTTTCCTCTGTCCATTTGTCTCCGTGCTGTCTGCTACGAACCTGCATGATGTAAAAACCAGGACTGTAAAGCAGACCTCCTCACACTGTAGTGAACCGGGTGAAAAAATCATGGCTGCAGAGTAAATTCATGCATGTGTGGACTTTCAGTGAAATAACGAAGCAAACAGCAGGGAAACCTTTCTTCTTCTTCTTCTTCTTCTTCTTCTTCTTCTTCTTCTTCTTCTTCTTCTTCTTTGGGCCAATCCAGTGCAACTTTCCACCACGGTGAAGAGACTGAAGCCACACTCTGCTGGCTAACACAGAAAAGAAAATACTGAAAACCACACACGAGCATCCAGTCACCCACGCCCTCCACACACACACACACACGCGCGCGCACACACACACACACACACACACACACACACACACACACACACTAAAGTACAGGCAATGATCCTGAAACTATTCAATCACGCCACACACACATAAACACACCACAGCGCCAGTTGGCAGCTGATAAAAGTCTGATCCGAGTCATCGACTTCGCTTTCTAAGTCTCTTTCTCCGTCCCTCTCACTCGCTTCAGTTTTTACTCCTTCATCGTCCTTTTTTTTTTCTTCTTTCCACTCTTGTTGTCTTTTTTCCTTTTTGTGCAGCTTTCATCCATCTTGGCTTCCCTCCATCATTTTTAAATCTTTTCCAGGTCTCTCCATCATTTTCATTTTTTTTTTGCAAAGTTCCTTCACAATCCATTTGTCATTATCCTGGTGTCTTCCTTCCCTCCCTCCTTCCCTCCCTCCTTCTTTCCTTCCTTCCTATATCACTGTGGCTATAAATTAATGAGCTGATTAAGGGGCTGTAATGAAAAAGATGGACACACACTGAGTTTTGGCAGGTCTGAGAAGATGTTTGCCATCTGTGAGAGTGTGAGAGTGTGTGTGTGTGTGTCTGTGTGTATATCCGTGTGAGTTGAAAGACAAAAATGGAGCCAGTCAGACCCACACACCTCAAATTTCACGCAGTGATACAATTCTGGGACTAAACCCAAACACAACAGCCAGCCAGCCGGTCCGCCAGACACACACACACACACACAGTTTGTGTCTGAATTGTGTGTAAAAACTCCAGCCCTGGTAGCAGACATGGTGAGGTAAGTGATGAAGTGTTGAAGAAGATAAATAGAAGTGAAAAAGAGACGACTTGATGAAAGCTCTCTCCAGCGTTTCCCATACATAGGTTGTGTTTAGTCGCCCCCCCAGGTAGACTGTAACACCCCCCCCAACCCCCCCACCCTCCCCAGGTAGACTGTGACCCGCCTCCCCACCCCCCACCCGCCCCAGGTAGACTGTGACCCCCCCAGGTGGTATTCTTACATTATTTCATTCTTTCCTAACTAACGCCTGTTTGGCCACACACCTGTCTGAGTTGTGTGTGCTGCAGTAATTGAGTGGGGACCAGAGTGAGCATCTACCGATCTACCTGCATGTGAGGTGTTCAGGGAGCATCCGTAAATTGTAGCATCTACCAACAGAAGTGAGGTATTAAGGGGAGATCTGTAAATTAGAGTTACAGAAAATAACCCGGGTTACAGGTCTCTGCACGCACATCGGTCACACGCCGCGCCTCCCGCCACCACGGGTGAATTCTCAGCCTGTGGGAAAACACTGCTCTCTAACAGTCATACGTCTTATAGTTTTGTTTCACACCAAAAAAACTGTGCTTACTGAACCTGTGGTGATATTAATCATTCACTACAGTTTGACTGATGTGGCTTTGAGAAGGTCAGTATTGATATTTTCTGGACTGAATCTGCTGAGAGCTCATATTTTGTACCGATGTTCAATATTTAAACAACAAACAGTGTTGCTCACTGGGAGTCTGTGCAGTCATTTCTATTTAAAGAAGCTGTTAAATACTTATGAGGCCAAAAAAAATAGTAATAATTTATTCAGTGATCCTCCCTGAGAGAAACTAAAGAGGAAGACCTGGGCAAGTCCAAATCAAACATCAAATAAATCCTGTCAGAGACGGAGAAGTTTCACGTTTCAAAGATATTCGGGTTTAGTTTTATATTTATATTTCAGATTTCTAATCACAATCAAAGTCAGTTGGGCAAAAAGAATAAAACTGGACGTATCAGCTGTATGTTGCACTCACATACCAGGGAGGGACGAATGATTTGACCCTGAGAAAGAGACACCTTAAAACACACACACACACGCACGCACACACACACACGCACACGTGCACACACACAGACCCTTGTATTTGCTTTCACAAGATTTGAGAGAGCGACAAGCTACAAGCTCCCACGGAGGGCTGAGAAAATGAAGCTGTTTATGGGAACATGAACGATAAAAAAAAAACAGACGAATGAGAGATTGAGAACAAGGAGGCAAGAGGGAAACAGTGATGGATGAAAGACAGAAGGGGGAGTGGAGGACACACGCACTGTAGTGACACACTTTAATGTGAGCTGGCAGACTGTGAGTGGACAGAAGCAGATCATAGAAACCAGTCACACCGGAAGGTTTCATTTTAGGACCAGTACGGGTTTTAAACTATTTCAGACAAAAGAAAGGACACAAACCAAAACCATGTCAGAACTACAGATCAAAACCCAAAAGGAATCAAATGTGACATTCAGCATTACAGCTGTTTAATGTCTCTCCACGTTAAGAGCACCTGATTATGTAAAGACGTTAAGAGCAGGCTGATGATGCAAAAGCATGCCAAATGACTTCTTCCAGGGTACAGCTGCCTGGAAACGTCTGAATCCAAAAATCCCTAAAAGAGGGAACGAGGCACCTCTCCAGGATTAACTACAGCAAAAATACTGAGGCCTCTGTGCAGCGAAGCTGACTGGGGGCCGCATTTATCAGGGAGACATTCAACACCACTACCTCCTGGTCAAACAGCAACGCTGTTATAACATCACATCTGAAATAAGAGACCCAGAACAACGCTGGACCCAGAGAGAGATGGACAAGAAAATGTGGACATAAGATAAGCTCAGGTTGAGACATGTTGAGGTTTAGGTGGATCTGGCCTGAAGACCTGTGGGGTGTAAAGGTGAACATCTACATATCATGAAGCTTGACCTCCTAACTCTGTACCCTATAAGATTCAAAGTCCCAGAGTCTCTGTGGTGTACGCCAGAGAACAAACAGTGAAGCAGCTCTTATTGAATCAGCTCCTCCAAACTAACGTAGTTAGGAAAAGAGGAGGAGTAGCCACTTTATTTAATAATGTCCACCAGTGTAAACAGCTGTCGTTTGGAAAGTTTGGCTCTTTTGAATATGCTGCGCTTCAGCTGAGATCCTCCTGTCGAGGAAGGTTAGGGCTGATGTGGCTCCTCCGTCCCTTTGGACTGAAACTCGTATTCATCTCTCCGTTTTACAGCGAAGTCGTCAACAGTAGAGACATTTTGTTTTTTGCTGTGCTATAACAAGAATGTTGTGATGTTTGTTCAGTTAGAAGGAGAAAAGCAATATAATAGGAGACAGAGAGGTGTGTGTGTGTGGTGTCAGTAAGTGGCTGATATGTGAGAAGAGTGTGTGTATGAGGGGGCAGCAGAATCGCAGCAAGAATTCATTTCTTAAAAACTGCCTGAAGCCTCCAATTAACCCCTTAACCCACCCACTGCCCCACCACACACAGAAACACACACACGCACACACACACACACACACATAAAGACACAGGCAGCTGAAACCACCAAAATAAACAGCCAGTGATATTCATGGGAATCCACACAAGTTTCTAATGACGGGGGAGCGGGGGAGAGGGGGGGGAGCGAGGGGAGGGGGGGGGGGGGCAACAATGGATAAAATTACAGAACGCCAGTGAGTGAAAGAAAAAATGGTTTGAAAAAGAAAAAAATATTTTGTGAGAAAAAAGAGAAAGACGATAATTTTGGTTGCAGGATTTCAGAATAAAAGTCGGAGGAAGTTGAAGTTCTTCCTTACCTGTTCAGCGTTCAGGCCTGTTGATCTCTGATGACATGAACCACCTCAGTCTCCTGAAACAAACACAAAAACAAACATCAAACTCACCTGCAGTGGCTACAGCATTGTACAGCTTAGACTCTCACAGCACCTGGTTAAAGTCTGATGCACAGCTGCCTAATGACTGTAAGCATTACACAAAGGTAATTTATTTATTGGTCAAGCCTCCATTATGTAACACATGCGAGGCACTGTCACACTTTCCTGTATATGTGGAAGGCAGTGCTTTCAAATGAGCTTAACCCACACAATGCATTTAATCTGATGCTGTGGAAATTGGTAGGAACTCCGCTGCTCCAAAATTAAATCTGACTCGACGACTGCAACAGAAACTGCTACAGAAAAGCCTGTGGATCAAAGTGAAAACCGGGCTTAAATTCACAGCACAGTGATGGCAATGTTAATTAAACATAATTAATTCACAGAAACTGCCAGAGATCTGGTATTATCTATCAGAGAGGAAAGCATATTACTGCCTGGAATAATAACAAAAAGCTGGAGCTCTGCCTGAGTTTAAACAGAGCCCTTCATCAGGGCATGAATTAAACTAAAGGCATTTTAATTTGTGATAATACAAGAAGCAAGCTTCAGTTTTCCTCTCATACGATAACATTACTGCTTATGGGCACAGCAGGCTCTAAAATAAAGGGACTTTTTAACTGAGAAGATAAAGGTAAAATCAATTTGGAGAGTAATCTTCGTAATGAGACAACCAAACAGACAAAAAGCTGCCGACAGGGCGAGCGTATAATGAACAGACACCGGCCGCTGCTACACAAGCCTCCAGTAATTCAGTTCACAGGTATCTTAATTTCCATTTCACACTGTTAAACTCGGACGCCGCTCGCCTCTCCTGCACAAACAGAAATGAATCTCGTCCGTGCCGCCTTTCACTTCGCAGTGAAACAAGTAGCAGAGCAGCCAAAGAGCCGAGACTCTGAATGAGTGTGTGTGTGTGTGTGTGTGTGTGTGTGTGGGGTGAAGTTTGTCTGGCAGCACTTCTAACAATGTTGAGGCCCTTGGTGCTATCCAACAGAATGGCCCAGTCTGTCTCCACTCTATCTCAAAGAACCATATGCTTCTAGATAGCAGAGCCGACGTGTGTGTGTGTGTGTGTGTGTGTGTGTGTGTGTACTCTCTTGTTTGTGAGAGTGTGTGTCCATATGTTCTAGCATCTAACATCCAACATCTAAACATCCAGATGGTGAAGCATCAGTCGGCACAATGTTTCCTTCCATCATCAGGAAGTAGCTTAAAAAGCGTAAAGACAATAAATATTCATCATCGGGGCTTTAGGGGCCGACCACACCGCTCACTTCACAATTATACAGCAGTTATCGTGTTATGATAGGTATAAAAAAAAAAACTATTTTTATTTTTAAAAGGCAAACAGGCTGAGGATGATGTTCAGAACAGGAAAAGCCTCTGGTCTGAATAACCTAAAGCAGTGGATTAAATTTTCAAGGAAACAAAAGATACAAACAAATCCAGTCGTTCGTTCTCATCTGTGTTCTGAAGCTTTAATCAGCTGGATTTATGTCCTCAGACTGATGGAGAACCCACATCAGTCCAACTGAAATTATCCCGAAAGGAACCAGTGAAAGCTGTGATGTCTTCCTCCGAACGGCTGCTCTTATTTCTCAGGTTTAAAGCTCCGTTCCACAGGAGAAATAAAACATTTCAGACTTTCAATTAATCTCCTAACTACAGAAGCACTGGGTTCACTTAGCCTGATAATCAGACTGAAGTGCTGCATTTGGTTTTCACTTCATTATTCAGTCTGACACTGTGCTCATGTTAGCTGTGTGTGTGTGTGTGTGTGTGTGTGTGTGTGTGTTATAATGCCCTAACCAGTCAGTGGTGAATGATGTATCTGTCCTGTCAGTGTTATTTTCAGTCAGTGTTTTAGGAGCAGTTAAGAGGACGCCACCAATTTAACACTGTCAAGCTCACAATGTAGAGATCGACGCAGCTCAGTCAGAAATACAATCTTTTTCTGGCGCCTACATTACCCACAATGCAACTTCGCCCACAGTCCGGTCTGAAAGAGAACCTTCCTCCATTGTTACTGTTGTTTCATGGATTCTAAAATAAACAACACAATTAAACTCAAAACCTCAAACCCAGGTAAACCATTTCCAGGTCCCCAGGTAGTCTGATGACTAAAGACTATTTTCTTATATAACATAATAATATTATAGTTTCTCAGAATTCATAATAAAGTTTTTCTGCTGCTGAAGAAAACTCCGTCTGAATCAGCTCTGATAGAAATCCACAGAATGACATGTTGGAGAAGTGAGAGGCTCGTTTCTTTTCCTCATCTGAGGCCTGAAGTTCAGAGACACACACAGAAACATCTGAATCTTAAAATATCTGAAATATTTCCATGAGTTTTATTAAATTTTCAGAAGGCTATTGTGCATTCTGCTCTCCAGCTCACCCTCCTCTGACCTCTCCTCTGCCTCTTTCATTTCCAATCTCCTCCTCAATATGATTCAACGGCTGGCTCTGCTGTGCATCAGCAAATGGGAGGAAAAGGCAGAAGGCCAGTGTTGCATATTATTTCGATTTAAAGAATAAAGTTTTCTTCTGATTTTTCTTTTTTTTTTTTTTTTGAGAAACAGTGAGATGGAAAATGTGAATTAAATGTGAACTCCTAATAAATATGAGGCAGACGGAGGACAGACACACACAGCAGGTCCAGATTGCAGGCAGGGGCGCCCTGTGCTCTCTGTCTGACCCCTACGCCAAGAACACACACACACACACACACGCACACGCGCACACGCACACACACACACACACACGCACACACACACAGTCTCTGTCTGTCACACACACACCATGGATCATGTGCCAAGAGAGACAGTCGAACAATGGCAGCCACGTCCAGAGACAAAGACCCCAAACACACTTTCTCCTACACCACGCACACACAACTGAACTTCATGCTTAATGTGATATTTTAGTGCAGTCCAATCAGAAGCTGAAGGTTTTGGACATTTATTAGGGCGCAGAAGTGTTTTAAAGAGTGTGAGTATCATAAGTATCCTGATGCAATTTAACACAATTTCTGTGTATTGTTTATGCATGTGTGTTACCTTCGGCCAGACCACAAATCTAATTGCAGCTGACGTTGTTTAAGCATTAGATTTCAGTCCATCCCCGAAGCTTCTTGGCTGCATTTACAATTCCGCCCGAGATGCATGAAGTTGGTGAATGTAAATTAGAACTGGACTGATAAATCAGCCGAGCCTGACCAGTCACAGGAAACTGCTGTGGAGATGTGCTGAGTTAGGACTGAGGACATTTAGAGACAGTGTCACCATCACGCAGTTTGTCCATGACAGAGACCTGACAGGTTCAAATGATCCATTATGGGCGGGGCTGTGGTGTTAATGCACTTTGCTGTGCTCCTCAGAAGCAGATGCCTGCACATTAGAGAAACTAAAATCCGCATGTTTTTGGAATTTTTGCTTCACTATGAGCAGTTTCACAGTTTGAAAAACCAAACCAAAACATGGAACTGTCTCATTTTTTTAATCAAGTGAAATCTCAGACTGCTCTACACTCACACACGTTTGTGTTCACACACTTAGCAACAACTTTTAGTGACAAATACAGCAGCGAATCTGGTTTCTGTCACCAAATCATAAGCTACACATGTGAAAGTCACAAGACACCAGACTTTATGTTCTGATCAGCAGATCCTTAATACACTGACCTTTACCAGCAGCAAACCAACACATCCAAACAACCTGATGATGTGAAACGTGTCCTTCAAAGTGCGATTAAAAGCGAACAGATGAGTTAATATTCATCGGGTGGACACAAACACGTCTGCTAATGAATGCGAATGCTGCTCTGTGTCCGCTGGACGTGTAAGCAGGCAGCTACTTGTTAACACATGAGCCACAACATCTCGATACGGCCGTGACGAGGATTCAGAAACGGAGGGAAGGAGGCGCCAAGAAGAGAGGAGGAGGAGGAAAAATCAAGGGAGAGAGGAAGAAAGAAAATGTGAAAAGGATAAATTAGCTTTTCTGTCAAAACAGATAATGAATGTTAAAACTATGCAAATGCTAAAACTATCTGCATAAGTCCTTTTTAAACACAGGATGTGTAAATGACTGTGTAGACGTGTGTATCTGTGTGTGTGCGTGGGCTTATTTGTGTAGGATTTTAAGCAATTAGGACAGGAAACAGAGGCGCTGTTGCTTTGGCTTCCCTGTGGAATTAAGTTATGCACCATCAACACACACACACACACAGCAAATTCCCACAATGACCGACAACACGGTCTCAGCTGTGAGACATCACACACACACACACACACACACACACACACACACACACACACACACTTAAAAGCACACTCTCCACTTCCTCTTGACCCATTTCCCAAACACAACCCACCGCCTCTCTTCTTTCATCCCATCTCTCCATCCCTCTATCTCGCTCTCCTCATCGGCTGGAAGCAAAGCAGACCAGACCACTTCTGCTTTGTGTCACCAGATCAGAGGACACACACACACACACACACACACACACACACAGTTAATCAGTTTGTTTATGAGGCCAAAGGCATGCGGGGTAAAATCCCTCTGTAAACTGTACTCAGTGTCTTTGTGTAACTCTGCTGCAGAGTTTCAGGGTTCAGGAGGGTAATGACTCCACTGTATGACTGATAAATGGGACAGATATTTTGGCTTCCATTTGATTAACTATGCAACGCAGATTGGGAAACACTGCTGAACTGTGTGGCGTACTGTGAACTCCCAGACCTGCCTGACCTGAATCCGTGGTAATTTGGTTGTCTGCTAAGCCAGCAGTTACGCTTAGGTGCTGAAAATGTCACTAATATGCTTTAAAGACGCAGCCGTAGCAATAAATTGTCACAAAAATAAGAAACTACACCCTCTTGAAGATTTGGGGAATGAAGGGGAGATGAAATGAGGAATACGAGGCCGGAAGGAAAACTAGGAGGAGGTGGAAAGCAGGGAACAAGGGAGAGGAGAGATAAAAAGTGCAGAGTTGAGCAGAGCTGCAGCAGTTTGTTTAACAGTCTGACAGGAAATGTTGAATCTGGCTCCATCAGTGCGCTCTGATCAAGGCCGCCGAGACAGACCGGCTTCGAAATGAAGTGGAGACTAAATGGATTCATGTTGGTGGAGGAATTTCTTTGTTTACAGAGATATGTTTGCAGAGAGGTAAAGAGGAGGAAATGAGAAAAAGACAGGGGGCAGATGAATCTCGGATACGCCAAGCAAAAAACCAATATGCGAGAGAATTAAAGAAAAGAACTTCTGGAACGTCTCTCACCGTTTGTGTGGATCTTTCTATCTCATGTTCACACGCTTTACTTCCCCTTTCTCCTTCAGTATCTCTCGTCCTCGCACCTGCATGTCTTCCTCTATGAAAACTCACCTCTAAGGATTTAAAAAGAAACATTATCTCACAACAGTACAGTTACATCCCTTTATTTCCCTGGGGAAGGTTGACTGAACACGTCCCTGCTCCACATTCATGTAATTCCACACATTCATAAGTGGCCACACACCACCACAGTCTCATCGTCCATTTAAACTCAACGACGAGCGAACGGAAGAAGAACTGACCTGGTCACGCCAGAATTTAAAAATCTGGTAAACCAACAGAAGGAGAAATTACTGATACAAAATTCTCCAACTATCTCTGTCTCTCTAAACCCGTACTGGACACAGGGGTGGGTGGCTGGGTAGGTGAGGGCAAACACATCTGACATTCCTCAGGGAGAGACTGAATGGTAATGAACTAGACTCCAACGCCAACGTCACTCTCTTCAGAATCCTCTCCCGACATGCATCTCTGCAGATCAGGAGTACGAGGTGTTTACCATGTAAACAAAATCCCACGACTTCCAATCCGAGCAACCAGAGGGTGTGGGAACTGAGCCGACACCGTGGCCTTCATGTAAATTTATGACTTTTCCTTGGCGGCCCATGACTTAGTCAGAGGGCTTTGGTGACTTCAGTGAATAAAAATGTTCTTTCCTGGTTTATTACTGTAGTTTTTCAGTGTGTCAGATAAGTTGGAAAATATCTCCCAGGGTGACGTGACAGTTTTCACAAGCGCCGCGTGAACAAAATGCAGCCTCCTCGCTCGTTTCAGGGAGGTGGAGGTGCCGATGCAGAGCAAAGGAAAATCCAGCAAATCCAAGAAAAGCTGAAGCAGGATCGACTGTGGCCTCGCTGCAGTGCAACGTCATCCAGCAGCACGTTGGCCAGTTAGATATGTGGAAACACACAATCCTGACAGAACACCATGTAATGTGAACAACTGCTGCACAGTCTCATAACCCTCCAGACTACGGACGTACTACTGTGTATGAATGTATAGTGTTCATTTGTCTATACACATATTTTCCCACGTGCTGTCATATAGCTGCACAGTGTCTACGGCACTGTGGTGCAATGGGCTCCATATCCTTTTTTTCAGGAGCTTCTGCTGAAGGTCCTGAGGATGAGCGCGGCAAAAAACCCGGAAAAATACTTACTAACCACCATTTTATGGAAGTGTAGCTGTGAAATCATGACTGATAATATCAGTTTCATAAATTCTCCAAAGCCACGAGTTTCCAGGTAAAAAGGTTTGTGTCAAACAGCTGGAACAGTTTGATATTTCTTAATCACAAACTTCTATTTTTAGGGGTAAATACAACCCACCCCCCCACAGCCCGAACCCCCGTGTCTCTGTGGGGCTTAATCGAGCAGAAATGCAATAATAAAAATAAGAATATTCCACATGACACACAATCAAACTCCAGTCAAAAGACACAACACCAACCCAAAGCAGCAGCAGCGAAAATCAGAACTTCACTCCCTCTGCAACAGAAAATGAAATGCCAAGCCTGGGCTAAGGACATAATGAAAAAGCTATTATCAGCATGAGCTTTCATCAGCACTGCATTCAACCATGTTCAATACAAACTGATTCTCTCATCTCATGCTGTACCCATCTGAATGCTGGAATATAATAAAGGAGACGAGATAAGAGAGAGAGAGATCGTTTTTTTTTTTTTTTTTCCCCCGCCGTTGAAGAAGTGCATCAGCACATTTACAGACAAGGCAAAGTTTTCATGAGCAACACACACAGACACGTTCGCCATCATAAAGGCCAGTATAATCAACCTGTCACTGCAGGAACGTGACACGTTCAAATCATTAGTCGAGCCTGTGCGTATATATATCTCCTTTCTTTTTCCAATACACCTCCCATATCTGTCCATTCATCTGTCAGTCTTTTCATTCCGCCGCTTTGTTGCCTCTGATTCTTGATGTATTTATTCTCTCCTTAAGTCTCTATCCATCCGCCACCTCCGGCACGACTGTCTCTGAATTCAAATACAGCTGCTTCATACAATATTCAATCAAATACTGAATTATATATACAGTGGGGGTCCAAAAGTCTGAGACCAGGTTTGCATTAAGTCTAATACTATTTTATTTTTAATAACAGATGATGATATCAGCTTCAGAATTTGAGTGAGAAGCTGAACCTTTGAAAAATGTTCTGAGTTTGGTTTGTTCCCCTGTGATGTGTTTGGGATCATGATCCTGCTGCAGTATCATTCAGCTACTCTATGACTGTTTTAGCATCTTAAATATTTTGTAAATGTGTCCAGTATTTCCTACAGCTGAAGGATTTTTTTTTTCTCCTTGGGTTGTGGCAAACTCATGGAGTGAGGTAAAAGAGACAGGCTCATTCAGGTGTCTCAGTTTGGTCTGGAGGTGGGGGGCTTTGATTCAGACCACACTCTGTCTGACTAACCAAGGACAATCTCTCGCATCCGTCTCTGGATGGAACGTTTTCACCAGGCTGAACTGTAGGCGTTCAATCTCTCTGTGCACAACTGCTTCCTTTTAGCAGTCGTCCTCGCTGCCACAGAATCACTCCTGCAGGGCAGATTTAGAGCCCCATAAGAAAACCGAGAATACTTGTTGTTAATTGAAAACTGCGTAAACATGGAAGCAGAATAAAGGATTATTGGAGGTTATACAAATTCCAGGTGTATCTGAGGACACTTGTACATGCAGTACAAGTGTCCTCAGGGGCTTTTTTCAGCCTGTGGAGCATCATGGTTTTATACCACCTCTCTGAAATCACTCGCATTCCTTAAAAACCACAACAAAACGAGAGAGTGAGAGCGTACAGGGAAGAAAACTGCAGCTGATGATTTGCAGTAGCTCTTGAATTGTGTGCAGTCTTTCTCTAAATGTGTGATACATGCAGTAATTCAGTTAAAGCAGGTCGCTCTGTGTCTGCTGGAGCCAATAATCCGTCCGTGATACTGCACATGGACACACTGACAACTCACAGTGGCTTCAGAAAGTTTTCAGACCCCTTTTCTTTTTGAACACTTTACTGTGTTTTATGGTTAAAAACTGAAATGTCTCATTTACAAAAGCATTCAGACCTTTGGTTCAGCACTTTGTAGAAGCCCCTTTGGCAGGAATTACAGCTTCAAATCTTCTTGGGTAAGTCTCTACAAGCTTTGCACTCCTGGATTGGGGCAGTTTATCCCGTTCTTCCTGGCAGATCCTCTCAGGAGCCGTAAGATTGGACGGGAACCATGTATGAGCTGCCATCCTCAGGTCTCTCCACAGATGCTCTGCGGGGTTTAAGTCCGGGCTTTGGCTGAGCCACTGAAGGACAGTCAGAGACTTGTCCCAAAGCCACTCCAGTGTTGTCTTGGCTGTTTGCTTTGGGTCACGGTCGTGCTGAACCGGTGGCGGTTTACATTTGAATATGTATAATATAAATATATATAATATAAATCCTTTGGAAAAGGTGAACCAGCAGCACAACGGCTCATTGTTGTCAAAATAATGAAATGTTTTCACGTAATCATTCGGGGTTACTGAGTGCAGACTGATGCAGTTTGATCCATTTAAATTTAAACCTACAAGACAAAAAGAAACGAGTCTGAATTGTTGCTGAAGTCACTGAAAAACTGTGAAACTGTGACAGACTTTTCTGGAGCAGGAAAGGAACAGTTACATTTGTTGACAGTAATAAAGACAGTTCCTGTCTTCTGTGGAGTGTGTGTGTGTGTGTGCGTGTGGGTTTGTAAGTGTGCGAGTGGAGTTTACATTTTTGAGCCAGCCTTCACAGCTGCAGCTCCCCTCTGAGACACACAAACACCCACACAGAAATAAAGATGCAAACACACTGAACTTCCTTCAGCAAAACAAACCCGTGCTTTCCTGTACTCCTCCCAGAGGAAAGTGGGAGTATGTGTGTGTCTGTGTGTGTGTGTATGTGTGTGTGTCTGTGTGTGTGTGTATGTGTGTGTGTATGTGTGTGTGTGTGAGTGTGTATTTGTGTGCTTGTAACAGGTTTTTACATTTTTGAAACTTGTTTCTCAGAAAAATAACTAAAGAAGATGTGAGGTGGTATATAACAGAGCAGCGATGTGTTGTACGGCTGCAGCTAATGATTATTTTCACAATCAATTAACTTAATGAATAATTTATAATGATTTTTTTAGTCTACAAACTGTCCCAGTGTTGTTGAATGTCTATGAAAACCAGTTATACCAGTTATAAAATCCAAACCTGCTCCATGTTCAAATGCTGTGTAGATAAAGTAAAACGTCCACTTTCACAACACTAATTCATTCATCCAGAGACAGAGTCATGTCACACGTTCACTTTAACCCTCTTCTCTAACCAATGTTAAGCTCCCATGAGTGAGACTCTTCCTCCAGATTTCTCGTATTAAAAGTCTCGCAGCCTTCCCTCCAACACGGGGAAGTGCTTAGTGGTGTTGACAGTCGCTTACCAGCGATGGAGAGAACAGCTAATGAGAAACCACTGGAAATAATTTGAGTCTAAAAACATTATTTCTGTTAAAAACAGAGAAATTCAGCGCAGCAGAGTGATGAGTGTAACACCACGCGGCTGTGGTGCTGATGAATTAGCACTGTGGAAATGCTACAGGCAGTTCCCTCACTGTTTTTTTTTTCTTTACCTGACCTTTATTAGCGACGGGCCTTTTATGTGAGAATTTATGTTTCTGCTGCCAAAGGGGTTCACGTTGTTCCATTGATCTGCAGGTTGTGCTAATGTGCCAAAGACTGCAGCAGGACAGCAAGCGAACAATGCAGGGTCCAAACTTTTTCCAGACTCATTTCCAGACAGCTTTGTCAAATATCCACTGTTTAATAATAAAAGTCAGCATGTGATTGTACTAAAATGTATGATAAACGTCACATAGTCCCATAAAAGCTTTATTACTACAGCTGAACTACTTCCTGTATCAGCCGTACAATCAAACTTAGCTTCCTGAACGCTCTTTATCACCTTGACAGCCTCTCATATGTGCACACACACTAAAAGGCCTGACACTGGAGAAATAATGCGTGTTTGTGTGTGTGTGTTATAAGGCCAAATAATTAGGCTCTGCAATGCTGTGTGTTGACACAGCAACTCCAGTTTAATGAACTGGTTTTATGAGAATTTTATATAACGTGGCCTATAGAAAGAAAAGCAGGAGCCCTTTGTCTGAGTGGAGGAATTTATCAATAAAACAGCACTTTGCACAAACTGCCCCATGAGGCTGTAATATTCATTACACAACAGAAAACTAACTAGAAAACATTTTTGGAGGGATGGAAAATAGAGAGACAACTTTATCATCGTTATGAGTCAAAAAAAAAAAAAAGTTAATCTCTAAATCAGAAAGGTCGGTCCTCTGTCTCCAGGACTCCGCCCACAACGAAACAATATGAGTCAACTGAAAAAGCTAGATGATACCTGAATAACTTTCCATGATGTGTTTGGTCTTAACCTTTGATTTGTCACGGTACCTGTGTGCTGTGTCTTCATCCGTGTGTGTCACACCCACAACAGCAGGACACTGTCTAATATCTAACGTAGATAATGATTTATAGGGTAATCAGCCTGTTATCACCCGCTCGCGTACTCATGTGCCGAAGCCGGAAGCTTGACAGAGCTTCAGAGTTTGTATGCAGAAGATAAAAGGCCTGAATTATGTGTTTGACTTTTATAAGTTCAGATGTGTTTCGGCTCTTTGACCTTCACGGATGAAGGGTGGATAAAACTGATGAAGCAAATCACACTGGAGGTTTTAACTAATTATTAACTGTAGTGTTGGATGAGACGTCACTTTCCTCATGTTTTACAGACCAAACAATAAATTGATTATTCAAGAATGGAACTGGAGGATTAATCAATAATGAAAACTGCCCCGTACAGAAAACTGAAGTCTTCTCCTGTTTGTGCAGGATACTGACTGTTTTTCATGTTTCCATCTCGCTGATGAAAGAAGATGATTTAAACTTTTCCCTCCTTACCTGTTCAGCGCTCAGGCCTGTCGAGCTCTGATGACATGAACCGCCTCGCTCTCCTCTCCTACACAAAACACAAAATTCACACTCATTATTTTGCTGTTTGGTTTATTTTCATTTTCATTCCTTCCCCTTAACAGGGGTTCCACAGTAATTTGCCAAAGTTTTACGTCTTCACAGTGTACAAAGAACTTAAACATACGTACACATTCAGGGCTGACGACGACAGCAGCAACTGTTTGAACATTAAAAACATCACTGCTGCCTAAAATGCTCAGTAAATTATTTTTAGCTTAAATGTGAGTTTTATAAGAATCCTCCCGTGGGGTTGTGTGAGAGTTTCGTCAGCCTGAGCGGTCAATTAGAGTTAAAACATGTAAATTAACAAAACCGGAGCCACGAGGTACCAACTGCCATTTGAAGGAAGGTTAATTATGCAGAGAAACAGCTAAAAACTGAGGAGACAGGAACAGCGAGGAAGTCAACTTCAGAGGAGACAACTCCCACACACCAGCTCTGTTCAAAGAGTCAGTGGGGGAGAGTACTTGACAAAGTAGGACACACACACACACACTCTCACACACACATAGATGCTAATTGCACTTAATGGAAGCAACACTCAGCCTCAAACTTTTTCTATGACTCAGTCTAATCAGACTTTATTGGTCCATGCAATCTGGACCAAACTAATCAGCCACCTACACGACCAATCATCCATCAGTCAGAACACTTGACTCCACAGTCTGGCACGATGATCAGCCTCAGACTGACACAGTGTTCAGTACTTCACAGTTGCCATTGATTACACTGATTTCATGCTACGGGCTTCTTGATCCAAGTTCTTCTCATGTAGGACAAAATTTCCATCCATCTTCCTACAGTAGGACTGTGCTTCACTTCAAACAGCAAAGAGTAAAAAAACGCTGAAATAAAGAACAACAGACGAGAGTTTGGAAAGACGAAACCTGGATCTGGAACCGCAGTTCCTGCTTTCGCATGGCGGCCTACTTCACACAGGGTATATAAAACAGATGCATGTGAAAAACTGACGTTCAACATTTGTTTTGGCTGAACGTGATGTAAAAAAGAAAAATTTGAGAAAGCAAACACTCCTCCCATCTTCTTTACAGAGAAATACTTTCCCACACATGCCTTCTGCCTTCTTGTCTGCGCCTGATATCACACTGGGGCGTTGTACGTACGTCGCTTTGTGAAACACTGATCATCTGGACCTGGTCAGGATCATAATACACAGAGGGGATTAATACTGGCCCCAGATTCTGGAGGGTAAAACTAAAACCATACATTTCCCACTCTTTCATAAACTTGTATTTATAACAGAGAAAAGGTTGGAAGGATTTTAAAATGTTTGCTCTCTGATTACTTGGATATTATGCATTCATCCAACCATCTGCCGATCGATCCTGCATCTATCCACCTTCTGGATCGCAGCACAGAACGTCCTTGGGAGTGAAATCTCCAGGATTCAAGAGCAGTGGCAGTTCATGTTTGTATATCTCATTAGTCTGAAAGTCCATTTTTAAAGTAACAAGATGTGCTTGTGTTCTGTGGCACGACTATTTATACATTTTCATGTTTTTCCTTGAAAAGCCTGAGAGACTCGTACAGGAAAGATTTGAATTTTCTATTTAGACTTGAATCATAGTACAGTTCAGTCACATGGAGATGAGTGCGACAGTAATTGTCCTTTTATTAAACAGTCTATAGCAGAGGACAGGATGACATGATGATTACGCACCATGAACCGAGTCTCCTCCACATTTCCAGCACCTCTTTAAAACTGCACTGAAGCTTTGTAACCCTAGAGAAGAGTTCAGGATCAGAGAGGGTGACGTGCTGAAAGCCCGTGTCCATGAAAATAATCGATCAAATTTACAACATTCACATGTGGAAACTGACAAGCAGAACACGCAAGAGATAACAAAACACCTCTGGCAACAAACCAACAAGAAAAGCAGCTAAACAGCGTTTTACTGTTTGAAGTAATATCATGATACTTCAGATTTAATCCAGAAATCCAGAGTTTTATGAAGCATTCACCAGCGTTTGCTCACATAAAGAAACCATCCAACCAAAGGGCTGTTTTGGTTTCCCTCAGGAGGTGGTAGAGACCAAAAACTGAGCTAAAAGAGAGGGAATACCAGACTGAGAGTCACCAGGTGAACTCAAACACATCTCCAGACCAATGTTCACGTTGCTCCGTAGCTGCTGGTTGTGTAAATAGGACACTGTTTGCTAACAAGTTCAACAAATCACCTGCAGGAGAAGTGTGCTCAGGGTGTGGCCCCGTACACTGTGACACCACTGTGCTGGGTGTGGTCAGAACCGAAACTTTCAACCTGAGGAGATGAAATCAACACTTTGCTGCTCGGTGTTAAATTACTCTTTAAGGATCCTCTGGAACCGACGGTATTCAGAGAAGCCCCTGGTGGCTGGAAATCCAATAAAAGAAGGAGTTAACGCCTGCATTCTTGGAATTCCCCGCCCCCGTAATATTGATGCCTGCATCAAATGACTGTTGCTAAGAGAAAGAGGGCGAAGAGAAGCATGAGAGTGTTAAGAAATGGGAGTGGAGTCAACATATACACCCTATAAGCTGCAGCAACACCACAGAAGAAATATAATACAAACCCGGGATGAAGAGAAAGACTTTTGAACATGTGCGAGCTGAAACCTGCATATACCGTAAACACACACACGTCTCTGCTGTATGACAGATGGAGAACGAGCGCTGAACGCTGTGATGTGATTTGCAGCTTGATGTGTTTTTGCAGGCGGAGTATTTCATGATAGTTTATTACACTTTGAGCCTTTTAAATCAACGAAAACACACTCTCTCACGTACACACTGGCGCGGAGGGAGGAGAGGAGCCTTGTAAATCAGTTTTGCTGGCTGGTTCTTATCTGAGAAATGCCAGCTATGAGAGCGGGGCGGTACAGGCAGCTGAAGGCTGTGCAGCTCAGCTCTCTCTCCCTTTAATGACTCGCACGGAGTCGCTGCCTCGTTGAGCGGCAGGGAGGAGGCGAGCGGCTGCCAGGTCGAGGTAAGAGCAGCATCGCATCGTGCACTTAATGATGAAACATTACGAAACGGCACTATATGATTAACTCATGTTTAAACTCAGATCATAGAGTTACTTAAGTAACTGAGTCACCACTGAACTGGTTGGACTGGTTATCTGCTGACCGATGTCTAAAAATAAAACCAGTGTCAGTGACGGTGTGACACTGATAACGATGGATGTTAAACGGCCTCCATATTCACAGCAGACCTGAGCAACGCTGCCCTGTTTATAATTTACTCTAATGCTTCATCTTAATCCCATTCAACTCAGGGAGGGACGATAATGCCAGGCCACAATTTTCACTTTTTCCCACTGAGGTTTGGTGAGGATCAGAACGAATTCCGCTGGAGGAGAGACGCCCTTTCGAGTAGACTACACAACGGGCAATGGAAAGTTTTTCACTCCAACGTCAGGGTCAGCTCCTCTGACATAAATTTGGATGGATATCGTGCTCACTGAGCCGTCAGTGGTCTTTGCTTCAGAATTTTCAAGTGGAAAATCGTGGCAGCTGGTCTGGAAACCAGAAAAAAAAAATATTATGTGAGTTATTGAAGCATTTTTTATTTTATGACTAGGGTTGGGTACCGGTGATTTAAATGATGCATGCTGAAGCCCAACAATGTGATATTTAACCTCACAAAATGTTTTTAATGTCGCCTGTACAGAAGTCAAAGCATTAAAAACATTTTGTTTAAATTAAACCATAAAGTATTTCTGCATCATCCTCTGAACACTGACTGTCTGCTCACAGGCTGTTTTTCATAAGGTCTGGGTCCGGCTGGATCAAGGTTACAGTATTTTTTATGATTCGTGGTGATTCTGAATGTTGATTAGGTTTGAAATTTGCAAAAAAAGAAAAGAAAATGAGCTCGCAAGATGTAGTCTGACTTTGAAGCCACCTAAAAAAGCCTTTTCTGGTTTGAGAGGCTTTGCCAACAATAGCAGACGCTTGGATTTTGGTGGGAACTACTTTCCATGTGAATGCTTCAATGTACGGATTTAAAAGAGAACTCAAAGTCTGTCGTATCCTGATCCAGCGAAGGCCTGAGAGGTGACTCTGATGAGCCTGGAGCTCGTCTGACACTGCTGGGCGCAGAAATCAGGCCATGTACAGGTGTTAGCTTGAGCTCTGGGAAACTGTGACGTCATTGTTTTCAGTTTATTGTAGGTAGATTTTCTGTGCAGTAATTTAAATAAAATTTATCAGTTATTGGCAGTGTTACAATAGAAAAGCAACAATCTATTAATATTAGTCTGAAAGCCTTTGTTTTCTGCTTGCCCATGTTTCTGGAGGGAAAAACCTTATCGTAAACACATTATGCAGAAATGTGACAGTTGCTGTAAGAGTGTAGCTCACAAAACAGAGGCAGTCTGAGGTTGTAATAATCAGTGTGTTTGAATTGGGGATTAATTAACAGCGGTACTTAATTTTTTTTTCTTTCTTTAAGCCAAATATGTTGTGTTTTGGAATTAAAAGCCTTTTCCCATCAGTCTGAAACTCTTCCTCTTCCTCTCATCGTCGATCTGGTTCATGCTCTGTGTTTCACTCTGAATCTCTCCTTCACAGCCTCACTGTTACTGCTCAAACTGTGTGGTTAATCCACTGTGGCATGGTAAAGGCTTTACACACACACACACACACACACACACACACACACACACACACACACACACAGGTCTGTGCCTGTAGTGGAAGCCTTGCAGACATGGGATTTCCTTTCACATCCAATTGAGACCAAAGAAACTTGGTGAGAAGAGCATGGAAAAGATAAGCTGCAAACACACACACACACACACACTCAGGCACACACAAACATCTGTGTAAATATTGTACCACCATCGCACACAAACATCAATAGCCCAAACACAATGTTAACGTGATATAACATGCAGCTTATAAACGCCCCAAAGAGACATCAACTGTACACAAAAACAACCAGACTTCACACACACACACACACACACACACACACACACACACACACACACACACACACACATCTTCTTCTGTAAGAGTAGACAGGAATTTGTTGGGACATAATTACAATGTGTAGTCTGAACAGCATCCGAGTAAGATCCTGAGGTTTTATGGCAGGCCTTTGAAGAGCTCTGACCGAGGCGGCTCAACCAGGTTCAGCAAACCACTGTGTGAGCATGCACACACACATACACACACACATACACACACACAGAAACACACGCACGCACACAGAAACACACACACAGAAACACATACCCCCCGCCGAGGTTTTTCTCCAGTTTCCCAGCACCAAAATGCAAAAACATGATCTCATTAGAAACACACATCCAGACACACTGATGCACACTCAGCCGCCATATTTGCAACTTTGCTGACAATTAACCTCTGGATTCACACATTCACACTCAGATAGTCAGACACACTTTGTCTGTAGCAGCTCCATAAGTGTCCAAACTAACAAGTCGATTAAAACAAAGCCCGGACACGTGGCAGTGATGTACTGTAACACGATGCTTTTGTTAACTGCAGCTTGTGTTTTTTTTTTTATTATGATCTTCCGGATCGTTGGGAGTGGAGAGCACAGGGAAACATGGAGGGAGGAGAGAGATGATATGCACCGCAGAGAGCAGATTGTATCAGGACCCAGGATATTGTGACCACATGGACTGAGCCTGAGGCAGCGATGCATCCCACAGCTCCGGAGAACAAAAAGCTCCAACATTAACCAATGTTTTTACATAAAAGATCAAATGAATACACACAGTGTGGATGTGGTCGCTCGCAGAGACAAAACTACAGAGAATTATCACCGATACTGCGGCTTTTCTCAACTTTACCAGGAGTTTTGGTGTCTTTTAGCTCACTGTTTCGGTCCGTCAACACAATCCTCGCCTTTTTACAGTACAATGTGTTCAGTCATACACACATGTATGAGTGCTTGTGCCTCCTTCCTGCTTCTTCACCACCTGGAGCCGAACAATGTGAGTCTTTTACACATGAGCAGTGCAGGAAAACGCCTGGTGCAGGGGTGAGGGAATATAATACACCCTCACAACTCTACGCTTTATTGGCTTATCAGGCATAAGGGCTCATGTTCACATGAGGTGCAGGAAGAGTGTATGGGCAGGACACAAATGGAATTACTGCAGCTGAGAACTTTCCACAAGGTGCTATTGATTTTCTGTGGTGGTGAAAGTTTATGCTTAGAGTGGCAGAAGGAACACACGAGTGCAGGCACGAAGCTTCACACGCAGTCAGCACTGAAACCATGGATACGACACAGTTTGATGGATTCCACTCATTTAGGTTTGAGATTATTAATATGACCCTGGTTCTCTGTGGAGGAACAGTCACCTGAGCAGAGGGGACATTTTAATCTGATTTCACGGCTGAGGATATGTTTTGTTTGCGGTTTTAGGAGAAACCAGCACATTAGAACCAGGACGTTTGAAGCACAGAAAGCATATCACAGCATTTTAAACTGGAAAAGTTATTGACTAATATTCTGTAGACACTGAAGCTGGAGGTAAGTGACTAATAAATACAGAGCTGCTTTCCTCAGAGGCTTTATGCTGAACGTCTGCAGTGAGTCAAACAAACAAATTGTCTTGTCAGGGAAAACGAATGCTGATCACATTCACATTCTCTTCATAAATAATTCCCTTTAGTTGACTGGTTTATTAAGAAGCACGATCTTTTCTTTTTTTTTGCAATAATTGTCATTCAGAGCAAAACCAGTCCTTCACACTTTTGTTGAGTTGGTAACAGGTAGACAACATTTGCTTTGTGGTCTGTGGTGCAGCTAAATGCTGCTCCTCCACATTTAAACCAAACCATTAAGAAGCATTTATCATTTTTCAGATAATTCTATTAACCTTACATGACTGATTATGAGACTACTGCATAGTTAGCATGGATCGCTGGAACCAAGAATCTACAGGGGACTCATGGATGCCTTTGGTTTCTTTAAGAAAGAGACCAAACAACTTCCAAATCAATAAGAAGCCCAGTGTGATTAGTTTCCCCCGAGCAGATCACTGGTAACCCACTTCAGATCAATGGGAAACTTGTGGAAGAGCTCCTTTTCTTTGATGATAAAGAAAGCAAATCAACATGCCACTGAACATTCCTCCTCTGTGTTAGCCACTGGCAAACACTTGCATGCCAATGTGAAAACAAAGACTTTTTGTCTTTCATGCAAGACAAAAAAAAAAGGCCGCCATTAAAATGGACTCAGTTATATCCCAGGGGGGAAACGAGGATTTCTAAAAACAAACACAGCTCTCTTTCATACATGAAAGCAGAAGTGTTGATGCGGGAATAAGCAGGAGTGTCATCAAAACGTGATGTCTGACCATGCCGATGCATTTCATCATATGGCGCGAATTTAAAGCTGCTCGCTCCGATTCTGCTGTTTCTGGTGTTATGTATCATCAGGTCCACTGAGAACAAGCAAATCCCATAATCCTCGGACAGAAAGGCAATAAACAAAGTCACAGTCTGAGCAGAAGGCTGGAATGAGTCAGCAAAGGTTAGCAGCCACAGAATGGAAAAGAAAGAAATATATCTGTTGTGTGTTTGTTCCTTGTGCACTGTATATCCCTGCACAAATCCTCAGAGGAGGAAAACGGTACTGCTGGTGGATCTGGGTCAGATGTGCTAATGCTACTTGAAACTAAATTTAAGCTCTATTTTATAAGCAAAACAAAAAACAGAGCGTTTTATGAATGAATCTAGTCAGGAAGACTCACCTGCACAGTTATGAAATGAATGGAGTTTATAAGGAGCCACACAAACAAGTTTTGGTCAACACGAGTCTGTGACATATAAACATGTCTGTATAAGATAAAACAGACAGAGGAAGGAAAGGATCTCAGCAGAAGGTTCCTACAGAGGTCATTTGTCCTTTGCAGTCGCACAGAGAACCAAGTCTGGTCTTAATTAACTCAGACGACGTCATACCACAGCCACGCAGCGTTCCTCAGAGACCACAGGGGCTTTCCCTTTTCCCATGTCCTGCACCGGGGCAGGGCTCGGTTAGAGGAGTGAGCATCCAGAGAACACAAACACCCAACATGAAGAAATGAAGTTGGGAAACGAGCAAGCAAAGTGCAACTTCTAAACATTCAGCCCACAACAATGGGCTGGAGAAAGAAACCCTAAATAAACCTGACATAAATGATATTTTTATCTCTGGGCAAAGCAGCAAACATGCAGATGTTGACACAGTGTTGATACAACAGCTTAACCTTCCAACATAAATCTGTTTTGCATTATTATGGCTTATCATCTGCCAGCAGAATCATGCTGTCACTATATAAGGACACTGTGTTGTTTAATCATTACTGATTGATCAGGACGTAAAACGTAAACACAGATTTTCAGCTGATTATTAGATATGACTAACGTAAGGCTCCGCCTCATCCACTGCTTTCTTATACTGAAACTCCTCCTTGTGCTTCAAAATATACTAATTTAACATCCAAACAAATATGAACAGCAACTTTAAAAACCGCTGACAGTGTTCAGTGTTACACTGGGCTCACTGTCAAACCATCCAGTAGAAAAAACAGCAACAAAATAGTGATTATCTCCGTCCTGTGAGCTGTCGGACAAAGAAAACCACAGAGAGCTGTCAACACGTCTGACCTCCGAGTTTATGGCTCTGCACCGAGGCACATGTTTACAAGGGAACACATGTCTGGGCATTATCCAGGAGACAAAGCTAACACAGCGAAAAGTCGTCAGGGATCAGTCGGGGTCGCCTGAGGGTCATGACCCTCAGCTCAACAATGAAATGAACAACTACTGAAGCAGAGGTCAAAGGTCAACTGCAGGAGAGTTTGGGATATGGAGGAAGACTGTGTTTGGAAAGAAAAGTGTGTTGAAAGGATTTTCTACATTTGAAGAGTTATGTTCGGTATCTGTGTTTGTTATGTTAAACAGTGGAATGTTTCTGTTGGGGAACATCCACAACTCCTACATTCACCCTCAGTCTGGGCTCAGACTGAAAGAGTTCTCACAAAAAAGCAAAAAAAAAAAAAAAAGACTAAGGTTTCATTGCCAGGTTTGTGGCTCTGTGAGGCTGCACATTCATTTCAGCACGCTTACATTCTCACAATGATTCTAACATGTCGAAAATAACTTTTGCAGCATCTGACTTGTTAAACAGCTGCAGGAGAATTTAATATATGATTAAATTAAAAAAAACATGACCTTAAATTGATTTTCGCTGAACTAACAGGGCTTAACAGCTTAAACTAGATGTAAAACTCCTCTCTTTATTCTGAATAACACTTACATGCAGAAACAAAAACTATTTCAACAAGCTAAATGAGCTCCATTAAATTTAAAAAGGTGCCTTTCTGCTCCGTCTGTCGGTGGATGACTCATTTGTTTTCGTTAGACTATAAAATCCCGGCATTAAGTACACATCAGAGAAACCCCGTACCACAGTCGCAGGTCGGCGTCTGCACCGTGTGGAGGACCTGCTCTCCCTCCAGCCTCAGTCATCAGCTGGACCCACACACATACACACACCTGTGCGGAGGGACAAATAAATATGCAGCCGAGCAATCACAAACGCTGCCTATTTCCATAATGAGGTTCAGAAGGTGAAACAAAGTCCTCTCTCCGCCCGCTCCTCTCCCTGTCTCACTCTCTCTCCGCTCCTCTGCTGGTGGTCTTATTAAATCCTCTCCGTCTCCACAGCCTCTTCTTTCCTCTGGCCGTTCAGAAACTCATTACACTGCTGGAAGACGCACAAGCGGAATACCCCGACCATTTAATCCATCTCTCGGGTTGTCAATACGTCTCCTGGGCTTATTTTTCAAACAGCACCTCAGTGTGGTGCAGGGCATTTTTAATATCAAATAATCAATCCTGATCTATTGGGAGTATTGAGAAGGCTGTTAATGAGTTATGAGTTGACTTGGAGCTAATTATGCAATCTGGCACTGATGAGGGAAAAGCTGGATAAATATTAATATCCATGAATCTCTCTATTGTGTGCTACCTGTCCACTTGTGTAACTGAGAGTTCTTAAATCCGTCTTCTTGACTGCCACCCTGAGATCCGTTGTTTCTTCTGCCTCATCCAAAGTTAGCGAAGTTAGCAACTGATAAATCCCAGTTTGGCCCGACCACATTCACTGAGCTGAAACGGGTGGATCTGACTTTTCACAATCTTAGCTGTTAATTAAAACAAGTTATTAAAATATATAGTTTGCGAGCAGGCGAGCCATTAGAATTTATGGACAGGGTTACAAAAGTCCCTGTAACCACACCCACTCCAGCACCACCCACCCACCCACAGCTCTTACACCCACACGGTCACATATTAAGTACAAAGTGCTCCCTGGTAAAATTTAGTTGCCAAGAACAACAAACAAATAACTGGACACAGTTTAATATGTACAGCTCTATGTCTGTGTTTGCTGTCACTCTCACCTGTTGCTTGTTCCCTGTCTGCTGGCTGCCCTCCTCCTCCTCCTCCTCCTCCTCCTCCTCTTCCTCCTCCTCGTCTCCTACACCTCTCCCTTCGTTAGCTACATCTGTCCCTTCCTGACCATCTCTTGCTGCTTCACTGGCTGAAGGCTGAAAAATACTTGGTTTAATTGCTCGGACAAATCATTTCAAAATGCAGGACCCTTTTCCTTCCTGCTCTGTTAACTCGTTTATGCTTTAAAAAAAAAAAAAATCCTTCCCTCACTCGTCCTGCAGTTTAGTTTGCCAGGATTCCTCTCACTCAGTTTGGGCTGAGTCAGAAACACAGAGGGATTCTGCTCAGGCTGTGCTGAAATTCTCCGAGTCGAGCTCTGCTTTGTGCAAAATGTTAATTTTACGATTGAGCAGTTTACAGACAGGGGGACAGGGACACATCATATTTCATTAACGCCTGTCATCTTTAAGGGGGCAATAACAGAGATTTCTACTGCTACCTCCACAGCAGGAAAATTACCACAATATATCTGTTGAGGTTGATAGGGTGGCTCTGATCAATACCAGTGGGCTGACCATTACTCGGTCTCCGTGATAAGATTTTTGGCTTTGGAACAAAAACCCAATGGACTTTAGAGAAACTCCCAAAGTCATAAATTACTTGGCACCTTTAGTCACAAAAGATCTGGACTGTGCACATCCAACTCGGTTTTAGGGAAGGCAGAGGGTAAGAGTGCACTGAGTGTACTGTAAGATCCGGTGGACAAATATATCCAGGATACTAGTCTAAACACTGCAGTGCAGCAGCGTTATGCTCTCATGTTCCTCAGAACTATGCTGGTATTCTGTCATTTTAATTACTTTATTAGATTCTGTGTGGAAAGTTTATTCACTTTCAGACGACTGAAAAGATTCTTCCACACGGCGAAAGCAAACTGAAGGTTTGAATGAAAAGTTCTGGTTCGTCTGAGGTCAAATGTCACCAGTTGCTGCGTGAGATAAGACATATTTCACATTCAGCTTCTTCATGGATGGCTACTGCATCATCGGCTGGTCTCCACCAGCTCCTCAGAAAAATGTCTCGCTCCTCAGCTGTGAAATGTTCAGTTTTTTCTTCCTCATCTATCTGATAACTGTGTCTGCTGTTTGCTGCTGAGCAGGTTGTACTTACTGTGATTTAGCCCTTTAAAGTTATACAGGATAAAAAAAAACATTTTAATGTTCAGAAAGTTATTTTACAGAAAACACGACACTACATCAGCTTTTACTGAGAGAAGAGTGAATCTCCGCTGTTTAAGCTGAGAGGAAAATGAGGCTCCTCGGCTGTAATTCAGTTGCCTGGTGTAGCTTTCAATCAAAATGCTGCTCTGCTGAGACCTCTAACTCGGGAGCTTGAAAACAATTAGACCAGAAAAAGAGCGGAGAGGCGGCGCACAGACAGATGCACCTTAGCAAAAGAACCATAATAACAATTACACTAACTATTCATCCATCTCTCTGCAGTTTGCTGCTGACTGCTCTGGAGGGTTGTGGGACTAATTCATCTGTGACTGGAGGTGTCCAATTTTTAATCTTTCGCCTCTGGCTCTTTTCTTAAGCATCAAAGAAAACAAACGTTGATTTTCTCAACAGAGGTTCTTTCACAAAGCGTGTCAGTGTGTTTTCCCGAAAAAATCTCAAGATTGCAAACACAGCTTGGTCTCATGTGTCCCCCCGTCACGCTGTCTTCGTACAGTCAGACCGTGTCCGCCCCCCCACCCCGCACAAACAGCTGACATCTCGCGTCGGAGCCGGATGTGTCAGTGATAAGGGCCAGCAGCGTGGTCTGCATTCAGAGCTCCCTGCTGGTATCAATCACTGCCGAGACGCTTCAGACCCACTTAAGCTCCTGTTCTCACGGGCAGAGATGACAGGCCGAGTGTCTTCCAAAGAACAGGATGTGCCTGATGAAGACCCTCACTGCTCGCTCTCACTGCCCACAACATCACGAACCAGTGCTCCTGAAGACATGACGGGGGTTTTACGAACGCTGATGCCTCCACATGAAGACACCAAGTATTCAGAGTTTCCTGCTTCGTCTTCATCACACGCAGGCGGTGACCAGCAATGACAAACCGATAAAGTTTTTTATCCTGTTCATGGTTTTGTCAACCAGTGACTAAACCACACGGTCATTCACAACATCCTGTTGAAAAAATAAAAGCACCAAACTGAATCCAACTCGTACAGCTGTACCGGTTTTCAATAAATCATCATCGTCTAACGAGGTTCTGAGGAGATATCTCACTCCCTGTAGCTTTGAGCCTGTAGTTCGACTTCATGTGTTTAAATAAGTAAGTAATCTTTTTAAAATATTAAAAACAAGACTGAAAGTCTCAAGCCCCACCAGTGGACCACAGAGACCAAAATGTTCATTAAGCCTCACAACACCAAAGAGAGGGAGCCAACAATCACCACAAGCTCAGAGCAGGAAGTTTCAGCAGCAGAGCAGCAGCAGAGGCACCACAGGCTGCCATTCGTTGTGCATGGAATCTCAAAATAGCGTCCCGGCACTGTCCCCGGTGTCAAGACTCAAAAGTCGCCCAATGGCGCAACCTGGGGAACCTGACGAGATTCAGCTTTATGTAAATATTCTCTGACAGGAGCAGCAGACACAAGATCAAGCTTGTTTTACTTCCCTCGGGAAACGAAAGCACATCTGTTTTCTACCCAAACTCAACTTTATTTAAAAAAAAAACACTAAAAAATGTGCTGAAGGCTTCCCTGTTCTCGACTTCAACGAGCCGCCGGGAACCGAACAAGAGAGAATAACTGTCCAATCAGAGCCGAGTATGTTAACTGCATGTTCCAATGCCCAACACTCCCCTTAGCTTCAGGCCAATGGCAGAGAACAGGAAGTAGCCTGAGTCCATACGAGCGAATGGGGCGTTCGGCTCCGACGCCACTGGGAGCCTTTGTGTTTGTTCTCCTTCGGAGCAAACCGTGTCCACCGCCGAACGCCGATGTCACGGAAATCACAGTGGAAATCTCAGTAACCGACAACATTAAGAAACGGCTGAGCTGCAGGCTGCGTCTCAATCCATCATTCCTCTTTCACTCATATTTACTCACAACCTTAGGCTGACGACCGGGAACCATCGACCTACACTCTCTGATGTTTAACATTATTGCTTTTATTTCTCATATTTGTCTTCCCGGTTATTTCCCCTGCTTTCATAACAATTTCCTCCTTTAATCCAGTTCTGTTTCACCATCTTTCTGTCTTTTCAACATCCTATCTGCTCCCTCTCACTTCGGCCGCCTCCATTTTCTGCTTTCCCTCGTTCTGACACTCGTCTGCTCGTATGAAGATGACTCTACGTTTCCGTTCACATGCTCGCTGACCCTCGAATAAACCAAACCCCTTCCCTCAGATGTTGGTGCGGTTCCTGCATGTGTCTGCCTGCGTGTGTGGGTGCACAGACGTGCTTAAATTAGCCCTACAAAATGCGAGTGGATGGACACACACCACTGAGCATGAGACACAGGAGGGAAAGCACACACTCAGGCACACACACACACTCTGAGCGCAACCTAATCTCTCCTGACTCTCCAGGGCTTCTGGTTTATTCAATAAGCTATGAGCTGCTGTGTGATGGCACTCAAATGGACAGAGGCCAAGATGGAGAAACTATATGTGTTTGAAGAGGAACAGAAAGAGTGAGTCGACTTATTCAGTCCACTGTCACTTGTTATTCATTGGCTGCCCACTGCAACTAAACGGGTGATCCCAGCTGTCAATCAACTTCAAAAGCCGACCTGGTCTTTACTTTTTTCAAGCTGCTTTCTTTAACTACAAAAAAAAAAATTAAAACCTGAACATGTTTCAGGATTTGAGGGTTTGTCCTGAACTCAGGTACGTACTGGTCAGGTCACCTGTCTGTTATACTCACAGTCAGTTTAGTCTGAAGCTCAACTCACCTGCATGAGTGAGCTTGAAGTGACTTTGGATGATCTTACATTTCTACCATGTTGTGACCATATTTAGTTCCTAAAGTATATCCACCTGACTGTTCATGTTTTGTTCAGTTGACTCTACGTGACCCTAATTTTAGCTATCATGCTGAAAAAGAGGGAAAATTATCTCCAAACGAGCCAGAAATAAGTTGTGAACCCTCCTGCGAACACGTCTTTGTTGTCTGATAAACGACTGATGCTGGAGGTTAATGGGAATTCACCAAACAACTCACCGTGGAGGTTAATGGGAATTTGCCAAAACGACTCAGCCTCAAGGTTAATGGGGATTCCAGTACAGGGCTGCAAACAGCTGAGGGGATAAATTGGGAAATTTGCTACGGAGGAAATTACAGTTCTAAAGGCGCTGAACCGAGGCTTTTTTTAATATCACCTGGGAACGAATTTTAAGAGCGATTTAACAGCAGAAACCATGAAAAGAAAGTTGCTCCATCAGCCTGTTTCTTATTGAACACAACTAATGACAGATTTTAAACTGCAACAACAGTTGTTCAGGGATATTTACTGCGTTTATGAAAACAGGGAGGAAATATTTGTTCTGCTATCTCTGCTTTTTATTCGAGTAGTGAAAAGAGAATGTTTAGCCTTAATTAAAGGATTCGATTTGGATCATTTGTTGTACGTTCTCAGAACACCGAGAAGCAGGGAGGGAAGCAGCAACACACAAACACACGCCGACACAAACATCACACAAACCCGCTAATCGGTGGCAAATGCTTCCTCTTGGTCCCAGTTTGAATCATCAGATGAAAAAGAAAATATGAGAACACACACAGACACACACACACGCTAAAACGTGTGCATGCCTGAGCGTGCACGTAAAGCACCTGGGGAGGGGCTTCTCATCACCACTCCGACCGTCAGCCTGACAGACAGAGACACACACACCGTGTCTTTGTGCGTGTGCAGAGACAAACTGTGGGCTTATGGGAATCATCCTACAGGTAAAGAGGTGAGCGACACATAAACTAACACAAACATCAGCACTGAAATCTTTAACTGACAAAATTACAAAGGGAGTAAAAAGTTTCCTGCTGATACCAAAATTAGATTTTTGACACTTTATTTTGCTTTGTATCAACATTTTTCTGCTTTTTTTGTCGCAGTGATGAAACCATTCCAGTAAACAGTGATTTAGTGATTTGCAGGTCTGGATATCTTGGTTTCATGTGACCGTAGTATCAACAGCATTTCAGTGGACCTGCAGTCAGGACCATGTTTAGAAGGTCTAGACATGTTTCGTACCTGCAATTCACCAAATGAATGCTTTCTGTGATTTAGCCTGAATTATCCCTGAGCTCACGTCCTCAGTTAAACTCGTACTGAGACGTAACTTTAATCAGGCTGAGGATACACAGGTAAAGCTGGTTGGCAGGACGAAGTCTGACCAGGTCTTCTGTCCTCATGTAGAAACTAAACAAGCAAAAGGGGACAAAGTTCCAAATACTCACAATGAGTTGCTCAACTCAGCCTGTGTAAACCGTTGCATCATGTTTTCAGAGAGGGGTCGGCAGCAGGGAGGACGTGAATCAGATAAATCACACAATATTTCACAGTAATATAAACTCCCAACACAAAAACATGCTTCCAAACATCAGATGAACCATCGGAACAAAGTCGTATCGTCGAACCGTATTTTGTTTCAGCCACGCTTTGATCACGTCCCTCAACAGAAGACTCACGAAGGGGAACAGTTTTTACTCGAGCTGTACATTAATCACCTCACGCTGTAATAAACCGAACACTGCAGCGTCAAACAACCTGTTCTGTAGTTTGGGTGCTCGGAGCAATCAGTCCTGGTATTGACAGAGAAAATCCAGTATCGGACTGAGCTCTACTTTTCTCTGCCCGACTCGTTCTCCGTCTGACAAGCTACATGTCTTGTAATTAACATCAGTGCCTTATCTGTCAGCACACATGGACGAGCGACACTGACTGTCAGAGAGACAAAAGGCAGGAGAGAGAGAGGAGGAGGGGGTGTGTGTGTGGGGGGGGGGGGGGGGGGGGGGCTGTGACTCAGCTCCAGCAGCTCTATCTTTAAACTACTGATAGTGGTTCTGTAGATAAGACTCAATAGTTAAAACTAGCAAAAGGCAACAGACCCCTGTCTTCAAAACTCAGCAGGAGTGTGTGTGTGTGTGTGTGTGTGTGTGAGATGTCTGGGTCTTTCAAAGGAATTCATTTCCAATATACAGACTGTTGAGGGTCCAATTTCCTGACCAGTGTAGCAGAGCACTCTGTCTGAGGTGTGTGTGTGTGTGTGTGTGTGTGTGTGAGTGTATAGTTGTTCATCTGTCTTTGTGAGGACAGATTCAGGTTTTAGACCTGAGGACTGTTTTGGAAAGTCAGGACATTTTGGACAGTGCTCACTTTCTGACACACCTTCAGAGAACTGCCTCAGGCTTAAGACTCAGGTTTCAGGGTTCAGGTTAGGATCAGGTTTAAGGGTTGGGGCTGGGCCTTTAGCTGTGATGGTTAAGGTAAAGGTAAAGATAAAGGGGTCAGAGAATGCATTATGTCAATAAGAGTCCTCACACAGATACAAGTACAAACGTGTGTGTCCCAGCCTCAGCAACAGCAACCAAGCGAGAGATGAGAATCACTGGGAAGAAGAGACAGGAAAAAGTGAGAGGGAGAGGGAGGTAGAGATAAGAGGAGGTGTACAGAGAGGGAGAGAGAGAGAGAGAGAGAGAGAGAGAGGGAGACAGAGAGGGAGAGACACTGGACAATACATGAGAGAGAGAGGGAGAGCAAGCGAGGTAGAAAGGTGAGGAGAACAAAAATGAGGACAGCATGTTTAATGGAAGTGACAGAGCAAAGCCTCTACACCTACAAATCACTGGAGATACACACAAAGACACACATACACACACACCTACACACAGACACACACACACACAGGTCGTCTGCTGAATACAAACAAAACAACTTTTCAGTCGCTTCTTTTCCTCCAGCATCAGAAACTTCTCTCATCTGCACAAATAACAAATAAAAACCGCGTCTCTACAAAATTATGTGAATATACATTTAATTTGTAAAAGCAAACACGAAGTGTAATTGCGACCAGATTACGTTTACCAGTTTGTACGTTGACTATTCATGCATTTGATAGTAAACATTAATTGTAAATGCGTTGATACTGAACGTAGTAGACAACGTTTCTGTTTTCCAGCTGAAGTTCACAGATGCTTCAGACACTTTCAGCCAAAACCACAAACTTCCTCCAACCAAACCAAACCAAAGGGCTTTTGTTGTCCAAACCTGAAAAGAGGAAAAAGTGTTTGGAACATGAACATGATTTCATTAAAGTCAACTCAGCAAAACAAAACACATCAGATTCAATCCCCAAACTCATCATCAGCCTGGAAACCTTCTTACTGATCAAAAATCCCACTTCTTAACCGACATTATCGCCGCTCTCCGGCCTCCTCCGCTTCCTCTCTCATCTGTCTGTTTCACTTTCATCATGCCTTCGACCTCTCCTGAAAATTTCTTTCTCTCGACACAACTCTTCCCTCCATGACTGCTCTGATCTGTTTGCTGCAAAGCTTGGCATTAACAGCAGTTGGATGCACATCAAATATTTGATGGAAATGCATGGAGTGTTTGGAGATCTATCAGAGTCGGTGTCTGGAAAGATAAATCAAACTACCACTGGAAAGATACGGGTTTTTGAAGGTGGATTCCAATATTTTTTATCAGTTTCTGTAATAAAGCTGCACATCGCCAATATTTTGTACAGATAGAGAAATTTAACCTGTTAAATCCCTTCGAAAAAGTCACGTCTGCTCATCCAAAAGTCAAGCAGAGGTATTTCATGTGCTTCCTCATGCTGCATCTTTCCATTAGAATTGAACTTTTAGAGGCTTTTCCATCCTGACAGGAGCAGAATTCAGCATGCAATGCTTTAAAGAAGTGATTCAACATTTTTGCAAACTGAATATCTGAAGCATTTTAGACTGTCTGCTGACATTTTATAACCAATTTATCAATTAATCAAAAATATAATCAGCAGATTCATTGATAATTAAAAAAAAAAAGTTAATTGCAGGCCTGGTCAAAATTTTGAGATATAAAATACACAAAATATTCCACCCTCAAACGTCTTTATCTGCGCCTGAAAATCCGTCTGCCCATCACTCACCTGTCCTGCATTACTGGACTGGGACTACTGCTTCTCAGGTGCAGTTCAGTTTAGGTATAAAAAGTCAGAGCGTAACCTCTAAGACGCCCATGGGAGATTTCTGGCAGCTGAAAAGGAAAGAAAACACTAACACTGACTTTCACAAACATACTCCGGGGATGGCGCTTGTTTGCTAACACGGAGGAGCTTCGTGCAAAATCACGCCGATATGAGACCGATTCACCCACAAGCATACGTCCATCAGCGGCCTGCGCATCGTGTCCTTGAGAAGTAACCCTGAAGCCAGTGTGTGTCTGTGCGAGTGTTTCTCTGTGGCTGGCATCGACGTCCTCCTGTTTGGCAGCTCTCTCTGCCACACACACACACACACACACACACACACACACACACACACACACACACACACACACACACACACATTTAACGTTAATGAGATGCGGCTTTAGTATGCCATGTCCGCCTCCTGTGGAGTCACACACATGCTACTTCCCATCCACATTCTTCCAGAGGCGCTGATCACTCTCACATTTCCATTTCAAAACCTGGAACTTTCACAGCACCTTGAACTCCGACGGTCTACGTGACCCTAAACCCCTGACTGGCTCTGAAAATGTTGCTGTTTGATTATTTTGATGCCAATCACTCCACAAATTCAGATAAATGTTGTTGTTGGATCAAAGTGAGATTCCAGCTGCTCCACACCTGGTTGTAAGAGGAGGAGGAGAGAAGGGGCAGGACCGTATTCATTAATATACGTTACACTGAATCCACTTTTTAAAGTTAAATGCAGGGTATATTATTTGTCCTGGGATTTGTCCTTGTGCCGTGTTCGACCTAAAGCAGGGCTGTGATTGGCTCTAACTTCTTTTTACTGTTGGATTACAGCAGTTCAGTTTGTAGCTCCTTCAAAGTCTGTGTTTCAAGAGCAAATACATCAAAACAGCCGCCGTCCGACTCTATATAAAAAGGAGACTACAGTTTTATTCAGCAGTATTGCTGTAATATATCTCCCAGACAACAGCGGGAGCACTGAGCACAGCGCTGCTGAACAACACTCCGGACACTGAGTGCAGAAGAAAACTTGTGTGGCGTCTTTTATTACACACGATTTGTATTGTCACTAATGGAAGAGACTTTCTCAGCCTGAGCAGTTCAGGTTGTTTGTTCATCACCTGGAACCTGGAACCGTTCCTATCACGGAAAAATGACTAAAAACCATTCATTTCCTCTTGTTCGACTAACTGAGAACTGGGAGAGAGCAGTAAACACACCTCTTATCGTAACAGAGACACTGATACAGACAAACACACAATTATCACCATGTGCAGACGCAGGAATTAGAACAGGATTACTCACTGAGTTTGTCCAGTTCCAAAAACCACGTGGTGTAAAGTCCTGATGTTTTGCTCAGAATGAGCCGTAATCCCCGTTTTCTGACTCAGACTTCACTGAGTTGTCCTCATATTCCTTCATTATCAGACCTGTAGCTATGAAATGCACACAAACACCCAGGTGGCCATCGTCTGACTGTGTGTGACTGTGTTTCCCCTCTGACTGACGTAACATTACGCTCATTCTAGAGCAACGCTGCATGTAGGATATTCATCAGAGTGCAAAAACCCCCCACAGGGGTTTTCTGCTCATGTGTTGCTCTAATGCAGCTACTGAACAGTGATCAGGTTGTTTGTTTCAATTAATCCAACATATGTTCTGGAGCCGAATCTGCAGCAAAACCATTTAAAGTGAATTTAAAATGACTTCAAGAGTCTGGGAATGTTTTCTTTATTAGATGGGAGGGGCAGAGCAATTCTCTCGTCCACTGCAGACATAAAAACGGAGGAGGTGGCAACGAGAGGAGAGAAGATTAAACAGAACATTGTCATGATAGAGAGAAAGGGAAAATTTAAAAAAAGATGAGGGGAGAAAGGAAAAAGCACGAGAGGCTAAGAAGAAGAAGAAGAAATGAGAGATTGGAAAAAAGTGATGAGAGGGTGGGAAGTTAAAAAAAGGAATGAAAAGAATGCAATAAGGAGGAAGAACGGGGAGAGGTGAAAGGAGTAAAGAAAGGTAATAAAATGAGAGCAACAGGGTGGATGAAAGAGGAGGAGGGAGAATATTAAAGAGAAAAAAAGACGAGGGGAAAAGCTTGGGAGAGAAGGAAGTTTGGAAGCAGAGAGAGGGGCGTTTCTGGCACAGAGCAGTTTCCATTACTGGCAAAATAAACTGATACCATATGACTAATCACCTCATAGCTGGAGCAGGAATTTACTACCACACACACACACACACACACACAATAAGAAACTGCTAGAAGGTGAAAATAAAGGTCTGAGAGGCAGAAAAAGAGAGAAGAAGACAGAGACACGGAGCGAAAGTGAAAGAGAGGAGAGAGCATAGGAGCAGATTCATTCATTCCAGACAAACACAACTACAGGAAATACCTACTGATGTGAGGAATCACAACAACACGCAACAACAAATAACAGATGGACCCGCAACAGCTTCGGCTAACAAACAAAACGTGTTCTAGGAATTGAGCAACTTTTCTTTGGACTGTAGATCGGCAGTAGATATTTAACTGATGAGCAACACCAGACCTTTGTGTGCGACGTTCTGTTAGGTCACACACTTTCCTGGCAGTAGCAGACACACACAGAGAAACACACTCCACACACACACACACACACACACAAACACACATACATACAAACAAAACAAGACACAATCAGTGAATCTAAACTGCTGATGTAGAAGATTAAAGTCTATTTGCTGGAAAGTTGTCACATGTAGACGGAGCAAGCATTATGTAGTGTGGTGTAAGCTGTGTGTGTGTGTGTGTGTGTGTGTGTGTGTGTGTGTTCAGGAAAGAAATCTGACATTTGGTTTCATTTAGGAATAACAATGTGACTGTAAATGGGTACAGCACTTTTATTCTACTGCTGTGTGCGAGTGTGTGTGTGTGTTTGGGGGGGGGGCGGGTACACAAAGACAAAAAATAAAAAATAAAATAGAAGCAGAAAAACAGCCACCACAGTGAAACAAAAGACACACACACGCACACAGACTCGGGCTGGGTCCTGGGAGCCGGAGACATTTTGGATCCAGTTCTCGGCTGAAACTGCTTTGTTAAGTTGAGCGTCTCACAAATCTCTGATGGACTCTTCCATAACCTCTCAGAGTATACTGAGAATTTAAAAGTCAAACTTTGAGATTTAGCTAAAGTTGCTGAAATCTATTTGAATTTGATTTGACTGATTTATGACTTGATTGTCTAATGCTGAATATTTACCTGTAAAACATAAAGCACATAGATGATGAGTCTTATGGGAAATATAACATATATAACTTCACTTAATAACCTACCCATTAGTCTAATGGACGACATGGTAAATGTCCCCAGGCTTAACAACACAGCCACACGATACATAACCACTGTTTTAGCCAAGTGTTTCACATTAAAAGCCTTCAAAGGAAGGGTAGGAGTTACACCCCTTAAACCACGAGAAGGCTTTTAATGTGACACATCTGCAGGAAATGCTGAGTTGTGTTAAAAACAAACAGCAGCAACAGCAAATTAACAACAAACAGGACCAGAAGAAAACAGAGAGGCTTCAAAATAAAATATGACACAACATAAAACCTAAAATCAGAAATGCCTCAAGTTTCTGCCTCCAGCTGAGGCAAGTCAAGGCCAAAGAGATGAATTCTGACAAACTGTTTTGAACGCGGATTTTTGAAAGTATATCCTTTGAGAACGGCTCTGCGGATGTTTCTAGAAAGAAATGAGAAAATCTGAGGTGGAAGGGAAAAGAAAAGAAAGCAAGAGAGAGAGAGAGAGGCCAAGGAGGAGAAAAGAAAAAAAAAGAGAGGAAGGCAGAGAGCCAAATCATGCAGGGTCAAGCAGGCAGCAGGCCAACATACAGGAAATGAAGCACATGAGAGCGCACACACACACACACACAAACACACACACACACACACACAGAACAGCAACCCAACTGTAACCATCACTAAAATAAATATAAAGATCTGTACACAAAACCCAGTAAGAGTACATACTGTAAGTAGTACTTATACTGCATGCAAACTAAATACATAAACAATGGCCACAAAACACACACACACACACACACACACACACACACACACACACACACACTCAGCTTTGATGCTGTTCATGTGACCCTGATGAATTCAACATGACTCAGAAACCAAGAACAAGATTTCTGCGAGTAATCGGGCTCTGATGTCGCCATCCAAAACCAAAAGTGGAACACGAAGACGAACTCCAGAAGAACTTCATGATGAGAAGACCTGAAGAGAGACGGGGCCGCACAGCGAGCTAACACAGCGTTTGAGGGCAGCGGGGTCAAATTTCTGAGTGGGAGTTTCTCAGCGTTAAATCCGAAAAGGTCGACACGCAGACAGAGGTAGAGGGAGAATTCTGCAATATTCATATTTCTCAGATGTATTTTTAATAAAAACATATTAAAGCTGGCAGAGGCATACAACACGAGGAGGTAATTATAGTTGCTGATGATATACGGATGGTTGCTGTAACAGCCCACATGGGTAAACTCAAGTTTGAGCAGGGTCCATTGCAGGTAAGCCTCCAGAGGTTAATGTTAGAGCGACGGGCCATCAAAAGTAATGTTAGAGGCAGCAGGAAGCTTCACAGGTATGTGCTTATTTAATGCAGCTTACTGTGTCAGGCAACCGTACAATCTATTTTATATTTATAGCACAGCTCATTAAAGAAACACAGGAAGACAAGCAGACAGAAAACTGGAGTGTTCAGAGGGAGGAGGCTGAACGGAGACGGTGATCCAGAGCTCAGAGGAGGACGAGTGAACGAGACAACAACACTAAGGACAGCTTTAAGAAGGAAAACTCAACAGTAGCAGAGCTGAACAGATGCTCACCCAGCAGGTTAATGGGCTAGGACCACACACACACAGACACACAGACACACACACACTCACACACTCACACACACACAGGGAGCCACACCTTGCAGTGTGTCAACAGCTACAGCAACTCTGTTAAACTGGTTTATTCATGGGCAACGCTGTGTCACATCCAGTGGAAAGTACTGACTGTCACTGATTAGAGTTAGAGTTGGAGTGTGTGTGTGTGTGTGTGTGAGTGTGTGTGTGTGTGTGTGTGTGTGTGTGTGTGTGTGTGTGTGTGTGTGTGTGTGCGTGTTCTCCCCCTCTCTCCCCTCACGCAGCCAAATGGGAAGCACTTGACAAACATTACTGAGACCTTCAGCAGTGAAGCAGCTGTTCCACCTTCACCCTGATTTACCTCAGAATCCTTCTGTCCTTCTGTAACACGGTTAGAGTCGATCTAACCAGGTTAGATCCTGTGGAGAAAATAAAAAAATCCAAACCAGAAAAAAATACCTCGCTAAAACCATCGGCGAAGCTGTGCTGAAGCTAAATACTGATGTTAGCATCACTAACACACACCTCACCAACGTTTTTCAGTCTGTGTTTCTCTCTCTCTCAGTTTTGTCTTAATTTCTGACCATTCTGATCCCAGAAAGACTTCAGTGTCTTTGAGCTCTTTCCCTCAAACTTTAGAAAAACTAAAAACTCCACAGTAATGCCCCCAGTTTCACAAACAAAGAGAAATAATGACAAGTAATTTGCTGATTGCCACTTTAAAATTTGCATGCCTCATCTGTAATCAGCGGTGTGTGTGTGTGTATGTTCATGATTACCATCACTGCATGAACTGTGGCTGATGTTGATTGCATGATAAAGACAACAAATAATGTTTATTCTTAATAGGAAGGTTGTGGGTTAAAAAAAAACAATTTAAAAAAACACCTTTTCGTATGAATTCATGTGGAGAATATTTCTATCCTGCAACAAAAAAACACTACAGGATGAAAGAAAACATCTACAACAGGAACATTTAAACAGCAAGAAACGGGTAAGAAATGAGGTGGAGATAAGTGAGCACAGAGAGACGTGTGGGAAAGTCCAGGAATTAAACAATAACATTCTGACAGTTAGAAAATAGTGGAAAAAGACGGCGGAGGACAGGATTGTGGTTTTGGGTTTCCTGTGGTGGAGACAAGGGGTCAAACTGCAGCTATGAGAACACACACATCCACCCTTATTATTAATTTTTGTTGGTCAAATGTAGCTGTGCCGAATTTAAGAGACTGTGTCTGTGTGTGTGTCAGTGTGTGTGTGTGTGTGTGTGTGTGTGTGTCTGTGTGTGTGTCTGTGTGTGTGTCTGTGTGTGTCTGTGTGTGTGCACGCGCAACCACTTCCCACCTGTCTTTCTACAAGTGCTGGAAAAGGAAAAAGACATATCACCTCTGACCACATGTGAACACCGTGCCACCCACCTAAACCACACACACACACACACACACACACACATCCATTCACACTCATGCCACTGTGCAGGTCTTAAAGGTGTGAAAGTGTCTCTGAGTATTTGCGTATCTCACACTCACACTGTGTTTTGTGTTAGATAATCTCACACACACACACACACACACACACACACACACACACACACACACACACACACACACACACCTCAGCAAACAGCCAGCAGTGTCAATGTGATGCCAAAGCTTCCATCCCTGTAAGACAGAGGCTCGGGGTGCGATCACACTCCCGGGGCCACGTATACGATGACACAGATGAATCTGAAAACGCAGCTCAACGTGACGTTTCCTCGGCTGAACGTGGAGCTCCAGCCGGGAGAAATCTGACGACAGCCAACTTCACATGGAGGAAAAGGTTTCAGCGTGTAAGCTGCCGTCCTTGCTGTTCATACCAGGTGAAAGAATGTGGAACTGCTGGCAGTCGGGTGTCACATCCAGCTTCCTAACAGCCCATAAGCCTTCGTGCTACAGGAGCGTTTCCTCCTCACAAACTGCACCACAGCTGACGCCTCGCTCCTGCTGTGAAAGCGGTTTTAATTACGGCCCACACAGAGAGACCACTCACCTCTGAGTACTCTGAACACCGACAGCCTGTTGGCCTTCATGCCTTGTTTGTGTTTATAAGAACATCAGACGTGTGGTTTCTACCTGTGACACAGAGACACAGAGTAGAATTTTTCTTTCCTCTAAACTGCCTCACAGCCACTGTCCACGGACACAGGCTGAAATAAAACAATGGAAATTCCCACAGCCGAACATCACATTCACGCTCCAAGTCTTCCATCTACTCAGAAACCTCCAGGGAGGGAAGGAAAACTGAAAACTGAACACACATACTGATCAGATTAGTGTATGATCCTAAAAATAGACGTTATGTTAAACACACAAGTTTTTCATGTAACTTTTAACAAAGAAAGTTTATTTTTTATAAAATGATTTAATAGAAAATCTCAGCAAATTGAATGTAAATAAATTTGTCACACTGCAAAACTCTACAGTAAGTTTTCACAAGTCGTTTGCTCCATTATCCAGTTCTATTCTTCTTTAAATAAGCCAAGAACAGAACCTGCTAACAGCATAAAATCTGATTTGTTCGGTCTTGTTTAATGACACCCACAAAAAAACGTTAAACAAGAGACACAGTGTGAATAAAGACCAATTATTTCACTCCTTTGGCAGAAGTCTTCTTGTTTTAAAAGAGACTGCGGTGATTAAATATTCCACAGAGCTGTGAAACTCACAGGAGACAGATCTGAGAAAGAAAATGGTCAAAACTGAAGCAGCGGAGGACGAGATATTCTGATTTAAAAGTCCCGGCGGAATGGGCTGAGCTCCGAAAACACAGAATCCTACATTTCCCATGAGACAACTCAACAGCATAGTTCACAGCGCGGGCCTCCTAAATCCCCACTTCTGTCAAACACCACATCTCCGTCTTCCAAACATTAGAAAGCTTCGTGCACAGACACACAGGATATTATACAAACTGAGTAGTTCTACTTATAAACTGAGCGCCTCGTGTAAACTCAGTGGCGTCTTCAACATGTGATGCACAACTTGTTAAAATCCACATTTTCCCTCTGTGTTAACTTTAAAAACTGTCTAATGGGGCCTGTACATGTCATGTAAACACAAACTACTGACATGACTATGCAACTATGAGACACGCAGGTTAAAAGTATGTGAAAGGCTGTAAGGATTATGAACCACGAAGCCGCCGTGGGGGGGGGGCTGAAGCCAATGAGTCAGACTCTGACAGGAATAACAAACCCAGACAGAGAACAATGTGGCCACGGCCTGAGCGACAGCAGGGAGGATAAAGAGCCGAAGAAGTGTTGGTGAAGCGAAGTTATTCAACTCGTACGAACGTGAGGGACAGAGACACCATGGCAGACAGACGAAGAAGAACCTGACAGCAAATTACAGGAAGCATAAAAATTCAATGGAAACAAAAAGGAAGTGAAACTGGAGGGGAGTTTTCCCAGCGTGATATGTGATTGATGAATTTCTGTGGAATTTCAAGTGAGAGTAGGAGGCGCTCACAAGAAAAAACAAATGAACTGATCTGAAGAAAACGTGGAAAAAAAAAACTTGATTCAGAGTTTGGCATATCTGAACCAACAGACTGGTCAAAGGTACAACGCACACTTGTGTGCACACAACCCAGTAGCCCAAAACACACAGATTAGACTCATGCTCTGTTGCTAATGGACAAATACAAACATGCAACCAAATACACACATGCAAAACACCGTCAGATAAACGATATCAGACATAAATCAACCCTGTTTCAGGACAAACACGTTCCTCTCATCTTTCCACTGTCAACCAAAGACATAAACACAGGAGAAAAATACCAAAAAGGAAATAATCAGTCAAGATATAAGTAAATTTTGCATTTTAGAAAGTTTTCTCACCCACTTCTAATATGATTCTCATGTTCTAGTTATTACCAGTGTAGAAAAGTTCTCACAGCCTAAAGGTGGCATCTTCAAACCAACAGAACCAAGTGATTTAAACCAGATCTTCACGTCTGAGAATCTGGACCAAGGAAACGTTAATCAGACGTTTCATCATCAGCTTATCCATCAGTCGTATACGTTGAAGTGCTCAGCTCTATTTAAAGCTCCAAAAGCCAACCAGCAGCAGCAGCAGCAGCAGCTTTAGGATGAACCTGCGCCTCAGTCACTGATAAATTAGCATCTACCTTATTGCTCCTGCCTCGGATTCTTCTTTTCTTTCTACTCTTCTTCTGGTTGCAAAACAAAGCCGACACAATTCCAAAGCAACGCTGGAGTGATGCAACATCAACATAAGCAGCAGCAACTCAGCTTATTATGATTTTATACAAAGCGTTCTCTTCCTTTGGCTGTTGGCTGATGGCGGAGCTCTGGGCTTGAGGTTTTTTTTTTGTATGATTCGGTAGCTGATTATATTCGATTCAGGGACTTTGTTGTGGCTTAGTGATCTGACACCACTGCTGCTTTTAAATGAGAACCACTCCCAAAGCTTTTGAAATGAAAAACACAGAACAGGCTTGTTTTGACATGGATAACCTTGGAAATATGCTTTAAAAGACCCGAGGTTACTGAATTCAGTTCATCTCAGTTCATCATCAAAATCAACTCACAGAGACTCGATCGACACAACACGCCGACCGCAGCAGAGGCGAGCAGGGAAACAAGACGCTGTTTTTGGCTTAACCACACAAAACCATTGGCACGGTCCTTTAAAACCGTAAACCTTGTTCACCTCTTTGTGGAAGAAAAACAGTCCATTGAACACCAGTAAGAAAAAGTGTAGTGTATGTATAATGAAGCTTCAGTCCCCCTGTAATAAGCCCACACAATAGACTTAAGCAACTAGAATAGTAGGTAATTAAAGGCATTGTATGAGATTAAATGGAAATATAAAATGCTGGCTGGAGTCATTAGACTGAGGGCCAATGGAGCTCTCCTCCCGCGATCTTTTTTTGTCTTTGCATCTCTTTTCATGTTTTCTGTTCTTCACCCAGCAAGCGGCGGGCTTTTATTCGTTTAATGATTACTCTGTCTTTTTGGAGAGCGACGCCTCACATCTCCGAACAGACTGACTGACGTGACCCTGAATTAACGGAGAGAGAGAGAGACACAGCCAGAAATACCCAGGTTGCTAAATGGCCCCTCCACGCTTCCCACTCTTCATTCAGCAGACATATCCATCATCATAAACTGGTGTGTGTGTTTGTGTGTGTGTGTGTAGGACAGGGACATACAAAGACAGAGTGCGTATATGTATCAGCAGTCATGATGATGAAGTTAAAGGGCATCCTGGGTAAAATAAATGACGCCTGATGGTTCGGCGGTCTGCAGACATCGCACTCTTGGGAGTTTTGTGAAAGCGCGATGCTGACAAAACTGACGCACAAATGGTTCAATCAACGACACAATGTGATCTGACTTGATGTGATGTGGGGTTTTTTTTCTCCTCTGTCAGGCCTCCCTCCCTGCCTGTCTTTGTAATGTGGAAGACAGAATGGAGAAACAACAGGAACAATTTGCAAAATGTCTTATGTTGCATGAAAATATGGTCCATTTACGTCTCTGCTCCACAGGAACACTGTCTCCGAGATAAAAGCTTTCTCAACATTAAAAATTTCCCTCTAAAACATTCGGAGATAAAGCGACAGCTTCCTGATCACTTGATAACAAGTCTCATTTAATTCCCATCATTGTTACGTTCACAGGAATCACTTCGTATGATTCTTGATTTCTTTGCTTTAATCCATTCTCTAAAATGTGCAAACAAAGCACATTAAACACAAAAACCACGGTGAAAAGCCTGAGCCGGGGGGGTGATGCTAATGTCGGACTGTTAGCGAGGTTTTCAGGAAGCCGGGCCTTAATACGGCTGTTTCTTCATCACCTGCTATGAAAAGCAAAGAAGGTAAACAAGAACACAAAGTGAACCGAAGCGTCGCCTGTCGCGCGTCACTAATGTTACAGCTGAGAAATCAGAATGGCTTTGACGTGTTTCTGCCTTTGTTCACAAATGGATTTATCACCTCGGTGCTTGTCAAAGTGATTGAGTGACAGAATAATCATTTGTTACAGCCTCACTTTGGAGTTCACACCCGTTCAGTCTGAACTGGCACAAGTGCAGTGAGGGTTCACATCCAGTTCAATTAACAGGGCTTTTCTTTTCTCTTTGTTTTGTGTTTCTTTTTTTTTAATTATTTTTCAGGGATTGTATTTCTGGTTTTTCTCTCTTTCAGACGTCGTCTTTAAAAAACATTTGAAAGTTTGGACTGATTAAAATACCACAATGATGCAATCCCGCACAACAAGGGGGAAAAACAGATGCCTAATTGGACATCAGCTTGTGAATGTGATGCTGTAGTGGGATTTACACTCTGTCTGAACTGCGTGTCGGACGGTCGGGTGGCTTCTGAGTGAACGTCTTCCTGGAGAGACTGAAAATACGCTCCGCTGTCCCAGTTTTTCAACAATATCTCATCTCCCCTCTTTATCACAGCCACCTCTTCATTCTCCTTCACTGTGGCTGTTCTGAATGACTATAAACACATCTGATTTCCTACGCACTCAGAGAGCAAGTCCTCAGAACCAGTTCTGTGAGACCATGAACCCGCTCCATCGGAGCTACAACATGGGAGACGTGACAGGATCCCATTCGTTGTGAACTGAATCACAGAAAACATGTTGTCAGCACTCACCATGACCCAGAACTCACAGGATCTTTGGCAGTGCAACATGGGAAGGTTGAGAAACTTTATGCAAATGTCTTGGAGACAAACAGTCGTGCTTGTTTTGATTCACTGAGGAAACAGAAACAGTTATTTTCTACTCCAGCTCAACTAAAAGGTAAAAACACCTGAAACTAATGTCTCTCCATGGCTGACACAAAGAGGAGGAATGATACCAGCAATCGTGTTTCGGTGTGGACGCCTGACGGCTGCTTTCAGGAGCCGTCCCACGGCGTCAACCACCACAAGCCAACGCTCAACATGTGCGACACGCTGCTGCTTTACAAAACGGTAAATTGCACACAGAGCAACATTTACAAAGCAAATCCACACAGAACAAGCAGAAAGGAGCACAGGTCAGTAATCAGTCAGACGGGCGTCTTAAATCACTGCTCTCCGCTCTGAGCCTCCCAGACAACAGCAGCATAATGAGCCCAACACATTAACAGCTGGACAAACACAACACAGCAAAGCCGGTCTGCACACAAACCGGCCTCAATCAGCTGCTGTAGACGCACAGGCCAAGACCCGAGGCAGACGCACTGAGCCGCCCCGTTTAGACTCTCCGAGTGATTTTCAGGGTTTAAATTGCACTTAAGGCCACTCGATAGGCGCAGATGTGATTTCTGTGATTTAAGCAAACTGTTCTGATGCTTTTCACACCTTTCTGGCTGTCACGCAGCTATTTCTGCTCACAGAAATCAAAATGTGAGACGTTTAAAAACCTTTTAAATGCTGCCTGGAAGTACTTCTAAAACTTTAAGAGGACAAGACAGACAGCAGACACCAGGAGACTGATTATTTAAGGACTTTAAGGACTCATCATTTTACATATATACGTAACGTGCATGCTAATGGGCTGAAAAGCTGCTTTAAATTTGCATCTTTTTGGTCTAAATAAACGCCTGTTTTGCCTGTGTAATGCTGTATAATAATGACTGTATCTCGTTTCTGAAAGCTTTCAGATCTGCAGTTGTGAACATGTTCACACAAACACCTGCATCGTGTGTTTGATGTTTATGGAAGTAGCAGCTTTTAATTTACCACAATACCAAGACAAAAAAAACACGACAAGATATAAAGGCCCGATGTGGGAACAGAGAAGATGCAGCTTCAGTTTTCTATTTATTACCAGTCTGCAAGAGTGAGTGTCCTCATTATAACGCACAGGAAGCGTAAGAAAAACACCCCGGCGAAGAGAATATATCAAAGGTGTCACAAAAACCAAGGAACGCGATGAAGAATCTGGTGGATAATCCCTTTAAGAGGCTCCACATGATGAGAGCAATATTTTTTTTTTTCGTAAAATAAGTTTCTGACGTGGTGAGCCGGCTGAAAAACATCGGAGAGCAGCGGTGCTTTTCTCCACATGGCTTCACTGATGTTTCAGTTTCTGCAAACTAACCTGATGCAGCTCTGTGCACTGAACAGAATCTCCCCTGCTGACTCACTCCAATCATAACACACACACAGGAAGCACCATATGTTCACTACAGGTCAGGGCACGGACGGATGAAATCCTCTGCCGTGGCAGTGCTACTTTTACATTATGATATCAGAATGTTCTGTAAGGTTGAAAATCAGCTGACAAACTTAACGGGCAAAATAACCAACAAGAAGCTTCTGGTTTTTGCTAATTCAGCAAATTCAAACTGGATGACAAACTCAATGACTGTCAGCATCCAACAACGGCCTCACACACGCCACACCAGAGGTGTTAAAGAGACAGGCACCTCGGCACAGACAGTACAGAAAGACCTCTGACCGGTGACACATTTGTCACCTGACTGTATTTCTTATCATCTGTTTCACTCCACGTATCATGAGGGAAATTCCACTTATCATTCTCCTCTGGTCTCTGCACGTTGACTTAAAACAAACCAGCGTTTCCCAATCTTCTTCGTTCTGAAAGCACGATCTGCTGCACACAGAAACGTAAATACGTTAAAGAGGAAAATAACATCCCCTGCCAAGGACGATGGAAAAACCACACACACACTCAGTGTGGTATGAGAGCACATAAACTCACATACACACATGGGTAAGCACACTAATTAAAAGCCCACCAGACAAACACTGGAACGCATCTGTATAAATCTGTAGCTGAAAGTGTGTGAATGTCGCCGTGCGTCTGCATTCATGCTCTCTCTGCCATTGACCCCTGCCTCTCTGACCTCTGACCTCTGAGGACTAGCAGCCACTTCCTGTGTTAAATTACTACAACATGGAGAAAGAAGACATTTTTTTCTCTAAGTCTTCACTTGGTTTTGTTGCCAAGTCTTGAAGCATAATTTAATTTAAGGCTTTGAGGTTAAGACATGTTGTTGTTGTTGTTGTTTTTTGACAGAGTGAAGATTCTTATTTTCGCGTTTCAACACAGCAGCTACAGCAGATTTGGCCTAAAAACAACCGTATAGTTCCAGCAGAGACAGGACCTGATAAAAGCCTGCGCTGCTATTTAGAATTAACTGTTAAATACAATAAAAAACTATTAAATACAATAAAAAAATAAATAAAATTAAAAATAAGCATTGTCTGTCAGGGCTCTGCTGCCAGTTTACAGACTCTCAATCATTCTAAAAGCTGTAAAGATGTTTTTTCCTCTGCTCACGAGGAATTCTGTGTGAATGCACTTTGCTTGCGACAGGGAACTTCTACACTGTAATACTGCTGCTTGCTAAGAACCGTTCCGTTTGGAAACACAACCACAGACACAGCCTCGTAGACAAATTACATCGCTTCATCATATGATCTTGATAAAATTTGATAAACACAAATATTGAATTATCACCCAGCCCTGCTCCAAACAAAACTTAATTAGACATCATCTCTGATGTGCAACAAGTGAGAGCATCTCCAGTTTGCTGTCACATGTCAGCGCTGTGTGGATACTGGCTCTGTGCTGCGCGTTTTCTCTGCACTAACTTTCCTTATTATTTGAAGGATTACTGGATTCATGCAATCTGATTCTGAAGCTCTCTCTCATTTCACAGCCACGTGATTGTGACAGTAGCAGCGTTACTCAACCACCTGGCTGCATTCCACCCAAACAGGTTTCTCTTCGCCTGACTCCATAGGCTCCATTAATGTACAATTTATCCCACAGGCCGACAACATTTCTGTCTTTCTCTGGCTGATTAGAGGTTTAGGAACACAAACATTCCTCTGAGGTTGAAAAAAAATCTCATTGGCTCAGTGCTGGGTGGAGCCATTGTGCCACAGCTTTTCTTGATAAGGGACAAACAACGTGCGAGTGACAGCCTCAGTGCTGTGTTTGTGATTGTGTTGTGAGCTCCAGCAGATTCAAAGGGCCACAAAGATCAAGCTTTGAGTTTTGATTCTGATTTTTTTTTCTTTCTTAAAGAAAATATACAAGTGACAAAAAAAGAATAATGCTGAACTACTTTTTAGGAAGTTATGACTTCTAACATGAACATGAACATGAACTAAACTTTTCATTTGTAAGAGGAAGAAAGTTTCCTTCCAACCCTACGCACATTATTTCCAGTCCAGTCTGGTTTTCGAATGTGTATATTTCATCCTATCAAATCTGGTCACACTGAGCCTTCAGATCAGAGCAAAGTCCGGTTAAAAAACAAACAGAGAGAAGAGAAAGTCAATATCAAGACGCCCTGGACTCTGAATGAAAAACATGCCTAGCTGTTTATCCAAAAATATCCAGTTAACCTGCTGACCCTCCCAGATCGTGAATGTCATATGAATACATGAATAAAAAGAGGTCATTGCCCTTTGATTTTCCTGCCTTTAAGTTTCCTCTCTGTGATTCAGCCATCTCGCTGCATCAATGAGCAACCAATGAAATTCCTTTAGCCTCCGAGAAATATTTATATAAACTTCTTGCCCCGTTTCCGAGTCATGAGATAATGTAAAACACTGCACACTTTGTCCATAAGGCAGTTCAACGTAAAGCTTAACCGCCCACTAACTTTAAACAGTCAGTTCACAGCAGAGGAGATAGTGTTTGTATTGTACAGTGTGTGGATGCATGTTGGAGCTTTCGCTGAAATAGCCTGGCTTCCAGCTAAACATCAAAAAAAGGATTTACTGAGGAGCTCTTTCAAAAAAGAACACAGAGCTTTTGAACTATCGACTGTTTTAAGAACACATTAGAGCTGCTGCTTCCTCGAAAAAACATTAACTGAACAAGAAACATCAGCGAATGTTAGGACACATTTTCACCACTCACTGAGCCTGAGCCTACAATTTGCTGCAAGTTTTGTGTTTTAAAAGTTTTTTTTTTTTTAATTCCGAGGTCTTGCCTTCATGTGTTTGCATATCGTGCACACAAAACTGTGAAAACAGCAAACATTTCCAGCACAGACTCCAAAAAACTGCACAGCCAAACTCCCCGGTAGTGACTGCAGTAAATTAAACATGACAGTGAGCTGTTCAAGCAGCCTTGAAACTGCATGCGCGACTGATCGGAGCATTATATTAGCCATAACATCAAACAACCTGAGTCTAAACAGAGCTGTGCCGCTGTAGCTATAATGGTTTTATAGCTTCAGAGCTCAAGGTGCAGTGTGGAGGCTATTCTAATCCATTAACTGACACCATGGGCAATTACCTTCCCATCATGTACAGAAATGCTGTGAAGCAGATGGCCAACAGCACAGTGTTTTCAGAGATTCATAGCTGCACACACGAGATGGGGGTCAATGTCTGTTAATGCCCTTTGGAGCACAATCATTATCTGTCTGCCACTGGAATGGTTTAAGCACCTCTGATCAATACTTCCATCAAAAAACATCTGTTTCTACCTCAGTACACAAAATGGGTCCAATATTATGGATATTATATTATTACAGACATCAAACTGGTGTTGAGATACAATCAGAGATCAGGGCTTTACAATCCTTCTCTAACATTCCATTATCTTCCTTGGGACTGACACACTTAATGAGGAGAATCAATAAAAGATAATGGTTGTGTGCAGCTGTTGTATATGCCAGTATGGGAAGTTAATACTGAGAGAAGTCAGTCCAGTCTGGAATACATTACTGAGGCCGTGTCACTCGCTCAACAGGATCAGCCCACTAGCTGAGGCTCCAGATGTTCTTCTGAGTATTGATTAGTCCCAACACATTCCGCTGTCTCCCATATGCACAGACCGTCACGCAAGACTCGGTTTGAAAATCTGGAAATTAAAGGTTACCTTCCCCATCAGCAAAGACTTGAATTTTCAACCTCAGTTTAAAGCACTGTAAAGATTGATTATAGCCAACTCTTCGTTTCGATTTACTCCCAGAATGTCAAAAAGCAAAAGTTATGTCATTCTAAGTTTGAAAATACACTCGCTAACCAGCTAACCAGCCATACTCTACTCCACATTTGTCTTTCACTACGTTGATGGCAGCTTGTTAGTCGGATCAAATATATTTTTAAAGTTTTTCTCAAAATAACCTGATACTTGTGGAATAGCTTATATGCCGAATATCAAATACCTATATGCTAAATGTAATACATCACAAATTGTATTACACGGTGCGTGCGCCATTTACCAGTAATCATTAAACTGTAAAATTTCCAGTTTTATAAACAGAGTCCGGTGTGACGTTCTCTAAACGGTGGGGAGAGGGGAACTTATCAGGGCAACGCGTTGATAAGAAATCACGTGTGCTTTACAAATCTTTAAAATCCCCCTGAGGCTTATCTTTTTGCGAGGAGCTTTGGGGTAAAAAGGAGAGGGTCGGGGTGGGGGTTAGCATAAAACAGGCAAACAGTCATGACAGTGGGGGCAAAAAGTAACGACCAGGCAAAACGCTGCTTACCTCCGAGTCTGCCGCTGATATCTCACCGTTCAGCCGCGTTTTCTCGCTATATTCCCCAAAGATTTCGAAAGTTAGAAAATAAAACTCGTCCTCACTGACGCCGGTCCTCCCCAAAAAAAAGTTCCCACATTTACATCCTGACGAGGAAACCGCTCTGGGCGAAGCAAACTGCAGGCGAAATGACCGAGAGCTTCACCCGCCGCGGCCGCTGCCGAAGTTTGGTCCAACAATATTCCCACGACAAGTAAGTAGGCAAGCGGCTTTCCTTCGTCCTTCCCACGCACAGGAACCCGGTTCACTACATGCCCGGGCTCAGGTGTAACTCGCGACGACGCCAGCACACACACAAACACACGTCTAGTTTTTAACGGCAGGAGTGTGTGTTTTCTGTGTCTGCTGCTGCGAAGAAGAAGAAGCGGACTCCTCCTCACGGCTCCTCGGACTGCAGCTCCGCTGTAAACGGCGCGATACGCAACCAGACTGGGGAGTTCAGGGATGAGCGTTCCTCCTCCTCCTCCTCCCCCTCCCAGTATTACACCAGGCAATGGGGGTGTAATACCCAGTCAAGTCAGAGAAAAACACCGGAAGTAGGCTTAAGTTTATTTCAAAATAAAACAGCGCCTTCCTAAATTGCATGGGCACAACACAAAGCAAGACCAAGAAAAGCTCTAGAGCTGAAAATATTAGTTGATTAATTGATTATATAATTTATAGAAAACTCAATGGTAAGACCAGGACTTCAGGATGGAGGACGAAGGACCTATCACAGCTCACACTGTGCTTCAGTGGTGCAATGATGTAGATGTAAATGATGCAGACTCAAAAATGTGGAGTGAACCTGAGGTTTTTTCAGGGCACTGAGGAAGTTGCCTGTTTTGCCGGGCTGGCGATCCTACCATGTCACCGCTGAATTCAAAGCATTGTAGGGGTGATGGTACTTCACAGGCAACAAAGTCCGTGAGAAGAAGCAAACAGATGCATGTTCACTCTGGATATCACAAAGCAAGTTAAAGTAAATGGTTCTATGAAATATACGTGAACATACATAAATAAATGTACTTTCTTTGCTCTTAATGTCCCAATTTATTTATTTCTCTTGAATTTCTTGTTTTTGTCAAAACTAAGCTTTGCTGAAAGGTTTTATTTTGAAAAATTCCGCAGGAAGAGGCACGCTCCATTCTCTCTGACTTGACGCTGGAAGATTAAACTCAGTCCCACGGGTTTGAATTGAAAGCCAAAAACGTCCTTTAAAAAATCAGGAAAATAACACGGTTTAATAACAGAGTGATCACCACTGAAGCATTTCCTTTAATCAGGAGAGAAGCAAATATTTTACAGAAAAAAACACATGTTGGAAAATACACGCAGGAAACAGAATCCAGCTGTTTTTCCTCACAGATGTTTCATGTGCTGCAGCCTAATCCATACTTTAGATTGAGGCCCACTTTTAACTAGATTATGCAGAGTTTAATTTATGTGCAAAGTAATCTATTTAGACTCCCCACAGACAAAGGTCGGATTTATTTTTCATTTTTGTCTATACGTTTTCTTTCTGGTTTTATTCTTTAATATTTTTAGACATTTGAGATCGAAGCAATCTGAGTAATCTCCAGAGAGGGCTGGGAGAGTATTCGCCCTGTCAAGCCCAGTTAAGCGTGCAGTCACCCCCGCTGCTAATTCAAGGGCTTGGTGGGGCACAATGGAGGCTTTGTTGTTGGAGAATTTGTCTCAGAAGTAATCCTTGACACTGGGCCATTCAGGGGCCCGACCCTTTGTTTCATAAGTCTCCTGAATGTTACAGTAGGCATCAGTGCATTAGAGCAGCTTGAAGCGGGCGAGTCGCCTGGTGAGGCTGGACTGATTTATGTAGAGTGGGAGAAGCTGCCAGCGCGAGTGTGTGTGTGTGTTTTAGAGGAACTGGGTGTAGAGAGGTCAAGTGTCACGAGCAGGGAATGGAGTTGGAGCTTTGATAGACACACACACACACACTTACTATGTATGTGAGTTTCTATGCTCATAGCAGACAGTAAAGTGTGAGCCTCTTGTCGTTTGTTAACTAACAGTTATCGTGTGTTAACTACAGCTTCCTGTGGCAAAGAATCATGGGAGTTGAACATGAATCCTTTGCTGGTTGTGAATGGGAAACGAACACACACACACACACACACTGCCTCCGTGTGTCAGTCATGTTATACTGATAGACTCATTAAGTGCCTAAAACACTGACAGACTGACTGATCGGTCTGGCTGACAAACTGTCTGTCTGTTCATCGAACTGGGTAATTATCCCAGTCGTGTGTGTGTGTGTGTGAGAGAGAGAGAGAGAGAGAGAGAGAGAGAGAGCCTGCTTGGCTAACAGTTTCTGATTTGCAGGGCTGACTGGTTGACTAAGTGAGCTGTTAAACACAGTGTTGGGGTGACCAGGCTCTGTGTGTGTGTGTGTGTGTGTACAGTGTCTGTCCAAACAAAAAACATACCTGTCTGATTTACTGGTTCAGTGACAGTTGTCTTCTGAAAACTTCCTGCTTAACCAGAGAAACGTCAGAGTATTTAATCAGGACTGTCCTTTAAAACTCACACATCATTGTCTCTACTTATACAGAAAATTCAAGCCTGAACTGAAGAAGCAAACGGGAACAAACAAAATTACAGCTTCAAAATCAGATGTTCTAACTCTGGGTTGAACTTTACTTTCTTGCTGTCTTGTTTCCTCAGATGTTTTTCTGTTTCTCTGCCTCTCAAACGCAGCGTAAAGCCCATCTGCCCTCACTCAAAGCCTGATATTGACCCCTGACCTTTGACTCCGTGTGTCTGGTGTCCTTTCCACATGCCAGCATGTCTGGTCAGTCATCCATGGATAATACATTCCTGCTAACTGCCCGTCTCTCTGTTTCTCATTGTCATTGTCTTTGTTGAAGCTGAGCAAAATAATAGAAACAGAAAATGACACAGAACAAATTTGTTCCTGAATCACACTGTTATCACATATTAGGTTCATTTCAACTGCGCTTGGAAATTGTATTGCAGGAAAACTCCAGCCTCATGGTTCTGCATGGACCCCTCAGCTGCTGCATCATAAGAAATGATTTATGCAGCTGGTCATTATTCAAACCCACAGAACTTCATTTTAAATTCAAACCCACAGAACTTAATTTTTCTAGCAGAGACCCTGAAGTTTCCAGCAGCACCACATTTTACTTGTATGGACTTCAGGACGTCCCACTGCTGCTGAACTGTGGGTCTTTCATTCTCTGGTCCAGTCAAAGTACACTGTGTTAGATCTGAATCTGAAATGACTCAGAAACCTTCATCATCACGGTCACAACAATGAACATTGGGTTTAAGCTTGTGAAACACTGTGGTCGTCATGGTTCAAAGAAACCAGCAGTGACCGACGACAGGAAACAGGAAACAAACCGCAGCATCCCAGGTCTCAGTCCGACATCGTATTTACTCATTCATCCTTCCATCCGTGGGAATGTGGGCTATTTTTGTTTGAGCTCAATGAGGTATTCAAACACCTCATTATTACAGTGCCCACAGGTGTGTGTGTGTGTGTGTGTGTGTGCGCGTGTGAGAGAGAGAGAGAGAACGTGAGTGATAGAGATGTCAGACGTGAATGATTTATGAGAATGCAAATGAGATTGTTGAACTGTTGAAGGACGGTGAAGAGCAAAACTGTGTTACACACACACACAAACACACACACACACGCACACATCTAATATTCTGCTCTGTCAAAGCTGCCAATCTAAAACTCACTATACTCTCCATTTTAAATGTGCAATAAACATTAGCCACGTTTCTCTGCCAATAAAAATTCTCATCATCTAAATGAACTGTTTACCTCAGAGAGAGTCAAGTCAGAGCGAGGCTGCATTTCAATGGAGTCATTTCCACAAAACAATGAAAACACAGTGGCACCATCAGCACTGTAGCCACGTTCAAGACTTCAAAACAGAATCTATGGAGACTGAAACTTTAAAGATGCTGAGTGTCACACAAACGAGACTTTGTGCAGCAGCTTTCAGTTTTCTCACTGCACCTGTAAACATTCAGCACTGAACACTGATTAAAAGATGGTAGCAGAGGAAATATGTGACGCTGTTCTCAGGTTTATGGTGCTGGGAGTTTTTGTTGCATGTCATTACCCCGCTACAGGTTGGTTGTCCCGATCCTCACATACGACCAATAGGAGCGTACCAGCGGCAGGCTGGTACTGGACCTTCATCGTCATGGTAACAATAATAAACACACAGTCAAGGTTGTGGACGAATCATAGGTAAAACAAACAGCTGTGTCCTGTGTGAAAGTCCAGTGTTGTGTCGACACATGCATCCACAGCAGCCTCCTCCTAACATCACTCTTCATGCTGCGCCTCCTCCCTGCCTCGTTTGCTCCCATCATAATAACTGGAGGTCACCTAACAATAAAACATGACTACTGGTCACAATGAGCTGCAGGCACAGATGAGCTATGGGCCTGTATTTTTACAGGAGGACAGTCTCCTTTCATCACAGAGCACAAACGAAGAAGGCCAGACACTCTCACAGCGAGATCAACCTCCATTCTGTCGCCTCTGACGCTTTGGTTTGTAATCTCTGTCAACAGCACATGTCACAGGTCAGGACTTTTTTTTTTCTGTTTCTGTTGTGAAACGACTGCACATGAAGAAAATAATGATTTGATTGAGGGTCATAAACGCTGCCTGCCAGACACGGCTGACTGTAATTCCCAGGCTGCTGCGCCGACCCCTCTATTAAATCAGTATTTCATGCTTGTGCGGTCGTTTTTCAAAGAAACATATGTCACTAAAGGAGCATCACAGCGAGGCTCGAAGGTGACCGTGAAATACTGCGAACCACTGACAGTCATTCAGTTGTGCTGTGGAAGGATCAGCTTTCTCCAATCCGACTGAAAAGTGAGACACGGTGTCGTGAGAAGGCTCAGATTTTGGTCTGAAAACAAAGACTGCAGAGAAAAAGACGCAAGTCAGCCTGCACTGATGTGGACGCGGTGTTACTCTCTCCACTGGGAGCCAGACTAATTCATTATTTTTAGGTGGGTTAATATCCTGTAGAGGTGGGGGAAGTCAGGTTTCACTGCAGATGAGAAGTGAAAAACAACAAAAACCTCCATCATGACACTGCCTGCCTGATATTTAAGGCTAACTATTGCCCCCATACATCATCAGACCAGTATACATCTATATAGCACTGCTACGTGTCATACAGAGAGAGAATGAAAAAAAACAGGTACATCAGGCTGTGGGTTGTAAATTGAATAGCATGTTAGAGCTGCACAATTCAATGAAACACAGTGCATTCAGGATGTTATTTAAAAAGCCCATTCAGTCCTTCCTGGTGTAATGAAGCTGTTTTTCTGCCGTACACCCACTCCTCACACTTCATTTCTCTCTGTGTAAAAACCTTTTCTCTCATAGTCTCTGTAATGAAACCTCTGAAGAGCCAGAATAACAGTGTTTTGTGTTTCATGGTAAGAAGGGGGAGGAAATGATTCGGCACACACACACCGGCGACTGATAGCAGCCGACTTATAACTCATGACCGACTGCAGGGGCAGTTGGATGTGCTGCAAAGACAAAGGTTAGTTAAAGCCTCAACAAACTAAATTTGCTGACGCGCCAATTTATGTTCCTGTTGAACAGGATACAAGGTTGGAAAGTGAGTATTGATCGAAGGGAATCATACAGAACTCGGTTCATCTTCTCTGCAATTATGGAAGAAACAAATTGAGCGATTCCTCAAGTCCATTAAGGAACAAATAGAATATCTTACCTACATCAATACACTTGTTAACAACACGGCCAGTGCTGGGAAAGATTAATTGCCCCTCACTTCAAATGCCTGCCACACCACACAGTTTATTCTTAGAGCGCTGCCAGCTGTTGAGAAGGAGTACTGCAGAGGTGACAGTGATGCCCTGACCTTGAATATCTCTACAAGCCAATCACCCCCCTGCACATTTCTGTGTATAGGAATATACTGTATGTAACATGTAAAAATAAAACATTATAGTTTGAGGAGCATAAACTATAAACTTGTTTTATAGAAAAATACCTTTTTAAATAAGTAACATTACCACAGACTCACTGGGCTCAGTGTCCTCCATTAACAGGATAAGTGCTGTTTGATTACTCTCTCACTGAAGACGGCCTAATCAGGCCACTGAACCCCCGACACAGGCCATGTTAGTGCCGTGCTCTACACACTGACCCACACACTGAGCAACTACAATGCAAAGACAGTGTTTGAGTCTGTGTGTGTGTCTTGAAAACACGGAGAGTGCAGGAGGCTGTGAGACAAAGAGCAGGTAGATTGATGATTGATTAGCCGTGGCTGTCTGGCTGACTGAGACTCATTGGCAGCCGTCACTTTGATGAATTACACCGCTGAGAAAAACACACTGCACTCTGATTACTGCCAGCAAGACCGGTGTGTGTGTGCGTGTGTGTGTGTGTGTGCTGGGGGCTGATGGCCTGTATATGTCAGGGCATTTACTGTATGTACAGTACATATGTGAATGTGCATGTTGGTGCTGATACGCGTCTCTTCCTGACTGTGATTTGCTCTGCAGGGACGGTTTTTAATGGATGTTGTTGTGTTGTTTCCATGCTAATCTGCCGCCTGCGTGCGTCCACGTTCACACACCCAAATCCTGGTTTAGCATTCTGCCGGAGGAAGCAGTACATCCCCACAAGTCTGGCCCAAGGTCCTACGCCACTCGTAAACAAAGGCCGATTTGTTCATATATAACAAGATGGATGACAGGTATGTACGTGTCTGTTGTCCCTCAGCTCCACCTGTCACAAGATGCGCTGAATAATTTATGTTGATAAAGGGCACGCTATGTCTTTGATCCAGCAAAGACTGAGATTTGACTGAAGCATTAAAATAATGGGCAATTTATTTAATAAAAGACTTGGAGATCTGACACAGGGTTGGACCTACATCAGTGTTTGAAGGCTGGAATTGCTGCGGGTGGATTGAAGCTGCTGACTGCTGGTATTTTGAGCTGAAAGTATTTTTAAATGTGCAGATTTTTAATGCAAGAAAGTGACATTCAGTGTAAAAGGTGACTGTGGCTGTTCTGGCTCACGTCTTTTACCCTCTTACCTCAACGTTTTACCCTGTTTTCTCTGAGCACCGGCCTTTGCTTTGCTGTGTTCAGGACACCTTTTTATTTACTGTAACACACAGTTTGAGCCTTCACTGGGCGACCAAAATTATCCCAGAGAGGTCCCAGCCAGATGTGCAGACACTGAACTTGAACTTCAAGTCGTATAGCTGTACAGTAGGTCTGGACTAATACAGATGTGTCGTGTTACAGACCTTATCTGCACATCTCTCCAGCGCTGCCTATTTGCTGTGTCAGTGCTTTAAAATGGCTTTTTAACAGAAGGGTTGTTTGGTGGCTCCCTGTGACTCACACAATGAAAAAGATCAATAACAACAATAATAAGAGACACTGCAGTTTTCTAGTGAATAATAAAGGATGGTTCTTTGTATCAAAAACATTTTCTGAACAAAAGGAACAAACTGGAGAATGTACATCCTGTTAATTCTCCTTTATATTAATAAGAATAATGTCTGTGGGTTCCTGGAAAAATTCCTGCCAATTCAGAATCAAGGTTACCTCAATATATTATTAGAAATGAGGGACTTGAGAGGAGCTTTAATAATGCATGTATTGTAGGTATTAAAATAATTTTTTTTTACAGATGATCTGAGGAATCATTCAGAACAGAATCACGTAAAAGTTCATGATCAAATACAAAAAGAGAAAGTAGATACGGAGGACACAGAGACATACAGAGTCACACTGCAGCAAAGTGATTCATCACATAACTAATGGCTTCACTAACTGGTGCCGTGCTGTTAACAATCCAGTCTTTTATCACTGGTCAGAATTCAAGTTTGTCCAATACCAGATCAGATATCTGACCACAGCTGGGCCCAGCGGTGAAGCTGCTGTGAGGCAGGTTTGAAAGTTTCAACCAGAAAAGGCAGCAAAACCAAGATTTTCAGCCTGGTGACGAGACACGTTGTCAGGCACTGAGTGGTGAACACAACCTGTAAAATCATCAGGTCACCTCATGTTTGACTGAGAAGTTTCTCCAGCCTCACCAAAGTACTTATTTTGAACAAAACCTCCATCTTTCACTCAACCTATCCAGCTAATGTTTTTGTACAATCAGACGATGCTTCTATGTTGTTGGGAGGATTTGTACACCATCAGAACTGAAGCCTAAACCCACTGTAAAGATCCCCCACAACAAAAAGTTTTATTTTATTGTGTTGTAATTATCAACTCAGGCTGATGTCAGATACACAGTCACTGCTACTGTCCATGGAATCACAGCTGGGTGACACCAGGCCAGGGCTGCCACCATTTAAAGGACAAAATGTTGTTTCCAAGATGTTTCTCCTCTTTTTTTTGGCAGTTCTCTGGCTCCAACTGCGAATAAAGTTTGGATATGAGTACAAAGCTCCCTAACCGCTGCTCCCAACAACCCCTCCGTCCTTGATGGAGGCTGACCTGAACGCCCTGTGCCAGTGTGAACACAGAATGTCCAACCTGGAGTTTTGCCCGAGGCTGCAGCAAAGCTTTGCTGAAAACTGAGACACGCGCTCAGCAGCGTTTCCCACACAAAGAAATAACTTCACGTATGAAATTACAGTACATGTGGATGTTGCTTTCATCTGTGACCTGCCCTTTGACTTGTGCAGAATAAACACACCGAAGCCATAAATCAAAAGGAAGGGGTTCCACTGCACTGTTCAAGAAACAGAAAAACATAACAGTGTTTGTTTCCTTCTTAGTTTAACAAAGGCAAAAATTACAATGAACCCTAAATCCACCTCTGTGGCCTCTGGGCCTGAAGCAGCACTGACTCCACAGTCAGAGCCTGTTAAACCTGTGTTTGTGCTGAGGAAAGAAAAGACGAAAGAATTAGTTTCTGATTCACCAAATCATGAATTATTCAGAACTTTGCTTATTTGTGAATTACCTGATAATTTTACCCCGATAGTTATATAATTTACAGCAAGTAAAAAACATCAAGAAATACAACTTAATAAAAACCGTGTTAACCTTACATGTGTTCTATGTTTTCACATTTCATTTATGAAATAACAAATGACTTAAATGAAAATAAGAGAAAGAATTCACTGTCATATTCAGTGAATCCAAACATCACATTATTCCACTGTCATGTACATTAGTCGCAGGAATGATCAGTTAATGAAGTTAATTAATCTTATGTCAAAGAGAAAAACAGCATCAGTGGAAAATCCTCAGGTCTGAGAACAAAACTGCAAAGAATAAACTCAGCCTGTTTTCTGCTCTGCAGCTTTTCCAGGCAACAAACTTAAGGCAAGGATGCCCCCTAGTGGCCAAAGAGTGCTTCACGTGAACAGGCAACAGAAGAGAGAGAAACACACACACAGTACTGCCATCAAAGCTCAAAGCGACAGTGTGACCGCACACACACGGAGAACGGTGTAATCATCACCCTGGATTTTTATATAAGCTGTAGCACAGCTAATCCAGGACTGTGCTTTGAAACACAAACACAGATCCAGATTTCCTCCCTGTCTCACACATACACACTGAAACAGAACACACACACACACACAACTTTTCTCTACACAACTAAAACACATCTCTGATTCTCCAGGTTTGTGAGATTTCTGCTGTGTAAATCAGAGTTACTGAGGAGAATCGTAATGAACCAGTCTGTATCTGACATTAACAGCGGCTGACAAGCTGTCTGGACACAGGTCTGACCAAAGCTCTGCATCAGTTGCTGTGTTTCACTCTGGTTCTCAGACGTGTGCGAGCCTGGTCTCAGATCTCGATTAATCACTTAAAAAAAAGAAAGAAAAAAGAAAAACCCCTTTCTGAAACGAATCCAGATCCATTTCCCTGGTGAAGCAGCTTTTCCTTATCACTGAGCACAGGTAAAATCATTTCAGGTCCCAGAGCGGTTCTAAGAAATGTTGGTACACTATATGGCCAAAGTATATAGACTTTTCTGTACTTTCAGCCTTGTTCACGGAGGTGCTCACTTCATTATTTCTCCCAGGGAGGAATCACTTCACTGTCAGAAACCGCTGAGCGGCTAAAACCCACAGGCGACTGTTAAGACATCAAGAAAGTGCAATTTGGGAATGGACAGGTTTAGGCCACAATTTAAACTGGTCACCTCACAGGGTTACTTCACCATGTCTAACAATTAATATTTGGGCGTCCACATGCTTTTACCTTCTAGAAAAGAAGGATGGAAGGATGGAGGGAAAGAATGAAGCAAAATTTGAGGGAGGATTTGTATTTGCAGAAGCATCTGACCGAAAAAAAACCGAAATGTGGATCTGACGGAAATAAACTGTGACAACCCCAAAATGAATTTTGACTGATGCATGTCAGATGTGTGGCTCTGTGCGTTTAAGTGTGTAATGCTGTCGTGCAGCGGTGAGACAGGAGAGAGGGATAAATCAGGACCTTCAGCTGTTTTCACAGAAATAACTGTAAGAGAAGAAGAAACACGTTTAAATGTTATCTTCATGTCATTTACATCAATTTTCTACATCTCACCATGAGATGTGATGAATTTATGTTATGAAAGGTGTTAACCTCCACTCCAAGTGAGTAGGTGGGTAATTTGTGGGTTTAGCTGATGTTTATAATAGTTTGAATTGACAGGATCTTTCTGGGCTGTGAACAGCCCCCCAACACTGTAACTGCCAAAGACTTTGCTTTTCTTTTTCCTCCTCTGCCATCAGGCCTGCCTCTGTCACATCTGTGTGTGATAATGATTAAAAATGGAACTAATTTCCTTTAATCTGCAGGAATCACGTCGTGCTCAGATTGGCATCCTTTCATTACAGACTTTAACGGCTGGCTGCTCTTGAATAACAGGCTTCACCTAGCAGAACAATCCAATAAAAAAGTTTTGAATGTGTAATCAACGTTTCCCGCCGCCCACTATCTCTGCTGTCGGTCTGATAACCTTCAAGTGTCAAAGAAAACAATGCTCCATCATCTCTTGGCTGGTGGAGGATGTGATGAAAACTTCAGTGGATGATGACTGAATTTTACTGAGGAGCCTCTGAGTTTATTAACGTTTCAATTCTACGTTTGATTTATAGCTTTGATGCTGCAGGAGCAGGATGGCAACAGTTTGAAATCAGTGTCAGCAAGTCCCCAGAAGGTGGCAGTACAGACTGACAGCTCATCTGTGTGTGTGTGTGTGTGTGTGTGTGTGTTTGCACTATTTTACTTCTATCTTTGTGAGGACCCAATCCAGTTTTGGAGTTGGGGCATTTTTGGAAAGTGAAAGTGTTTGGCAAAGTAAGAACATTTTTGGTAAATGAAGACAATTTTGGACGAGGAAGATGTTTTTGGAAAATTAGGACATCTTTTAAAGGGTGGACATTTTTGGCAATTGAGGACATTTTTTGGAAGCTAAACACATGATGTACAAATTAAAGCGTTTTGGAGATGAGGACATTTTGGTCAATGAGCTCTTTTTTTTTTAATTATCACATTTTCTGGAAAATCACAGTATTTTGGCAAAAAGTTTTTCTTTACAAGACTGAAAGTGTCCTCACTCTCAACACTTTCACCATATATACTTTGAGTAGATTTCAGAAAAATGAGGGAATTTGATAGAAAGTCAGAACATTAATGTAAAGCAAGAGCATTTTAAAGTCAGGAGATTTTTGTAAGACCGAGATATTTTTGGAAAGTGTGAATATTTATTTGAAATTTTTGGTAAATGGAGGATGTATTTGGAAAGTTAAAGCATTTTGCAAAGTACTTCTTTTGGTCAATTTTCTGTCCCATGCTTTACGTCAACTTTGTGGTTTAAGAATTTATTGCATAGCTAAATACGATGCTATATGCAATCTATATGAAATCAGAGCAGTACGTCAACATTAAAACTCATTTTTTCAACAGTGAGGACTTGTTTGGGAAATGAGAACATTCTGTTCTGTTCTCACTTGTTTCAGGGTTTAGGCTCAGTTTTAGGTTTAGATTAATGTCAAGCTCAGCATCAGTGTTATACACTGAATTAGGATTAAAGATTTGTGTTGGGACCAGAGGGAGCATCATGACAACGGAGATCCTCACAAGGCTGCAAGTACAAGTGGGTGTGTGTTGTGGAGAGGGGAACGGTCCCCACTTCCTGTTCTGGGGCGGCATGTCGGTCAAACACTTCCCTGAGGAGAGGGCTTTCTCACGCTGCAGAGTATAAGCACACACAGACACACACACATACACAAACAAACACTGCATGGATGCAGGACACAAACAGTGAAAAAAACACATTAATGGGCACAGGAGTGAAAACACACTCATGATATCTGGTATAAAGTTCTAATATATATTTAATGCAGTTAGAACCTCGTTCACATCTCACAGCTGATGTGATGATAAAATGGAGACTTGTGTTAATTTATGTAACTGTTGAAATTACTTTGTCTCCATCTTCTCTCCGTCATCCTGCTCCCTGGGTGTCACTGCGGGTCTTCCTGTGATGATGGGTCACAAGTGCTACTTCCTCCTCTGGTGACATAAAGGTCAAAGGTGAAAGTTGAACAGCTGTCTGATTTTTTTCTACTGTATGCGAGTGTGTGTCTGTGCATGTAAAAACAGGGGAAGAGAGGGTGTGTGGGAGCATTTGTCAGACCCTGAGGGAGATAAAGAGCTATAGGGTATGGCACTTTGTGTGTGCTTGTGTGTATGTCTGCATGTGTGTGTGTGTGTGTGTGTAGGGGTTGGAGGTCATGTTCTTCCCTTGACAGTTTCTTGGGAAACACTGGTTGATGGGAATCTCCTCACACTGTCCCTAACTGTGATGTAAACACACACACAAAGTCCTGAAAGCTGATGTCTGGGAGATGGCAGCAAATAAAGTCCCAGGCTCAACCTTCTGTAACCTTTATTAGCATGTTCCCTGTAATGCTTAGTCTACCAGTGGTCATCAACCCTCCACACACTTCACTCCTTCCATCCACCACCTCTCCTGGCTGCAAACTCTGCCAAAGTTTTGAAGGTTTCTGCATGAACAGTGCCCCCTTCCTGTTATTTTCTGAAAATAAATCTGACACATTTCAAAATAAAATGCAGCTCAGGTGGACAGCGACTGACAGTAGGTATACAGGTGTGTTTACATTTATTTTCCTCCCACATTTTTATGATCTGGGCAGGTGTGGTTGATTTTTTTCATTCACTTCAAATTTTAAAATGCAGTGAACCCAGGCTGAAAAACTAATATTTTACACAGGGCTTTTCCAAGTTTTAAGCCTGTAAAACTGGTGCTGGGCTCCAGCAGAGCTCGGCTCAGACCCTGAGCCAACCTCCCCTGTCAGAGAAGGTGCTCTGCGTGTTGATTAAATGAGACGACAGGCTCCGTTCACGGCAGCTGCGTGTGTAAAAAAACGGCATCTTTGGAAATAAAAAGCCGATTCAGCTCTGTGGTGCTTATTCGGCTTTAATTTGACCTACATTTGCTCATGTTGTTATCATGCATTATGAGAAATTTCAGCGGAAAAAAGCCAGCCACCATATCTGGGAATGTGTGTCTGTCTGTGTCCCTGCTCCAGCGCAATAACACCGTATCTGAGCGGACACGACAGTGAATGTAATATATAGGCATTTCCTGTCCCCGAACCTTCAGCGTAAACCGCAATACTGTAAGACGCACACGGGAGTTCAGCTTCGGGAAGAGACGCTTTGACCCAAGTAGGAGCCCACAGACCTGCGTCAGAGGCCGGGTAAGTGCGGGGGAAGGCTTTCCTAACCTGACCCTCTGTCACAGCCAGGCGACAGCATCCTCAGTCTGATGAAACACGATGTTCTCCGTTTAGAGAAATCAGAAGGGGCTCTCTTAATGTGAAAGACGAATAGCTTACACCAGACTTCATTGAAATATCTTAAAATTAAAATCCTGTTTTACGCTAAGTAAAAGTTCGTAGGTTAAAATGCATCTCCACGCAAAACGTGAATCAGGAGAACAGAAATCTTCATTTCGGCCTTCACATAATCCACCAGGTACATACATTTCAGCAAAATATAAGCTTGATTCACGTTGGTCTCACGATGGATGAAGGTGCTTTTGGTGGAAGCGGCTGAGGGAATTACAGACGGGACAGTTCAAAAAGTTAGAAGTTTTATCACGATGGATCTTCCTATATTTCTTTTTATTTGTGCCGTAAATAATAGTAGATCCATCTCATTTAGAAAAATACATCAAGTCACGTGTTATCAACACATATATGTCTACACGCACACATATATGTCAAATGCATTGATTTCCGGATGGAGTTTTGTTAATCTCAAAGGGGTATGACTGAATCACATCGCAGGTTATGCTGCACTATACGTGAACGGCACCTGATTGGTTTATTATTGCTCCATCGTTTCCCTTTTCATATAAAAGGGTTGTGATAACAGCGCGTAGGAATTGCATGTTGTTGTTGTGAATTCTGCAGTTTACGTGAATAACCGACACAGTCGACAGCACAGGATTGTGTTCGCTTCATTGGGCTCTGCTGACCGGATCCAAGGTCTTCTCTTTAATGTATCTCGATGCCAAACGGTTTCACACGTGAAGCCTACATCCTCTCACATTCACTGAGGTTTTAGATTATGGGTGATTTCATATCAAGCTGCCGGGCATGCACCCAGCCCAAATCAGATTTTGAGGTTGTAAATCATTGATGCATATGTCTGCGAAAGCCTTATTTTTTATATTAGGTTTTAGCACAGTATATCACTTGTTTTATTTATATGGTGTTAAAGAAAGCAGCCAGATTGGATTTTGAACTTTTATTTTATCTTCTACTGTCGTTTAATTTGTTTCCCTGTTATTTTAATACTAAATGAGAAAAATTATTTCTATTCTCGTTACCCCAAAATGTTAAAAAAAAAAACAACAAAAACAAAACAAACCCAACAAAACAACATCCAAACAGCATGGTTTGTTGTGCTGCAGTGACTGAAATCAAGGTTTAAGAGCCGCAAATGATAAATTATTAGGTCACGAAGAGGACATTATAACTGTAACCAGATGAGCTGATATTACTTCAGCTGCGGGTTTGTAAACTATGTGTAACTGACATGACAGTTGGCTGTTGAAGAAGCCCATAATAAACCCCCTTCTCACCGCTGAACTGGTTCAAGTTTGGAAATCTGATAGGAGACCTTTTATCAAGTTCGCTAAAGTTACGTAAATCTTTACCGGAATAAAATTATAGTTTCAAAATAAAACAACACTGAGAAAAAGTAAACTACTTTTGGGAAACAATTTAATTGAATAATTGAATTTGTGAAGATTAAAAACACAGTCTGGTATACTTAAAGTTTGGAAATTAATAATTACTAGTGTGCACAGAGGAAAATATAAAGCAATATGTAACACATAGGACATCATAAGGGCTTGAAATAGTACACGAACCTACCCAGGATGAACATCGCTACACAGGCAATTTGTAATGTTTTTACAAATTGAAGACACATGAGTATTTCATATTACTTACACAGGCTATATACAGTTTTGATTCTTACTGATATAATATGCCTGATCCATGAGTGAAAGAAATAAGTTCGTCACTTTTCGATGTTTCAGCTATTCAGCTACAGCTTTTATTTTTGAAGGCTACTACCGGAAGCGGTGTGTTGTATTCGGTGCAGCCTGACAGCGCGGGCAGAGCCGGGCAGTAGTATGCGGAGCAGCTGATGCTCTTACGGGGCTAAAAATAATCAACTTTTTTCTCTCCAACTCTCACTGTAAATCAGTTTTTTCCTCTTCTTCCTTTCTTCTGCCTGTTTTCTTACTTTTTTTTTTACTGAAAACAAACTCATACATCAGGAATGAGACGCTGTCAGTGAGGATTATTACTTTTCTGGGAGGTAAGAAACTGTAGTTTAACGATTTTTTTTTCATTAAACTAGCTTAACTTAATGACTCAGTTTGACTTTACTGGCGGGAAAATGACCTCTTATATCAGTAGGAGCCATGTTTAATATTTTTTTAATGATTCGGTTTGATTAATGAGGCTCTAGGTGGTGTTTTAAGTAAAAGCTGAAGGTTGTTTTATCTACATTTGTTTCCTTACTTGACATTTTAGCTCCTTATCTGTTGGCTTAACCGTCCAAATCAACGGTTTCGCCGAAATTTGAAACTATTCTCTTTTGTCATTTAACTCAAATATGATGTAATGTTCTCAGTGTGGAGAACAGCAGTGCTCAGATTCGGTTCTAGTATTAATGGTGCCAAGTTTTCACGTTGGGGCGGAACTTTCAGAACTTCAGTAGAAACATCTCAGACCATCTCTGTAACATAACCGGTGTCTTCACCATCTTCCTCTAAGCTCAGTACGCTCACTTACAAGGCACATCTCTTGACCCAAACAAAGATGGCCGTCAGGTGCAGCTGTTCCGGGTTGCCATCTTTGTTTTTGGTTTGGAATGGAGCCACAGTGTTAGCCTCTAAAAACCGTTTGGCGCTGCAGCTAACAATTGTTTTTTTTTATTATCGATTAATGAGTTAATTGTTTAGTCAGTAAAATGTAGAAGAAGAAGTTTAAAACCTTCTCAAAGCCCTCGTTGATATCTCGAGTTTGGTTGTTTCGTCTTGTTTCATAACCCGAGGACATTCAGTTGACTGAGTGTTTTTCAGTTACTGAATGTCAGTTTGCAGTTCATTGCATTTGAAAGGTGCATAGTACCGAAGGTGAATTAGGTACCATGAAGCTAAAGTCAGCTCCGAGCTCCAGCCTGAGTCTCCTGACACTGTCATGGCCTCATGACAACTTTTAATAACACGTCCAACATGTTCCCATTCTGACACTTAAATTCATTTAACGCTAATGCACCTTAAGCTCGGGGGCATGTAGCTGGGCAGTGCCCATTGAAATAGTTCTCATGCTTGACACTGATGTGCATCTGTGTGAGTGTGTGCACTTGAATGTGTGACTCCAAAGGTCAAAGCTAAGCACTGTTATTGACCCAGACGGCCAAGTGTTTCAGGATTATGGAAAAACATTAGGTATGGTTTATATTCACCTATTTTTGCATCTTTCATAGACTGACTCGAGGCTTGTGTGGAGCAGTTGCGTGGTGGCATGGCCTGTTCGTTTTGCGGCGACAGCGAAGGTATCAATGCCTACAGCGTGACTAATGGAGTGCTGAACAATGGCTGCTTTGTGGACGCCCTCAACCTGGTTCCCCACGTCTTCCTGCTCTTCATTACCTTCCCCATCCTCTTCATCGGTAGGTGATTCAGTTAAATATATAATGTAAACAGTCCAGAATCCAGAGAGCTTTGTCTTGGTAACGTGTTAGAAAGAAGATATTTTGCTTAAAGTATCACCATGGTAATTATTTATCACAATATTTAATTTTCTGTTGACTGACTGATTGACTTAACGCAAATTAATTTTGAACAAAAACAAAATCTTAACCCTGAAATATCCCCCCCCCCAAAAAAAAACTGGATGGTGGACACATACTTAATAAGGACAAATTTATTCCAAAGCACCGTCTCTGTAAATTGGCCTCTCAGATTAAAAAAACAACAACTATATTTCCTCTGCTGACCACTCAACTATTCTGAAGGACAAAATGAACAAACAAACATTTTGAGGAGTAAATATTTATAGGCTCTTGGTGTATTTTGGAACAGAATCATCCATATTAAGTACACAAGAGAGTTTCTGTGCCTCTGCAGAAAAAGTCACAAGTGGTTCAGTCTGTGTTATGTGTGTTCAGACAGATGTTTAAGTGTTTCCTGCTTAAGCCTCTTAAAGCTTCACCTATTCTGCTGGAAAGTCTCAGAATTCAGCGCAGCTATCAGGTCAGAACTAATCCGCTGAGGATTACTGGAGACAGACAGTTTGATCTCTTTGTTCTGATTCTTTCATATGTATTGTATTTTAATTTTAATTTAAGGCCAGTGATTATGGGACACTTGGAGTAGTGAACGTGGTTTTCTGTCTGTGTGTGTGCTGGACCTGTGACCGATCAGGGTGAACCGGCCCCTGCTTTCTCTGACAGGAGCAGCCCATGTGGCTATGTCATTCTATATTACAATTTCAATGCATATCATAAATATTAAGAAGCTGTTAATGGATAAAATAACCACATGGGAATGTGTTTTTGGTTAATGCATCAAATTAAATATGTTACAAATCCAATATCACCATAAAAGTCTTTTGAATCACTGGCCACAGTGGGCCTCTTTGAAAAAATGGTAGTATTTTTTCAAAAAACAATCATCTTTATCTAAACAGAAGATAAGAGCCACATGACTTACTGCTGAGAAAGACTCTGTTCCAAGGCTGGAGTTTATCTACAAATGTCAGTGGGAGTTTGAATGAGGTTACAGATACTGAAATCTGAATGTAAATGAATTTGACAGGGGATTCGATAAAATTCTGTGAAACCCAAACACTGGTTACGAACAGGACATTGATCAGAAAGGGAGTGAAAACCAAAGAAAAACATCTGTCACATAGAGATGAATGAAGAAATCTTGGGACTCCCTGTCATCTGGTGAGCACAGCAGATGTGCTGATACACACACACACACACACACACACACACACACACACACTTTAAGGCACTTTCTTGTCACCAGTGTGAGCATTAAGCAGCTTTGAAGAGCTGTTAAGATGAGATTAGAGCAAATGCTCAATGATCCAGGGGGGGACTGGACTGCTGCTGCTGGAAACAGTAAAACAAACTGCAATAAAAATAAAGTAAATATAAAAAAGAACACTGAACACATCAGAGGACGCTGAGTGGTTAGGCTAGTGGTTATCATATTTATTTAATTTCTGTAATACTCAGAAAATACTTTGTTCCTGCTCTGTTGATGCTGGTTGGTTATTTGTTGTCTGTGTGTGTGTGTGTACAGTAGTTTATGGGAATGGTTCTGACCAGAAGCCCTCAGCCTGCTCCCCGAGGACTCACTAATTGATGCTTCCTGGTTTAGTTTTTTTTATGGTCTCCGTCCCCGGGGCCCCCAACATGGCTACAGTCCATTTAGTCCGAGGAAGAAACTGAACTAATAAGAAAAACTATCAGCACAAGTAAAACCCTGTGGTACTGAACTCCCATGGTATCATCCATTGTTTTTATTTATTTTTTTTACCAGAGTTAGATTAAACTGACACATATTGAGGCATATTAGCTTTAGATATTTACTCTAGATTTGCTGAAGTATGAAGATTTAATCGATTAATCATTCAAATGGATTCTTAAGCAAAAATTCCAAATATGAGATGGATCTAACTTTCTTTTTCTGTTGGTTTCAAACATTCTGCATTTTTTCCAGCGATGTCGAGCTCAGGTTCATCATGCCGTTCTCCTCTCACTCTGTCTCTGTCTCTTTGACAGGTTGGGGCAGCCAAAGCTCAAAGGTCCAGATCCATCATAACACATGGCTTCATTTCCCCGGCCACAACCTGAGGTGGATCCTCACCTTCTCGCTGCTGTTCGTTCACGTGTGCGAGTTTGCAGAGGGCATCGTCTCCAGCAAGTGAGACCTCAGTTTTCTTGTCACACAAAATACAGTTTTTTTCTTCTGTCTTTGCAAAGTGTTAGTGAAATTGTTGTGATATTTTGTCTTGTGTTGAATTACATTTGTTATCTATTGAAAAAAAATGTAATTGAAAAAAGAAAAAATTGTAATTGGTGTTGTTTCTGAGAAATGTCATTAATTTTCCACATTGATTATTTTGTTTTCTTTCTCGCTGTAGGATAATGGGAGGTTATGATCACCTCCATCTCTACATGCCAGCATTCATGGGCTTTGTAGCAGCGACAACGTCAGTGGTTTACTACCACAACATAGAGACGTCCAACTTTCCCAAACTGCTGCTGGGTAAGTCTCAACACGGGGGGCACTGGGCTGGGTGGATGGATGGATGGACATGCATTATTACATGTTTTTTTTTTTTTTTTGTTCTCAGTCCTTTTCATTTACTGGGTCCTGGCGTTCATCACAAAGTCCATCAAACTTTGGAAATATGCAGAGCACAAGGTTGGACCTCAACAGCTGAGGTTCTGTATCACAGCTCTGTTAGTGGTCCTGTACGCGCTGCTAATGGCTGTGGAGATCAATGTCATAAGGGTCAGGGTGAGTAATCGCCTTTCATCCAGTATCACTGATTAAATAATCTTTAATGAGTCAAATCTGCCATTGGTGGTTGTGGTTCACAATATGAGGCAAAGACATGACAAACACATTGTTCACTATCCGTACGTTAATTCTTCTCTGTGTCTTCTTGTGTCTCCCTGTAGAAATATGTGTTCTTTGCCAATCCTCAGAAGGTGAAGCCACCAGAAGATTTACAGGACTTGGGGGTTCGCTTTCTGCAGCCGTTTGTCAACCTGCTCTCCAAGGTAGACACAAACACACACACGTTTTTGGATATTTAACATTTTTGTATTTTACAACAATTTAATTAAAATTCAAGTCCTAAAGAATGTACCCAGTTCTCCAGTTTCAGCTCACTTTTAAAATCCGTTTCATGTCTCATAATAAATATTGGCTGTGACAAGTGTTATCAGAGCCCTGCTTTGCAGCAGAGCACAGAAAATGGTACAAATTCCTGGCACCTTTTTAGGCGACATATTGGTGGATGAATCCTCTCATCATTGGAGCCCATAGAAGGCCTATAGAGCTGAAGAAGATCGGCAAGCTGCCCATCGCCATGAGAGCCCTCACCAACTACCTGCGGCTCAAAGATGCCTACGAGGATCAGAGGGTGAGCAGATGGAGGCCTTAACCTGACTTAACTCTAATACGTCTTATAAGAAGAAACACAAACGTTTGTTTTTTTTTTTCCATGTGTCTTCTCTCAATCATCTCTCTCTCCACCCAGACGGCGGAGGATCCGGATCGAGCCCCGTCGATCTGGCGCTCCATGTATCGAGCATTTGGACGTCCCATCCTGCTCAGCAGCACCTTTCGCTACCTGGCGGACCTGCTGGGCTTTGCTGGGCCGCTCTGCATCTCTGGCATCGTAAAGTACCTGAACGCTGACGAAGACAGCGCCGCAGCAGACAAGACCACGGTGGGTGTATCTGTGAGCCTGTGTGAGCCAGATAGTATTTGACAACAGCACCAAGATTTCTGATACTAACAGCAAAAGCATCTTAAATGATCCATGAGGTATCTTCTACTCATTCACACATCTCATACCCCACTTGCTGGGGTAAATATTAGTGGGGCTGCTCACTGCTGGAGGCCCTGTGGCCCTGACCTGGTGCCGTAGGAGTGTTACGTTCGAAAAGTCTGTGATGAACACGGGCGATGGCGTGAAAAGGTAAACGTCATTTGTTTCCCTTTGGAGAAATCAGTTTGGCACAGCTGATGTTACTGAAGCCGTCAACGGGACCAAAGTCTGGCTTATGTGTTTATTCAGGATCATTCAGGATAAGTGCAAATTAGTGCATCATCATGGGTCCACACTTCACTCACACACACACGTGTTCCTGCCTGTTAGCGATGTTGGGTGGTCCAGCCAACCAATGAATGACTCACTCCCCGTCTGATGTTACCAAGGCGTTGGTCTCAGTCATCATGTCACCACCAGTATGTGTGTCTGTGTGTGTGTGTCCGCATGTCTAAGTGTGTGAAGGACACTGTATGTGATGTGATAATATGCCTGTGACATGTGCTGACATGACATTACACGCGCATAATCACAAACGCACACATTTGTGGTTTTGTGAGGACTCTTGCTCACATTCCATTAACATCACATTTGACGCCAAAATTTTTTTTTTTTTTATCGATGGACTTATAAGTTAAACTTCATCATTCCAGATATTTCAGGATCTGCACCATATTTATTAATAAATCAATATTAGCTGGATTAACATTGTAACTGTTACACTATAATAATACAGAACACTATTATCTGCCCGTGACAGCTTAATAAAGAGGGTGTACGCCATCTTTTTTTTCAAGATGGCGGCGCTCTGCTCAGCAGCGGCTGTACCGGCTCGCGATAGTGATCCTGTTTTTTCTGCCCTTTCTACGTATTTTCAGCGTAACCTTCAGTCTGCGACAAACAGACTAACGTATGAACGTAAGTCGATACTAGAATTACAACGGTACAGTAAATATGGTAGTGTAGATGCCGCAGCAACGGAGCGTGTTCGCAACTACGGACTGCTACGTCGCAACCACGGACTGCTACGGCGGGACGCCCCAGCGGCCTACGCAGCAGCGAGACCAACCACACACACCGGCCACTGCTGGAGGAGACACAAGCGGCGCTATAGGAAACAGAAGCGCGGCTGCCGAGGGGGGCTAACAGCCAAGCTAAAGGCTAACCCGTGCAGGACTCCGCTACCGTCCATCCTATTCGCCAACGTACGCTCCCTCGAAACAAAACTGTACTACTTACAACTGGACCTCACAACAAGAAGGGAGGTGAGAGACTGCAGCGCCATTATTCTGACGGAGACGTAGTTACAACCATCCGTTCCAGACGCGGCCGTTAGCATGGAGGGGCTAACTGTTTTCCGGTTGGACAGGAGCCGTGAGCTGACTGGCAAAGCCCGCCGGTGTGGTGTATGCATCTATACCAACAACAGATGTTGCAACAACGGTACTGCCATATCCACTCACTGCTCTCAGGATATAGAGTTTCTGACTGTGAAATGCCGTCTGTTTTACCTGCCCCGGGAATTTAGCAATGTCTGCCTTACAGCTGTTTATATCCCCCTAGCGCTAACACCAGAGAGGCTCTAAACGTTCTCTACCGCTCCATCAGCAACTTGCAAAACACACACTGAGGGAGTTTTCATCGTTGCTGGGGACTTTAATCAGGCCAACATGAAAACTGTTCTCTCTAATTTCCACCAATATGTGAATTTTGCAATTAGAGGGAAAAATACACTAGACCTTGCCTACAGTAATATCAAAGAGGCATTCAGAGCAGTACCCCTCCCCCACCTAGGCTCCTCCGACCACCTCTCCGTCAGGCTTATTCCAGCATATAGGCCCCTGCTAATTAGAGAGAAACCGTCTGTGAAGCAGGTGAGGGTCTGGCCAGAAGGAGCCATGGAAGCTCTACAGGACTGCTTTGAAAGCACAGACTGGGACATGTTCAGAGCAGCGGCAACACAAGACCAGCACATCAACGTGGAGGAGTATGCAACAACTGTAACAGGATTGCATTACATGTGCAATAGTTTGCTCAGGGACCATATTTCCTATGTATATTTATTTATCCCACCCTGGACATGTGCAATTACTATAATAATCACTATAATATATATATGTATAGTACTCTGCACTTTCTGTATATACTGTATACCATATATACCATAACCATGGCTATTTTTTTTTACACTTTTATACTTATTTAAAACAACAACAACAATAATAATAATAATAATAATAATAATAACATTACCATTAATATTTAATGCCTGTATATATATATATAAATATAAATAAATATATAAAAATGTATATATTTGGAAAGATATAGATATATCTGTGTATAAATAAATATATATGTGCATATTCTTACCGTCCTCAACCTCCACTATGCACAATCTCGCTGAAAATATTTATTTGTAAATACTTTGTGTCTTTTTTTATGTTATTTTTATCCTTATTTTTATGGTAATTTATTTTCTGTACCTTTCTACTGTGATCTTCTGAGCTGGTGCAAGGTAATCTCGTTCCTAATATGTACCTGAACGTAGAAGGAATGACAAAGTTCTCTGAATCTGTGAATCTGTACCAGACAGAGAGAGAGCAGACACTTTTACAGACGGTCCATTTGGCTGAAGAAAAGACGCTGGCAGAGCTGATCACAAACATTGACTCCTCTTAGATCCACGCCAGCCTCCTCCAAAGGTCATAACACCGGCAGAGCTGGTAGGAGAGGCAGAACAGATGCTTTTGTAATGACAGCACATTTTCATTCTATCCATTTGGCTGGATGTTGTTTTAGTTGATGTTGAATGTGAGCTGTTGTCAGGTCCGTGCCTGCTTGTTAAAGTGGGTGTAATGGGCAGCAGAGATAGAGAGCAGAGCAGGGCTGCATGTCTGAGTGACATGGAAAATTCCCCACTCACCTCACACTGTCTCAGTTTAATACAGAGGGAAGGACTGCTGAGCATCAGGCTGAGCTTTTTGATACTACAGTGTGTGTGTGTGTGTGTGTGAGATTTTGTTTTATTCATGCCAGGAGTGGACTTTATGAATTAAAATCCTCCCGTCACAGTATATGTGTTTTCATTTCACCATATCATATATGTTTAATTTTAACGTATGACATTTTTGCCATCGAATCTCTACACTAAATCTAACTTTTGAGTCTGAATGTTGAAAAAAATAGATATTGAGGGAAGTGTATTCTTCAGTAAGGCTGAAGTGAAATAATGTCTCTGTTCATCCACTGACACACCAACCACTGGTTCTGTTGAATCTGTACTTTAAGGTATTTTCTGTGTTTGTCTTTGCAGCAGATCTATTTCGGTGTCCACTTCATGTCGTCCACTAAGCTGCTGCAGAACACGTCGGTCCTGGCCGTTCTTCTCTTCCTGGCTTTAATCTTGCAGAGGACCTTCTTGCAAGCCTCGTACTATGTCACCATAGAAACTGGCATCAACCTGCGGGGAGCCCTGCTGGTGAGTGGGACATCAGATCAAATCCTCAGATGACCAGTGTTTCACTGAATATATTTTAGCCAAAATATATTTTAGCCAATTCCCTCAGATTTCTTGTACAGCCGTTTGTGTTAAGACAACATAAATGATATTGGCACAAGCATCAATAAATATAAATGAGTAAAATAATAAATCAATAAAAATAAAATTGATATCAAACGATACGAGCCCTAAAATCCTGTTAACATTACATGTTAATGTGTCCTATTTTCGTGTGTTTCATTATTTAGGCGATGATTTACAACAAAATCCTGCGTCTCTCCACCTCCAACATGTCAATGGGGGAGATGACACTGGGACAGATCAACAACTTGGTGGCCATAGAGACCAACCAGCTGATGTGGTTTCTTTTCCTCTGCCCCAACCTGTGGGCCATGCCTGTACAGGTAGGAGGAACCAGACCTCCAGACATTCCAGGCTACACTACAAATCAAAGCTACGAATGCATTTACAAGTCTTTTTTAAATTTCTCTTTAATCTAACACATTGATGTTTCTGTCAAAATGTATTTCTCGTTTTGTGTTTTCTTTGCAGATTGTGATGGGAGTCATCCTGCTGTACTATTTATTGGGCGCGAGTTCTTTGGTTGGAGCGGCTGTCATAGTTCTTCTGGCTCCGATCCAGTACCTCATTGCTACAAAGCTGGCAGATACACAAAAAAACACACTAGTAAGCTGAGTGCCAGTGTTGTTTGGAAATACAACATGTTTCCTGCAGATCTTTGAAAGATTTTCACTGAACTTAATCAGTGTTATTTCACAGAATTTGCTGACTATCCTGTCTTGTAATGTTAGTAGAATATGGTGCAGATTAACACAGTACCTATTCCTTGTTGTCTCCTTCAGGAACACTCCACAGATCGCCTGAAAAAGACCACAGAGATCTTAAAGGGCATAAAGCTGCTGAAGCTGTACGCCTGGGAGAATATCTTCTGTGACAAGGTGGAAGAGACCAGAGGCAAAGAGCTAACCAGCCTCAAGACCTTTGCTTTCTACACATCTTTGTCCAGTAAGATGAAAACAAAACCTGTGACACAAGCGCCTTTCTGGTTGATACTCTACATTAATGAAATTCACCTAAATCAGGCCCCTGCTCTGCTTAAATCACAACAATAAATCTGTTTTCTTTTCCTGTGCAGTTTTCATGAACGCTGCTATTCCTATTGCGGCCGTTCTTGCGGTAAGACAATTTTACCACACTTGTGGCAAGACACAAAAAATGTATGAATCTGTAACTCTGGTATACGTTCTAATATCAGTGAGAGTCACTGAACAAGAGAGAGGGATGGTAAAATTTTAAATCCTTTCTCGTAGACGTTTGTGATGTATGACTTCATCAATAAAAGTGGCCCCAGTCCTTCTGAGGCCTTTGCAGCTTTGGCGTTGTTCCACATCCTGGTCACCCCTCTCTTCCTGCTCTCCACTGTGGTCAGATTTGCTGTGAAGGCTCTGATCAGGTGAGTGTGTGTGTGTGTACAACGTGCTGTGCTTTGTGTTCATTCTTATTGTAAACTCACTGACTTACTGGTGAAGCCAACTGGTAAGGCTGTTTTGGCTGTGTGAAGGGGTGGGGGTGTGGTGGTATGGACCTGACTAAACAAGGAAGACTAACTGGAGATGCTGTGTCACAAACTGGATGTGGTTCTGTGGTAAATCTAATTAAAGGAACATGGAAGAAACCTGGCAGCAGTGGAGAGAAACTCTAAACTCCTGAGAGATTACTGGTATTGGTGGTATCGTCAGGATTACACTGATTCATGGACTGTGTCTGTGTTCTTACAGTGTCCAGAAGCTTGGTGAGTTTCTTCAGAGTGACGAAATTGGAGACGACAGCTGGAGAAATGGAGACATGTCTGTTTCCATGCAAGCTGGAAAAAAGCACCTGGGGTTGGTGAGTCTCAGTGAAACCAGTTCAATCGAGAAAACTGATAAATGAGCATTTACTGGGCAAACAGCTCATCAGTTTCATGTAACCATAACAGATCAAAAACAGTGAAAATGAGGTTGAGGTTGTGGATCATACTCCTTAACCTGATGCCAGCTTTAACACGTTGAACCTGCTGCAGAGATTTTTTTTTTCCTCACTGTTCTCAGTTTAGGTCTGAAGCACATGCAGTTTACAGACGTCACATTAAATGACTTCTGGCTAATGAAGACGTGTAGTAGAGCTACAACTGTAAAAAATCCAAACATTTATCCTGTATTTAAAACAGACTGCGTTAACAAAGCACACTGTAGGTGCCAGGAAGCCGCTTTAAGGTGCTGAGTTTAACAGCCAGTGTTTCCTCATGGACAGGGTTTGGATCAGTGAGGTGTGCCAGATGACACTGCACACATTCCTTCCATGTTACTCCAGGTAACTTGTGTCGTTTCCATTTTGGCGACAGGTTGCTTTAATAAGGTCTTTGGGGACGTTGTGAACGAGCAGATCCTCCGGGGAATATTCACTTACTTAGACAGAGATGTGCTGTGACACACAATAACTGTGAAAAGCAGCAGGACATCAAAATAAGAAAATAAAGCTATCAGCTTTATTTAAAAAGTTTAGAGATCCGCTTCCATAAAAACGTCGACCGTTTGATAGTAAACCAGTGTTTTTGATGGCACGCTGAACACAGGTTTTAACAGTTGGTCAGAGAATTATTTGTTCTTCCTTTTGGTTTTACTAGAAAAAAAGACTGTATGAAAGCTGTGCACAAGCTGAAACTCCTTTATCTTTGATCTTCAGCTAATGGGACGGGTGACGGGTGTCTTACTGACCATCACCACCCAGTGAACTGCAGTCCAGGCTCTAATCTTGCGGCTGTCTGAGGTTTCAGGCGACGGAGTCACATGGTGATTATGTTGCAGTGGGATTATCACTGTTTGTGTCTAAAATGGACAGTCGCAGCACAGAGCCGGGAGATTCGCAGAACTCTTCACAGGCATAATGGTTTTCAAATAGGATCGTGAGGCATAATGGCAAAACACAATAAATCCATTTTTATAATGGAATATGCATCTGAATCCAACTTTGTTATTCTCAGGACAATATGAAATGTACTGAAATACAAACAGTAATAGCTTATCGGTCTTTCTGGTTGTTGTTTTCGTTACTTCTTACTTTGAAAGCCATTAGAAACTCAAACACTGCTGTGGTGTTAATGGACTGTACTTTCCGCTAAATTGATATATATAAACCGCAAATGTAGAAGCTTTCGTGTACTGTATAAACTTTAGTTTGAATCACAGTTGTGTTTAATAAATCAGATTTTGTGTGTCGTAGTTAGACCCAGTGATGTTGGTGCTGGTGTAGACCAAGAGACATCTTGACAACTACAGGTCGGATTCATGGTCTCCAGAGGATGATACCTATTGATTTTGTTGACCCACTTTCATCCAGCTTCCCTGTCAGATGGAAATTTCCCCATTTGAAGTTTTTATGAAACTTGTTATAGACATGCCTTTCCTTTACAGTAGCTGCACAGTCAAGACACACGCAGATTTTCATGATTATTTTTAAAAGACTATTTATGCTCTGTGTAGCTGGTTAAACGGGTTAACCACAAACCACAGTAAAATCATCAGCATCTGCTGTTTTTGATGCCATGGCTGCAGCAGTTTTTATTACATTTTCTCCGGCACATCTCAGCGACATTATTCCTGCTACTTCCTCAGACGTACGCTCCAGGCGTCAGATGACACGCTGCTGCACAACGTGGCCAGTGTGACCTTTAGTGTTGCTGCTTAATGTTGTGTGCTGATGTCAGTTGTACAAAGATAACACAACTTCACTTGACGTATTAAGACTCTGGTGTGCTGTATGTTTGTATAGTGCTGGATAATAAGAATCGGATAATGTGGTAGCAGTGAGATTTAATCCTTTGGGGCGACATCCTCGAGGCTTGTATCAGGGGGAACCCTGCACTTCTTCTGCTCCCCATGGAACTAAAGCGGATGCAGGAAAGTCTTAAGTTTATTAGTTAATGCTAACTTCAGATCTCTTTTTCCTCTCACTCCCACCTCCCCCTTTGTCCTTTTGATATCTCCCTCAAGACCAAAGCCATCAACAGGAAGCAGCCGATGCGCTACCAGATGGACAACTACGAGCAGCCAACCAGGCGACAGATGCGACCCACGGAGACGGAGGATGTGGCTGTAAAGGTCAGGGTCAAAGTTCACATGTTGGGGAACGACTGGAGTGGGTAAGGACAGAAAAGGAATATGAAGTCTCAAGGTGACAGAGGACATAACTACCAGTGTCCACAGTTAACGGTTTAAAAGATGTAAGGTTTTAAACTTAAACCCTTATACTAGTCTTTCATATCCGGTTAATGATTCAGAAAAAAAAAGGAATGACTGTGGTCTTGTCAGTAGCGATGGAGAGGACTCGCAGAATTAATGACTTTCCAGAAAAAATATTTCTAACACTCGTATATCCAAAGCCACATAGGAGCTGCTCACAGTTATAATCAGCAGCAACTCTATCAGCAGCTGTTTCATATCTTCACTGTTTGTGCTGTGCATCTGTGGGTCTTTTGTGGGTGCGAGCAGTCATACGTGACGTGAGTTTTTGTGTGTTTATGTGCACGTATCTGTGAGTGTGTGCGTGTGGACTCAGGAAGTGTAGGATTCACACGAGAATTCATTGCCCCTTAAAGGTCCTTGTGAATTTGTCTCAGCCTCTCTGTGAAGACTGCTCTTCCTGTCTCATCCCTGTGGAGTGACGCTACTGACCAGACGGTGGTCTGCTAATTAGAAGGCCGGGGCGGGGGGTCTGGCCCAAACCGGATCATATCATTTATTTTCTAAAGTTTATTTGATTTGATTTGATGTGACACGTTTTTCTAATTGTCATGGAATCGTCATGAGGCCTTTCATCCAGCACAGGTTTACGTCTACAGACCAAGGCCCAATTTTGATTGATTTCAAGCTGTAAGAAAAAGTGGGAAATGAATTGTCCTGGGATGCAGATACAGCATTGATTATCAAATCTACCAAACCATACCACCAGACTACGTACATTGCGATTCATGGTTGTTGCCATAAAGCCACCAATTGATCTTTTATTGTGTGATATATGAAGTTGCCTGTTCAGGACCATTTCCTCTGACTTCCTGCCTGTTGTGTGAAATCATCTTTCTTTGCTCTAAGGGCAGTGACCCCCACGTTTCCTGATTTCCATGTTTCACTCCCTTTTTCACATAATCCCTCTCAGACTTCCTTTCTCCTTCACTCCCCTTCTTTCTTTTTGACACCCCCCCCCCCCCCCCCCACACACACACACACACACACAACTGCAGAATCAGTTTTTTTTTAAATTTCAGACATCTTTGTTTTCCTGATGGGTTGATGTGTGATGCTTTATTGGACAGGACGTACCTGAAACATCTAATGAGATACTTTTTATGTTATTGTTACTTACGTTAGTTTTAATGTTATTTAATCTCCATTTATCCCAAATGGTTTAAATCTAAAAACTAAAAATAAATAAGTTTTAAGTAAGTTCCTCTTAAATATTTGCTTACAAAGGAACAGAGATGTTCCTATCTCTACATGTCTTTTGGGATCTGTGTCATGGGGAGAAGGGAACAGTGGAGTCAGGGCTTGGGGGGGATTGTCAGATAAAATAAACATAAAATAAACAAATAAATGCAACAGATGGGAGGAATGTAAACAGAGTCCTAGCAGGAAGCAGGGTGATAGATCACTAGAGAGGGATTAGATACGAAGTCCTGTTACACGTCTCTCTGCTTTTTGGACTGTGATGTCTTTCCCTGGGACATTAAATGCAATGAAAGACTCATATAAATGGTTCACACTGACACCTGTAACTTATATGATGCTCGCGATCTTACTTTACAACCATCTAGTAAAAAAATAAGTAGGGCACAACAGTTTTTATTTGCAACATTGGAGGCGAAAGGTTTTCATTCATTGTCATATTTTATATTTTGGATTTTTAAGTGTAGATGGATCAGGGCTTTGGTGCATGGACAAAAAAATAGGTTAAAGAAATTAACTGGAGGGCAGCACCCGTCCCTCTTGTGCAATGACTTTTGATTTGTCATTGTTCGAACTGTCCGAACTGAACTGAGAAACGCATCACGGGACGACGTTTGGTTTGGAGTCCCTCGTACCACGAGCACAGTACGTGTCCCTGCTTGTGTAATGCAGTTATCTCAGCAGTGTCCACTGCAGTGAACTCACTGCTCGGGTTTCTTAAACTCTGGGTCAGGACATAGAATGGGTCACGCGCTTTACTCTGGTGGGTCCACACATAACAGGAAAACAGCACGTAGTCATACGCTGCATAATAACAATTTACTGTGAGACATGCACTACAAAGAATAAATGAATCCGCAGCATTAGCGGCAATACTTTTTCATCTGTCCTAAGTTTTATCTTGAGACGAAATCAGGGTAAAGCTTCTGTGCTCGAGCAAGACATTTTTTTTCAGTGAATTCTCTTCATCTCTTTCTCTTTCAGGTGAGCAATGGATGCTTCACCTGGGGAAGCAACCTGTCGACACTGTCGGACATCAACATCCGCATCCCGACAGGTACAACCAATTCCAGGAGATGCAGATATTTTTACATAAATTCAGTCCTGTTAAAGTAGGTCTGTCTTTAACTGTTGGTATTTGTGACAGTAGATTTCTGGGCTTGTTCCAGAAAGACCTGCTGTAAGTGCATTAATGTAAAGCTGCAGGCAGGCCACTGAAATACCAAGTGTCAGGAGACCAGGTCATTTCAGGAGGCTGCCAACAGATGGACCGTGTAGTATAACACACACACACACATACACACACACTTGTTTCTTCCCCTGGGAAGTGACTTGCTTGCTATCCCAGTCAGGCTACTACTGAGACAAACAGGATTTGTTGTTCTGCCAAGTGCTGGTGTAATGTTATTTGGAGTAACTGTAGTGTGTATGTGTGTGTGCGTGTGTGTGTGTGAGTGTACTTCTATCTTTGTGTAAATCAAGTTGAGTCTTTCAGCACAATGTGTTTTTTAAAGTTGGGACATTTTGGCTCGTCCTTGCTCCTTCGAGGGACCATTTTAGTGTCAGGACCTGGGTTTAGAATAAAGTTAGAGTTGGAGCAGGGTTAGGTTTAAGCTCGACCTGAAGCACTAATTAATGAATTTTTTAATGAATTGAGTTTATTAGGTACACCTAGGCACACAGACTGTATGTGTGAAAAAATAAATAAATTAATAAATAATAAACTAACTAACCTTCCTGACTTTTTCTGTTCCTTCAGGTCAGCTGACAATGATTGTGGGCCAGGTGGGTTGTGGGAAATCTTCCCTGCTTCTGGCCATGCTTGGTGAGATGCAGGCCATCGATGGAAGAGTCTACTGGAGCAAGTAAGAAATTATAGCAACACTGTACAGACACTGTCACATCATATGCAAGAATTTGCTCTGGTATCGTTTAGGGCCCAAAACAGGTTGTAAGCCTGTTTATGACACTGAAATGAAAGAAACAGAACATTTTCACTCTATGAAGTAATTTTGAATTTTGGATGATCATGAATGATGCGACTTAAAAATCCTTTTATTTTTGTTAATTTTCTATTTTTGAATTTACAAGGATGCACTTAATTACATGCATCACACATCTGATTACACACAGTAAATCCTTTATATATTTAAGTAATCGGATGAAGGACAAAGCTTAGAAATGACTGTATAGGTTATGATGTTACTTAGATGTAAACTGATGTTATTTTGTTTGTGCACAGAATGAAAGACTCAGGGTTTGAGAAATACTGACAAGAACAAATCATCTATCCATTAGCATCATGTGTCCAGGAACAGTTTTCGGTATGATTCGATTTTCTGCTCTGATTGTTATAATAAAATTAAATGTTTGGGTAATTGAATTAATTAACGTCCCCTGAAAAGGTTTTCATTTATAAAATGAGAGATGGAAAACCCATGATCATGGTCATAATGCATGACATTTCGAAGGAAGATAAATGTAACTGCTGTTCAATAGCTAAGATACGGGGATATTGAATTACACTAAAGAGGCTTTTATTATGAAATAACCGTATCAGTGTCATTATCAGTGTCATTATTTGTTTGTTGGTTTCTATTGAAACCGAAAAAAAAATTCACTGTCAAATTACCTCAAGTCTCAACATGACAGTTTGTTACGAGTCATTGTATTAATACTGTGGAGAATATTAACTTAGCAGTAATGAGAGGATGACAATATTCTAACAGTGACTTACCCTGAAGGGAATTTTATTTTTACTGATAGTAATGAGCCGTCTAAAACAACAGCTGTTATCACTTCTGATTGAATTTTATTGCATTAATAGGCGTTTATTTAACCTCAAATTATACAGTAACATACAGTAACATCTATATGATTAAATTTGACTTATTAGTGGGTGTTTATTTACCATGACATTGACTTATACTGAAGGTCAAACCAGTTGTAATAGTCATAAGAAGCTCTTCCTCTTCCTCTTACTTCACTGACATATAAGGTACAGCTGTAACCGTCATAGATGCCTTTCTTCAGTACCATTTTTGTCGAATTATTGGGTAATTTTAGGGTTAAATACATGGTGCTAGAACTTCTGAGATGGTTGTCGCTATATCTTGTCTTGCTAATAAAACATCAGACCTCTCATGATAACGATGAAGCATCTAAAACGACCTCTGCTGCCACTTTGGATAATGATTTAAAAAACCCCCGTTTAGAGAAGCACGAGAGAGTTAATACAGCGACAATGTTCGGGTTTAGCAGGGGCCATTAGGGACATATAAAACAGTGAGACTTCAGAACTTGTAGGTTACTCTGGATATGTGAGTAGGTAGGTCTAACCATTTATCTCAGTTTTATTTTTCTTTGTAAATATTATCCATGCCTGAAAAGTGAGCTGAACATTCTGAGGATTGAGAAACCTCTGGGTTAAGACGTTTCGCTTCCTTTCTGTGCGTCCAGCTTCAGTTGCATTTTTTTTTCTTATAGGAATTCACTCCAACATTTGTGCAAATTCAGTTCTAAAAGGAAACTTTATTGTAGACTGAAGATACAGATCAGCATCCTAAGAGTAGCCACCAGGGCTACACACTAACCTTTGCTGTGAGTGTGTGTCTGTGTATATGTGCATGTGAGCACATCTGTGCTCACATGTGTGTGTCTGGTTTCTGTTTCTTCACCTCCTGCCTTCTTACCATATCAGGCTGCCTGATTGTGAGATGGTCCACGAGGGGAACATAAGGTACTTTCTCTCTGGTCTCTTCTTTCTGAATCATTCACACTGACAGACTAAATGCATTGAGCAGTGTGATGAAACGTCCGTTAGCTCAGTTCAGTTTCAGAGCTTTGAAACTCATTTGGTTTGTTCACCAGTGTCACATTCTCTCTGTGTAGGCCTCAACAGTCAGCAAAAGATTTATCAGTCGTGTAGCGTGGGAGTACGCCCACATGTTTACATGAGTTCTCACACATTGACCAAATGGTCAATGTGGCCAGTAAGTGATGCTAATATAAACATCTACAGTATGTCACATAGCATTCACCAGTCATATACTGTCCATACTAACACTGGGAAAACACAGTGTTGAAGGATAGGTCATTTCTGGTTTCTGACTTCTCAGTCGGTGGAGATAATTCTGCCTTTGTGTTGATAAACTCCAAAGAGTTAGGAGACTGGGATCGTGCCTGTGTTCAGTAACCATTTTATTTTTGGGTTTGTCATTTTATGGCTTGTGCAAAAAAAAAAAAAAGGTACTTGTTAGCTCGAGGAGTCTTACAGTAAACTGTTATTTCAACATGTAGATCCACTTCACTTTGAAAGACGGTCATTCTGATACTGTTGAAACTGTTTATACTGTGAACTCTGTGACATCTTGAAAACTATACAACCAAATTTTGTCCACTTTAAACCTAAGTACCTAAATTTTTACATGAAAATCACCAAATCAGTGTTCAGCAGGACCCTTGAGGCGACTGAAAAGTGGGGGCCCACCACGTTTATGGGTACTGATTGTGGCCCCCGAAGTTGTGCATCATTGTGTTTGTAAATGAAGCTTAAATCAGCCACATAAAGACCTACTGAATATACATAATCCTTTAACCCAGGGTATCAGTATCACACACACACACACACACCCCCTGGTGCTCTTATGAGACATCATTGTCGAAGAAGCCACAAAACCTAATTATCACAGACAGACAATGACTGCATCACTTACATGGCTCTTCATTTCTGGGTGGGAAGGTTAATTTAATTAACAGTTGGCAGGCTAACATCATGTCTTCATTGTCTGGGGTCTGGCATGAAAACACTTCGGTCTCTTCCATTTTTTTTTGGTTTCTTTCTCTGTCTTTCTTCCTCCCTCCATTTTCTGTTCCCATGTTCGCTGCGTCTCTTTCAACAGAAGCGTGTTGTTGCTCGTAGCTGTTCTCTCTCTCTCTCTCTTATCTGTCAAACACAAGTATACACACAGCTGATTGTAGTAGACTCATTCTAACACACTGACGTGATCTTGACAGTTGGTCAGAGACAGAGGAGTCTGACGAGGACATCAGGAGGTATACGTTCTTCTCCCCGTCTCCTGCCTCCCGTTTCAGATCTGAAGTGACCCTTTGACCCCCCATTCACCTTTCCTCCTTTTGTTCTCATCTGTTTAACTTCCATTTTTCATATTTACTCAGAAGAAAGTACAGTTTTCCACTGCACTCAAAAGGATTTCCTGCAGTGACTCCGGCTGTGTTGTTCATGAACACATACATATGATCTGCATCTGTTTTTGTAACAGTTGTGGTTTTCCTGATCTTTTTTAGTGTATGTTTTGATTTTATTTTGCCTTCTGTGTATTTATTTTTGCTATGTGTTGCTAATACCAAATATAAATGTACTATCAAATCTTTTATGTAGCACCTTTTTTTTAATTTCACCTCTGAGGTCAGAGCAGGCAATTTAAACAAGATAAAACAGACAAAATAAAAAGCAGTAATAAAACAGTAGTTCAGGAGTCCTGCTTTGATAAATCTTTGTGCTAAAGCAGGATCATGTTAATATGTGTGTGTTCAGAAACAACAGCATTCAGAGTGTACTGTCTTCTGTTCATCTTGTTGCTCTTCTCCCATTGAGACAATCATTGGTTTTGTGCTACTTGATCCTGGAGTGGTTTGTGCTTTTAATGCTGGGAGTCATTACTTAAACAAACAAACAAGCACTCAAACATGCTCTGCTAATATAGATTTCCTTTTATTCATCCACACTCAGTATCTTTATTTATGGTGACGGTGGCAGATTTATACTGATTTACAAGTCCTCAGTTTGTGTCTGGAGGATGAAATACATACAGAAATTATGCAGCATATGCTCAGAGAATATCTATTTAGCAATGTCTAGATTCCTCCTCTGTGTCTGTGTGATATCTGTGACAGTTTGCTTCCAAAAAAAGAGTTTATGTGTTGTATGCTCTACATGCACATGTATCTGTTACAGTGTACTCTATGTCTGTAATCATCAGCTCAAATGTACAACAATCCTTTAATGATAATTTCATTAAGTGGTTTGACGTGTTTTTTGTCTAAGTGACAGAGAATCAGACAAGAAACTCTGGATTAAACAGAAAAGTCATCAAGTATGTTTGAGCAGAAAAGGACACATAACTCTGTAAAAGTTTACGCCATTACCAAACTGTCTTAAACTCTTTGTTTATGAGGGATAAAAAAAGCTCATCTGGTTTGCTCTCAGATCAGACTCCCAGCAGACAGTTGCTACAGTTGTTGTCCTTTTTGATGTTTTTATTTATGTTTGTGTTGTCGTAGCTGGTGTTATTATTGGTGTTACCGTAGCTGCCGTTGTTGATGATTTGCAGCTCATCATTAACCCGATCCATGATCCATATTTATCTCTCATATCTGACAAAATATTTTTCACGTTGCTGTGGAGTTTGGCAGCTTTCATTTCATAATCTCCCCTCTCCTCCTCCTGTTCTCAGTGTTCGGATGCTGCTTCATAAAGCTGACTGGAGCAGGAGAACTGATCTGATATTAGCTTTCCTCCTAAACAGTTCTTTGGCACAATTGTCAAAATAAATCAAGAGGTGTACGTAGTGGACACTAAGAGAAATTACTGCTGAATTTGTAAAAGTTAAAGTCTGGCTCCTGAAATATTTAGGGATGTGGGTGATTTGTGGAAATGCTGAAAGATAACAGCACATAAAAACTGCTAACAATAATATTTACCACCAGTTTAACAACATGCATGTGGTGGTAGAAAGTTTTTAGCCTTGAAAATACAAATCTTTGCATTTAATTGACTCAGACTTGCATTTTAATGTGTTTGTGTAATTCTATTACACAATATATTATATAAATATATATGTAAAACAATTCAACTGTGACTCTGACGTTAGGCAAAAGAAGGAACAGGTACTAGCTCTTAAAAGCAGATACCATCTTGTGAAATTCTTCTTTCACCTGAAGTTAAAACTGTTTCAAAATTAAAGGATCATTCAGAAATTCTGTTGCTTCACTTCAGACATATTAAATGCTGTGTAAATAAAGAAAACATATTTATTAAATGAACTATCTTGCGAACAAAGTAAACTAACCAGTGACAGTGGATCAGTGCTCCTGCTTTTCAGCTTTATGAATACAGGACTTATAGTTCTTACTTGGTATCTGTTTGCCTCTGTTTCCCATGATACATCCAGCAAGAACAGATACTCTGTGGCCTACGCTGCCCAGAAGTCCTGGCTGCTCAACGCTACAGTGGAGGAAAACATCACCTTTGGCAGCCCTTTCAATAAACAGAGGTAAAAAACCCCCCACTGCGCTCAGTAGGAAGACAATGAAATCTTCTCTGATCCAAAGCTTGTCTGTGATAATTGTGTTTATTTTGTGTTTCTAAGGTATAAAGCAGTGATTGACGCCTGCTCTCTGCAGCCAGACATTGACCTGTTGCCTTTTGGAGACCAAACTGAGATTGGGGAGAGGGTATGCACATGTTTATCGCTAAAAATATTTATTATTACTTCATAGTGAGAGAGTAAATGAAACTGTAGTATATTTTTACTTATTTTTGTTACTGTACTGACAGTTTCTCTCTGTGCATTGTGGTGGTTCAGGGCATCAACCTGAGTGGAGGCCAGGGACAGAGAATCTGTGTGGCCAGAGCTCTCTACCAGAACACCAACATCGTCTTCTTGGTAGGCTAACTCACATTCTGTTATTTTCTTTTCATGTTGGAAGGAAGGACTCTTCAGTCATAATAAGGGTGTTTATACTGTGGGCAATTTGCTGATTTCTATGACCCCTTAAATATTCCTGAGCGTAGCAGTACCAAGCCTTTCTTTACTGAATTAGTTATAGGCACAACCTCAGCCTACATTTCTTTATGATGGATTGTATCACGCAGCTCTGTGATACAACACGTTGGCCGTAGGGATAAGGAGGTGCCTGTTTCTTGCTCCGATCTCTCCGAGCTGTGCTGTCATGTGTTTATCTTTCTGAGTAGTTTCATGTTGCCATCACAAGTTTTAATTGGTTATCAGGCATACACTCCACATTAAAATCTCTCAGTGGCATTCTTTCACACACTCATCACACTTTGTAATGTCTACGCTGGTAAAACGGTGTCATTTGTAAAACTGTGATGTATAATAAGGAGGGAATGTTTTCTTTAATTAACATTATTTCACTCTGAAAGTACAGCTGCGTGTGCTTTCCATATGTGATCTCAGGACTGGAATACATGCGTCATACACAGTCATCGTAAAACACATCAAATAATCATAACACAGGCTCCATTAACATGCTATAGAACACACACCACAGCACCAACCCACCCAGTGAGACAGGCATTAATGGAACAAAGCAGATTTACAACATTTGGCAGACACTGTTGTGCAGAGGAACGTATCATGGTGCTTAGTGTTCATGAAGAAGTCAACATGATTGAGTAACACGAATATAAACGTTTAGCAGGAATCACATTGTCCCAGTGGTGTAGAACAGTTATGCTTAGACCTGGAGATATTTTTTTCCCCATGATTTAAAAATGTTTCTGTGACAAAATGAAAAATAAGCAGGTAAACGGACTAACGGCCACCTCAGACTTGGCGGCATTTCTCCACCTGCGCACAACCGGAAACTGTTGGACCCGAGTCACTGCCGACCTGAACCATTCTCCCGTCTTCTTCCGACAACTTGACCCCAACTTGCCACCACTCACCTCTCCGTCAGAGTGCGACAGGTGTCTCCACTTATCTCAAACAATGGCGGAGCTGAAGGGACGGATCCCCGCACTAAACCGGATCAGGGAGGATGAACGGTTCTTCGACTCCATGGTCGCAGCGGGTTCTGCTGCTGTCGGCCCAGCTGAAGAGGACCTGAATCACACAATCCCGGTCGACCAACACCCGTCAGGGTTCCGCTGGCTGCTCCAGGGAGCTGAACCGAAGAAACCGGTTACCTCCACTCCAGCACAGTGGCCGTCGTCCATAGTCCCTAAGAACAGCCGCTCTGCCACAGGCCCTGCACACAGCTCTGTCTCAGCCTCCCCATAGCAAGGGGTTAACAAGAGTCACACACATGCCTAAACTGCCCCCCTAAGAAACTTGCCTGATTTCTTGTTTTCTCTCTGTCATGTCTCACAGGACGATCCGTTCTCAGCGTTGGACATCCACCTCAGTGATCACCTGATGCAGGAAGGAATCCTCAAATTCCTGCAGGATGATAAACGGACTGTGGTCCTGGTCACCCACAAACTGCAGTACCTGATACATGCAGACTGGGTAGGAACCTCAAACTGACATAACAGTACAGGAGTTCACTGTATTTTACTGTGATCTTCACCTTTTTACACACAAGTGCTAGTTTATCATCCAGTTCATGACTATGTGTCACGTGTTATTTTAATGTTCTCTGTGTGTGAAGATCATAGCAATGAAGGACGGCTCCATCCTGAGGGAGGGAACCCTGAAAGACATTCAGACCCATGATGTACAGCTTTATGATCACTGGAAAACCCTGATGAACAGGCAGGACCAGGAGCTGGAGAAGGTAACGTGACACAGTTCCACCTCTGGATATAAACAACTGCAGCTCCTCTGAATCTGTTGATCTTAATGAAAGTTCTAATGTAATGTTTCTAGGACATACAGCAGGACAGTCAAACAACATTAGAGAGGAAAACACTGAGGAGAGCTTTCTACTCCAGAGAGGCCAAGAACCAAATAGATGATGAGGATGAAGGTGACTGATCTCTGCTTCTCCTCAGTTGTCAGTGTTTCCTGGTCCTTTTCCAATTTTACATTTTATATATTTCCTCCGTTACAAAGAATTGAATGAGAGGATTCAAGGCTCTGTCTCTCAGTGGTGGCGATGTCAAACTGTTTGCTTTAATTGTTTTGTCACTAATCTGATTTTCCTTTCATCAGAGGAAGAAGTGGAGGAGGAAGATGATGACAACTTGTCCATGACCACGAACAGACGATCAAAAATCCCATGGAAGGTAATCTGTCGTCTCTGCAGCTGCACACATCTGTCTCACAAACAGCCCACTTCCCAAAAAAAGAAAGATCAATCACAAATAATGAACCCGAACTTATGTCTTAAATTTGCTTGTTTTTTTTCTGCACAACAGACAAAATTCATATATATAAAATAAAAATGAAAAAATTCTAGCAAATCCTTTTATTTTGAGGGGATGTAACTAGATTTTGAAAAACTCAGCTTATCCATCCATCTGTGACTTTGACTGCTCCTTCATCCCAGGTGTGCTGGTGTTACCTGTCCTCTGGCGGTTTCTTCATGGTCTTCCTGATGGTGTCCTCTAAACTCCTCAAACACTCTGTCATTGTTGCCATTGACTACTGTTTGGCTCTCTGGACGTCCTCCAAAATCAGTGTTTCCAATGGAACTGTGCCCAATGGAACCAGCCTGGCTGACATCAGCAGCAGTAACACCACGCTCACCAACGACAACAAGGTACAGGATGACTTCATGGGTTTTTACAATTTACCAATATAATAATCAATATTATTTAACAATAATATTGATGTATACAGTGTATATAAATAAATACATCATAGTGACAGACTACAGGATATTTGAGAAGCAGAAAGAAATTATCTGATTTCTTTTTCTACTAAAATGCATAAAGTAGCTCCGGATTTTCTGACGTTTTGCTCTTGTTTTTACACTGTGTGTGTGTGTGTGTGTGTGTGTGACCCACAGAATGATTCCTACTACCTGCCGGTGTTTATTATCCTGTGTGCAGCTGGAATCACTTTATGCCTCATCACCTCTCTCACTGTGGAGTTTCTGGGTCTCTCTGCAGCCACCAACCTGCACCACAACCTGCTCAACAAGATCATCCACGCTCCCATCAGGTACACAAACACACACAACCGTAAACTCGGAAAGTGGGTTACAAAGCCTTTGTTCGAATGGCAGAGCTAGAAGAGACATCAGAAATGTTTTACCTGTGCCCTCAGGTTCTTCGACATCACTCCCCTGGGACAGATCCTCAACAGATTCTCAGCTGATACAAACATCATCGACCAGGTAAATCGATGAATGAAAGATCATTTACATGACAAGCTGAGGATTAGAGAGCTGTGACACTGAACAGAGGCCCTGTGATTATCCCACATAATTGTCTTATTATGTTGTTGCACAGAAAAGAATCTCTTTTTTTGCAGTATTAGCTATGTTGCTGTTATCTGTAAACTGAAGGAAGAAACCAAACATGACTCAATCTTCCTTCATTGTCTTTTAGCATATTCCTCCCACACTGGAGTCTTTGACGAGATCCACGTTGCTGTGTTTGTCAGCCATCGGGGTCATATGCTCCATCACTCCCATTTTTCTGATTGCCTTGATTCCCCTGGCGGCCGCCTTTTACTTCATCCAGAAATACTTCCGCGTGGCCTCCAAGTGAGTCTGCGTTTGGAGTTTTTGTAGATTTTGTATTTAAGCAAAACTGAAAATGTGATTGATTGCAGTGAACGGCATCATCTTGGTGCAGTAGCAAGAAACTTTTTGAATTGATGGGCACATTAAAATCAGTTCAAATCAGAGCATTCTTCCTTTGTATAAACCAAAAATAAAGAGAAAATTGGAAATAAACTCTCATACATCAATACTCTCTCTCTCTCTCTCTCTCTCTCTCTCTGTCTCTCTCTCTCTCTCTCTGTCTCTCTCTCTCTCTGTCTCTCTCTCTCTCTCTCTCTCAGGGACCTCCAGGACCTTGATGACTCCACACAGCTTCCTTTGCTCTGCCACTTTTCTGAGACCGCCGAAGGTCTTACCACCATAAGAGCATTCAGGTACAACTGGGGATGATTTAAACTTCTCCTATAATTCATAGTCCTGACCAGTGCAGCACTCCACTCACTCACTCCTTCACCCTCTGCTCTCTTCCCTCTTCTTGCTGATGTGGATTCACTCCTGGGAAGGTTCTGCTGGTAGAGGAGGGAGGTCCTGAACCATAGCTGTGTCACTCCTACACTGACAGCAGCAGTAATAAATAAGCATTTATTTTTAATACGATTATAATGAGGTTAGCGGTAACTTCTCTCAGTAGTGGTTGTGGCTGTGATGGAGTCAGTAGCAGTAACATCAGTGTTGGTAGTTGTGGTTTTACTTATAACTGTAGTGACAGAAGCTTTAGTTCCAGTTCATGTTGTAGTATCTGCTTGTATTTCTGTCTTCACCCTCTTTCCCATCGTCGGTTTAATCCAACATTAAACAGCTCTCACGCTTTTTTTCTCCTCTCTTCCCTGAGGACTTCCTCTTCCTCACACACACACATACACACACACACACAAATATACAAACACTGAGAGACTCACACACACATATAAGCTCACATCATGCACACACACACAGAAACAGTGAATCTGTTGAGACAGATTCTTGGCAATCACAGGACAGTTCCCATTATCATTACCCACTGGTCTCCCTCCAAACCGAGTCTGGTTTAGATGCCAGTGATTTACTGCTGAACTCAGACGATGACGACGAACAAGACAAGAACTGTTTTATTCTATTTTATTCTTTTAGCTGAAATTTTGTCCTTTTTTCTTCTGCAGACTTTGCACTTTATTTCTTACGACACCTACAACTCCATTTCATCAGATACAAACAGTGAATTTTTAAGTTATATATAGTTAAGTTGCACAAGTTGTATTGTGTATCTGATGTGTGTATAAATGTTTCAGACATGAAGCTCGGTTTAAACAGCGAATGCTGGAGCTGACAGACACCAATAACACAGCCTACCTGTTTCTGTCTGCCGCCAATCGCTGGCTGGAGGTCCGAACGGTGAGCAACGATTTTATGAAAATCAGTTACGCTTGGTTTACCTGCTGACCACCCTGTTTACCAACATGTGGTCAGCCTTTAGCCATAAACGTGCATTCTGATTCTGAGTTGTGTTCTCTGAGTAAACATGTCTTCGTCTTCTCGCCGTCTGTGTGCAGGACTACCTGGGAGCAGTGATTGTGCTCGCCGCAGCAGGAGCCTCCATATGGAGTTTTCGTTTTGGTCTGCCCTCTGGAGGCCTGGTGGGCCTCGGACTCACCTACGCTCTCACTGTGCGTTTGCTCTCATAAGGTTTTCTGGTCAGATGTACAGTCAGGCTGTTTTCACTTTCTTTCTACCTGCTAAAGTGCTGTGAGTTTACTGCTCATAACGTTAATTATTCCTTTTCTACATCTCATATTTAATAATTGTCCCTCTCCATCGATCAACTTGATAGAGAGTCTCTTTCTGTCATTTTTTTATATCAAACTTTTTAGTTAAATCTGAACTTGCGTGTATTAACGTTAAAGTTTAGTCTTATGTTTCATAAGATGCTGAGAGAAGAAGTATTGACTGTATGAGTAGACACAATCATGTGTTTGCACCTGGGCAGGTCTGTAGCTCCCTGAGCTGTAGAACAAAGTATTAACCTGAAATTCGTCAGCTGCTGTGTAATGTGGCAGTGCAGCCTAGTGGTCAGAGATGCTATCCTGTCAGCTCTTGTAAGTTTGGGACCCTGCGACCAGCCAGTATGTCTTCATGGCTCCTGTAACTTTAAGCTGCTGTTTACTTATTGGGTTGAAAGGTACATACACAATGTACAGAGAGGGGAAGGAAAGGGAGGCATTAGAAGTCAGCTCATTTGATCCCCTACGGAGTTACTGTGGCCATGGTTTACTCGTAAGAGCATTATCTTGATTCTGAAAACATGGACCAGTCTTTCTTTATGTCTCTGTGTAGGTCACCAACTACCTGAACTGGGTTGTGAGGAACCTGGCAGACCTGGAGGTCCAGATGTCAGCGGTGAAGAAGGTCAACAGCTTCCTCAGCACAGAGTCGGAGAACTACGAGGGATCTATGGGTAAGTTCTTCTTATCAAGCTGAGCAAAAACGTCAACATGACCTGATCTGATGATAAACCAGCTATAGTTGTAACTGTACAGTGTGTGTGTGTGTGTGTGATGTGAGTGAGTTCATGCACGTGTGTGTTTGTGTGTGTAACCTTTGTAACAGTTTCATCTTTTGCTTAACAGTCCAGAAGCTGTGTTTTGGTTTTATGGGATGTGCTGTTGCTATGTTGAAACGCAAATGCCGCTGGACTCTTTTCCCGGCAGGACAGATAACAAAGCATAGAGACTTTTGATTATTTAACTTAACTGAGGTTACTAATATCTAACCAATCTAACCGAACCAAACCTTTTCAAACCTTGAACAAAAAAGGAAAATCCTTCAGTGATTTGCCAAAGGGCTGTTCACCAGGGCAGAGCAGCTATTTCAGGAAACATAATAAAAACAATTCCTGAGCTTGAAAAATGGCTGGAAGAAACAAAGAAGGTGAAGGAGTGAAAAGGATCCAAGAAAGAAAAAGAGAGAACAGCCATTTTTCTGGATTCTAATAAAATATTAGAGCAGGAGTAAAAGTGGAGTCAAGGATCAGGTTTTCCATGTCACTGCCATATAAGTGTCACATACATATTTTTCTTGTTAACCTTCCCTCTAAACTTTTACAGTAAATGACCCATGAAACCATAAAACAATCCCAAAACCCCTGAGTGACAGAGAGCAGAAATATTTTTCCTCTCTGACATCATGGAAGCTTCCAGCGAATTGATAAAAGTAAAAAATCCTCCAAAGTTAGGGAGGAACAGATCAAACATAGCCTGCAGTAGAACCATGCCATTTCTATGTGTGTGATGTTTGTTTTCAGTGTAGTAATACGAATAATGTGCTGTGTAAGCACCACGTAACCAGGGAGTACTTCTCAGCCTCGTAAACAGTTGTTCTGTATAGTGTTGTTCTGCATGAACACACTGTGTGCACACTGGTACAGTCTCTCCTTTGGATAATCCTGCTGTCTACTGTCTGAATGTATTAAATTACAGATTACAGGACTCTCTAAACATCTTAAATCACATTTTAAAAACTTTGGTCACTCATTGTTGCCAAAGTAAACGAGAGAATTAGTTGTGATACAGATTTAAATGGTCCAGCCCTGTGTGTAAGTTATAAAACTGTGGGGCTGATGTCAGTAAAGAATCTGAGCAGCGCTTTCATAGGGAAGCTGTACCACTGTATATCTGCAGTGTTATGACTTGGTCTATATGGTCTATACACTCCTGTTTACACCATCCAGCACTGTAACATAGACAACTGGCAAGCAGTTAGTGGTCTGTTTTCTGTTGCAGTGGTCTCACACTGCAGGCAGCATTTTCCACTGTTTTCTGTTCCAGTGTCTTTCCGGGTGAGTGAGAGTTAAAATCAGACTGAGAGAAAAAAGAAAAAAAAACCCCTCCTGTGTTTCTCTCCCTCCAGACACCTCTCAGGTGCCTGAGAACTGGCCCCAGGACGGCGAGATAAAGATCCAGGACCTGTGTGTGCGCTACGATCCCATGCTCAAACCAGTGCTCAAACACGTCAACGCCTACATCGAACCAGGCCAGAAGGTAATTAACGTGGTGCTGTGAAGAGAGCGGAGCAGTGTGTGGTAGAGGGGGACACTTACACCTATAACATGTGCTATAACTTCTGCTGTTCTTCAGTGTTTTAACATTCCTTCAGATGTTTGTTTGAGCTCCTATTTTTTTATGTTGAGCCGAAACTTTTCACCGAATCATGGAACAATGATAATATGAGCTACCACATACTGCACATACATACAAACAGTACTGGGCTTTCTCTTCTGTGGTGACCAAGTGGAGTTAAACTAGCAGTGTTGTATTGAAGCAGCTGTAGATAACAGGTAATTCACACACTGTTGCTGAGAGACAAGGACCTCACATCACACTGAAATGACGAAACAGTGATGAGTGTTATGTTCTCAAGAGACTCAGGAGAGAGACAGAGGGAGCTCGACAAACTTAAGGATTATGAAAGAACAATAGCGAGGCGATTAAAGGGGAAAGTTGACGAATTAATAACAAACTTAAAGCTGCACCTTTGTTCGTGTTTAGGAGTTTGAATAATTTCAGTCCCGAGAAAAAAAATGAATCTTACTTGTCACAGTGGAGTTTAATGAATCTCTGTGTAAAAGTTCATCACAGTTTGTTCCGTTAGTAAGAACATTTTGTTCTTTATTCTTTGCTTAATTTACCAGATCGAGCCTCACTCCAACTCACCCTGGTCACTGTCGGTTTCCCAGTTTGTTCTTTGCATGGAGGAGTCCATCACCGTGTGCTTTGTTTTGTGCTGTATTTACTTGTGAAAGTATGAGTCAAAATTAAAAGACTAAAATAACACAAAACTCCTTATCAATACACTGAAGAATATTTCCACTGCTCTTTATGAATGTTTTTATCTCTTTTAGGAAAAACATACAGCACTGCCAAGTTACAGCGCTGTGCTTCTAGTCCTCACAAAACATGAAGATAGGCAGCACGTGAAATGTTTTTGTTTTCTTTTATACTCTGAGAAATGTGTCCCGTGGGGGGCTTTAATGATAAATTATGTACAGTGATTGTTATGCAGCAGGTCTACATTAAAATAAACTTCATTTGTTTCGTCACTGTTTTTTTCAGAGCTTGTATTATTAAAATTAACAAGTACAGTCTGGAATGTCAAAGGCTAATGTGAGAAGACTGTGAGTTTCTGTTTGGATGTGGACTTTTCCTTTGAAGTCACAGCCACATGCCTCCATTAAACTGTGAACTGACACTGAACTGACCAAACCCCGTCACACAGGTGTCTCATGTCTCACAGCAGTGTCACCGTGAAGCTCATTCACTGTCTCTCTCTTCTTCCTGTTAGGTGGGAATCTGTGGTCGCACGGGCAGCGGGAAGTCTTCTCTGTCGCTGGCCTTTTTCAACATGGTGGACATTTTCGAAGGTGGGTCTGTTTCCTGTTACACTGTCCACACAGAGAGACAGAGATCACAGCTCTCTTCCTGCAGTCTCTCTCATCTTTTTCCTCGTCTTGGTTGAATATGTTTATGTCTCATTAAAGAGTCTAAAGATAATCTCCTGTCTGTTTGGGGACATTGACTTGACCCTGACAAAAAAAACAGCACAACTCTGTTGGTCCAGTGTTTGACTTCCATGCTCATGTTCTTTCTTGGCCATTTCCTCTGATCTACTGACAAGATCAAGACGATGTACTTAAGCATATAGTCTTCTAAGACAAGTGGGTACTTACACCTTCTGTAAGGATTTAATAGATCATAATGTGATAGTTTAAAGAAAAAAACAGTACAGACAGACTAACAGACCCTAACACACAGACTTCATGAGGTCATAATAATTGAAAAGACGGGGAACAGACGTCTGACTTTTTTTTGGAGTTTTCTTATAAAGCAAGTTATTTTTCGTGGTTTTGGTCTTAAATCTTACATCTCAGCCTGTCCAGGCAAACAAACAGAAAATCTGTTCAGCAGTGCTCGATCCCCAGATTTTCTTAAAGTGTAAACATAAAATAAACTTTTGAGAAGTATGGTTTAGGAGTGACTTGGTTGTTCAGTGGTTTTAACATCTTCAGGGAGCAGGGAGGGAGGTCAGGAATCAGCAGGGAGGGAATTCTGGGAAAACTGCTCTTATATTTATAAACACTAGAAGCAACAGAACTGATTGGATGAGACAGAGTTATTTATATTAGTTCTACTCAGGTATGGTGATGGATCTGACAATGCGTGTATTGTTTATTCCTGCTGCGTGTAGCCCTTTTAACTCAGAGCATAATTACCCTTTTAGTTTACAGTTCCTTTCTAAAGTCTAAAGTACTAATCATAAACCTTTTCAGCTCGCAGACCAAACTGTGTAAATCTGATCTCTGTGAGTTCCTCACACTCACTGAAGCACATGACAGATGTGGCCCATTCATGTGTTCAATCCACAAAGTGTTTAGTTTCTCACCTGTACATTAAGAAACATTAGGCTGAAATGTTTATTCTCCAGTGGTGACTCACTGCAACTTCCTTCAGCCTGGCTTTACAGGCTTTTTCAACCTGTTTGGTGTTTTTTTTTTTTTTCTTCCCCATATCATGTCCACTTTTAAATGATCCAATCTCATTAAACTGCTCCAAAGGCTTCAACTGCTTTTGACATATTTTATCAGCAAAGGGGGAATAAAGATGGCACAAGCCATCTCACAGCTGCAAACCTTCAATCTTACGATGATTTCAATTAGATGATGCAAAAGATCAGAACAATAAAATCTATTAGAATTTGCTACAGTGGTTCTCAGTTTGACTTCAGGATACCCCGAGGGTTTGCAAGATAAATGTGAGGAGTCACAAAATAATAAATAGAAAATAAGAAGGAAAGAAACATATTTCTGTTTATTTTTCTAACTTTTATGTGAACTTTTCTTTTTTATTGTCAAATACTGGGAAGTTTTATGCCTTTTTTATGAATGTTTTAATTGCAGAGACAAAATGAACATAGAGAACTTAGTAAAACAGTACTGGAGGTAAATTACTCTGCCCTCTGAAGACAGTCTGCGTCATCTCTAAACATCCACCATCCAGCCTGTATTATGGCAGTGTTTGTTAATGTTGGAGGAAATGTTTATTTAACTGTTCCTCTTTGCATTTCAGGTCTTTTTAAACACTCGTGTGGGCATCTCTAAATGAGAATGAGTCATTTTTGTTCTCCTTGTGTCTTGAAGCACATTCTTCCATCAGAGAAGTGAAATAAAGGCATGACAACAAAACGTGACCCACTTTCTTGCAGCCATTTTCAGGCTCGGAGTCATATTTCTTCGAGACGGCAGCCGTTAACTCTTAAAACTGTCTTTTTTATTTATTGGATTTTGAAAGCAAGTCGTAATCGTATCATTCTGTTTGTACTCTGGACGAAGAAGACCAGTTCTAGACAGATTATTCGGACGAGGATGAGATTACACAGTCACTTTTTCCATTCACACACACACACACAGCTGTGCAGACATTTCATTTAACTGTAAATTAAGACATTTGTGTCAGCAGCATTTCCTTATAAAGCAGTGAAATAAAACCCGAGCAGCGTCTGGGTGATGGCTCTCCTGAGTGAACTGACAGGAACATTCTTGATTTCATACGTTGTCATAAACAGAACAAAAAAAAATATTTATTCAGTTTGAGTAACTTTTAATTTTTAATTTTAAGCTGCTTTCCTCTGTCATAAAACTTTGAGTTTTCTGATGGTTTGCTGTGTAAATTACAGGCCACCGTAGCTCACAGGGAACATTCTTTGAGTTTTAATTGGTGGAAGCTCAGATTGTTGTACGTGTGCTGCTGTTGTTGGAAAGCTGAGATGTGAGCATGTGTTTGTTGGTTTTGCAGGGAAGATCATCATCGATGGGATCGACATCTGCAAGCTTCCACTGCCGACTCTCAGGTCGCGACTCTCCATCATCCTCCAGGATCCAGTGTTATTCAGTGGATCAATAAGGTGCACAAACACACACACTCAAACAAAGCTTCAGTGTAAGTATACCCCAGGAACACACCTCACTTTCTTGTGCACTGAGCGACAAAGGTTAAGCAGGTTCTGATGCGAGAGCTTTGGTTCTCTGAAGGAACCACAGCTGGACGCCACACTGTTGAATTAACCACACTCATCTCTGGGAAATATAAAGTGCAGAAACACCACATCACGGGCTCACAGCCAGACAGATAAAGACAAAGCAAAACAAAAAACTTGGCTTCATCTGACACGTGGCAAAATGAAGCCAAACCCAAACTGCAGCAACAAGTGAATAAATAACTGAGAGAAAAATCCGTTTCAGCCTGAATCTTTTGTCCTGAAAGCCGTTTGTCACGTGACGACACGAAGTCCCAGCTGTGGGGTTAGTGGTTGAAAACACAGTGGGAACTCTGGCTGGGACCTAATCTGACTTTGGTCACAGACGTCATGGGCTGAGGAGGTCGTTTGAGGGATGAAAGACCCTGCGTCGTTCTCTGCCTCCTTCTCCTCCTTTGTCATACACACTCACAACCTCTGTGTGTTTATGTTAACAGATGATACAGTGACTCTGTTTGTTATAAAAGACAAAGAGCATGTGCTATTTGTTTGGACAGATATGCAGCTCGAGATAATTATATGTGTGTGTGAGAGACGGAGATTGTGTGGGTCCTGGCGTTTCCAGCGGCTCTTGTTTACGTGAACGTAAGCCCGGGGTGAATGGTCGACAGTAACTGTTTCACACTGTTATCTTAGATGTAGCCGTTATGTTCCGACGCTGTTTGACTCGCTCTGACTCTGCCACACACACACTCGGTGATAACACTCAGCTGATTTGTCACATCACGGTTATTTCTGCAGCTATTTCTCAAAGTCTCACAGAAAACCAGCAGGAATCAAGTGTTTCGTTAGCCCTTCACAGCAGTAACATTAATAACCTCTCCGTATGACAAATGGACTAAAAGAAAACTACGCAGGAACATTTTTTCATTATTTATCTGTTATTTATTTCATCTACTTCTGGTCTGTTATCTCAGTTTTTCCCAGTTCACAATGTCAAGTAGATCAGTTGCATCATTTAATGTATTATCGGTTGGATACTCAGCATCTGATAATTTCTTAGAGCTCGACAGAAATAAATCAGATATGTTTTATTTGGTTTGTTTCAGTCTCGGCGTCGTGTCTGCAGCTATCGACCCTGCAGCCAGAAACTCTGACGACTGTTAAATCATGTTTCCTCCAGCTCAGAATCTCTGAAAATATTAGGAATTTTCCTTTTTCTTCTGTTTATCTGTTGAAAGTCATTTGCATTTTTCTTTCATCCTGTTTGGGTTATTTGAATTTTATGTGCTCAGAGTGAAGCCAAGACAGGATTTCTCACCTTAACTTTAGACACTGTTATCTTTATTCCTTCCTGTACAATAAAGATAGGTGAGCCCAGAGTAAAGGATGTCGTCTTGTTGCAGGTTTAATCTTGATCCAGAGAGGACGTGCACTGATGACCGACTGTGGGAAGCACTGGAGATCGCTCAGCTGAAGAACATGGTGAAGGCGCTGCCTGGAGGTCTAGGTACTCGAACACGTGTCCTCAGCTGAAGATAATTCGTTTTATGGCGCTGCCATTCCACAGTTTCCTGCAGGAGTCAGTTAGTGATTTAATACTTCTGCGTGTTTGTGTTCAGATGCGGTCGTGACTGAAGGCGGTGAGAACTTCAGTGTCGGTCAGAGGCAGCTCTTCTGTTTGGCCAGAGCTTTTGTCAGAAAGAGCAGCATCCTCATCATGGATGAAGCCACAGCATCTATAGACATGGCTACGGTGTGTACCTCTGTGTGTACCTCTGTGTGTGTGTGTGTTATATCAGATGATGTGCACTTCTCAGTGATTTTCTTATGTTTGTGTGTTCTCATCCTGTTTACTAATTCACTTTTAGAAATAAACAGAAATCCTCTGTTTAAAGTACAGATTCAAAAAAAATCTTTCCATCATAAATAAAATCCATAATATAACACAACATTTAAAACATGGCTTGACCCACAGTATATTTTTGTATAACCCCTGAACCTCCTTTGGAAACATACCTGTACCTGAAATCAGTCTCATGATTCCCATCCCAGATATAATTATCACCTTTTATATGATGTTAATGCTGTTTTCTCTTTGTTTCCTCGCAGGAGAATATCTTACAGAAAGTGGTGATGACTGCATTTGCAGACAGAACGGTCGTTACCATCGCAGTAAGTGTCCGTCTGTTCTCCCGTTGATTTTATTATCAAAGACGCACCAAAGCAGATGCAAACCACGGCTTTTATTCAGTTTCCACTCCTAAACTTATCTGAGGCTCGAGGTTTGTTCAGTGCTGATAGATGCAGTTATATGGCTCTTTTGCTTTGGGCTCTATGTGCATCTATCACATGATATTCTCCTGGAGGATGCCTCATGCATCCTTCTCCCGTATCTTTTCCTCGTAAGTTTCTCACTAACTATTTTTCCATATTTAACACAGTTAATGTTCCAGATGTATCTGCTTTCCTTTTTTCTGACTTTTGTGATTCTGTCTTGTCCTGTTTGTTTGCTCTTTCTCCTCCCACTTTCTTTTTCTACCCTTCTTGATCATTTCTTTCTTTCATCCACCTTTTCACCCACACATCATTTTCCATCTTTCTTTTTCCTGCAATACTTTCCCTTTCTTCTTCTCATTCAATCTAACGTGTTTTCTTCTTATCATCATCTCTTTTACTTTTATTTTTTAACTTCCCGTTTTCTTTTTATTTTCTTTGCGTTTCCTTTCTTTCATTTTTAATTCCTCCCATTCTTCCCCTCCCCTTTCATTCACCTTTTTTTCTGTGCTCTCACTTTCCTGTCCTTCCACACTTTACTCCCTCTCTCTCTCTCCGTTTCCTCTCATCCCCTGCCCCTGTCCTCCTTTCTGTGCCGTTGTCCTGCCACCAGCACCGTGTGTCCTCTATCTTGGACGCCGGGCAGGTGTTGGTCTTCTCGTCAGGGATCTTGGTGGAAAGTGACTCGGGTCCCAACCTGCTAGCACAGGAGGAGAGCCTCTTCAGTGTGCTAGTGAGGACTCACAAGTAGACCCGGATCAGCACAGACCACTTTGGCTCAGCTCCACTCTCCTCTGTCTTTTCTCTTCCTTCCATTTTTCTACCTGTTTCTGTTTTATTTTGTTTTTTTCTACTTTTCTTGGCTGAGTCAGAGCCGGAGTCTGAGTCTGGGTCTGCTGAAGCCTTACTGCCACTGACAGCCTGGTTGGTACCAAAAAAAAATGCTGCATGCTGTATTCTAGGTGTTTCATATACATGCAGTGCAATTTGGCCACAGCCTGCAGAGCAGTGACATCATTTACTGTGTAAATTAAATTTAAAATGACCTGCAGTGTTTTCAGGATTAGATTAGAGCACGTTAAACTTCCCCTCTGCTCGTCATCATGCCACTGGTTTAAGGTTAAGTTTGTGGTGCTAGAGAAAACACACAGATTTTTCCTTTTCTGCAGTGATTCAGTCTGTTTGCAGGAGTTGAAAGTTGCATCACTGGACGAAAACATGTTCCACAAGCTAATTGTCTTTGTGTCCCCGTCCTCTGTTTCTCCAGCACCGTGTCCACACCATCCTGACAGCTGATCTGGTCATCGTGATGAAGCGAGGGAACATTCTGGAATATGACAAACCTGAGACTCTCCTGGAGCAGGAGGACGGGATGTTTGCCTCGTTCGTCAAAGCTGACATGTAGACACACGGACAGTCAGCGTTCGGATCAGCGCTCGTTCAGATCAGTTGGTTGATCTTCTCCTTTTGTTTTTGTTTTTTAACTTTGGATTTTTTTTTTTTTTTTTTATGTGGACAGGACTCTGTGACACTGAAACACTCCAGTGAAGCCAAAAACACAGTGTTTTTCTTATGGAGAAGCTTCTCTGTGTGTTCAGTAGATGGAAAAACATCCAGAAACACCATCAGTCACTGGTTAGTGTGGTTTTACAGGTCACACTCGAAACATTCACTCAGTTTAAAACTGCCTATTTAAGATATATCATGTCTACACACCTTTCATTATACCACTGATAGACTGGGCATCGAGTCCATCAGTTGGTTCGTCCAGTTTTCACAGCGACTCTGTGGAAATTCAGCACAAACACACCTGCAAGTTGTTCACTGAACTAAAGGCCGGAATAATTTTATGCTCTGGGATCAGCAACATTTCTGCAACCAGTATGAAGAGTGAAAAGCTCAAAGTTACCATGGAAATAGTAAAGATAAAAATAAATATTTCTGCGTTCCTAGAACGATCATGAGTGATCAAATATCTGCGAGCCACAGACAGAGAGGACGGGAAGTTGGAGACAGATTGCTGGTTTTGGTCTTTTTGTGGGATTTTTGTGGGCAGTAAGAAACATGCAGCCTTATCCAGCATATTAAAACAGAAGTGTTTTGAGGCAGTGTAAATAACATGAAGTGTACAGACCTTTGACGCTCACTGTGTCTGTGGCCTCGTTTAGCATTTATACAGCAGAGTTGAATAGTTTTAGATTGAGCTGTAAGGATCTTTTTATATTGATAGAATTTCAAAAGTCTTTAATTATCTTGTGTAAAAAAATATTTGTTACCTTCTTTTCGATTATTCGCCACCTGTATCAGTTTATACTCTTTATCACTTGTATTATGCAATAACACTGACGGGAGAAACCTGTTTTTAAAGTTACTGAATGTGGGCTTTGGCCAGTGTTTCTCTGAGCTGCATGTATCGATGCACGGTGCAAACTCTGTCACTGTAAAGGATTTTAAATCTTTATATTTTAGACCCTGGTGGAGTTTGTTCTACAGTTTAATGTTAAGTTCTGCTATAGAAGTAAAGCTGATAGATCCGATGTTACTGCTGTGTTCAGGCCTGATCCGCTCCGGCAGTTTTCGACATGTCGGATTCAGATTTCAGTTCAGAGTCAGATGTTTGGGGAAGGACAGGGTGAGACGTCTTTGCTACAACGTGAAGCCGTCATGCTCAAATCCAAGCAGGTAATTGCAGGGTCGATTATCCTGGTGCTTCTTGTTCTGTTCCATCCTCTTCACAACAGATTAGACAGAGGAATTCTCCGTCGCCGGATTTGCTGCCAACTTTTCTGCCTGTTGTGGAAAATCCAAAGAGGAGACGTCAGATCTTACTTAGTCCTCATTCCTTTGCAACTTTTTCCAGTTTTTGATGAAACATGACGTCAGTGTGACAGAGACTGAAACATCTTTGACGCAACAGCAGAACTCCCACGGTCGGAGGACGGAGGAGGCAACACGTCGTTGCCAACTTTGGTGGAAAGAAGGTGAAAGTATCAGAAACAAAATGAAAACTTTGCACGGCCACACAGGAAACGGTTTCAGAACAGATGTAGTTTCACTGATCACTGTACTTCGCACAGTGTTTATGATAAAGAACATTTCAGTTCAGGATGAGCTGTGAAAGAACGACGTGCACTTTATTATAATCTGTACCTGACTTTGTGCACCGACTTCAAAAGCAGTTCAGATCAGTAAAAAGTGGATTTTGTTTCTGGTACATGACCACACACACACACACACACACTTGTTCTATCAGTTGTATTTCTATGCCTACACTAGTACAAACACTGTAGGGTGTCACGGCTCGGCGTGAGGCCGGTGGACCCGCTGTCTGTCTGTGGTCATGCTTTGCTGAATTTATTATCGTCGGGGACAATAGACACCGAACACAAGCTCCCATCACAGTGAGAGACTGAGTGATCGCTCACGAACAGCTCACAGTTTGAGCTTCTCGGGAGTGGTGCTATTGTCCCTTTGTATTATTGTGTATTGATTATAGTTACTTTGCTTTTAAATGAGACTGTAAAATGACTGTACTGTACAGACTGAACACGGTTCCTTTGCCAGGATTTCAGCATCTTTTTTTAAAAACACATTTTATTCCCAGATGTTTTATTCTCAGATTCCAGCTCTGTGGTTTTTCCATTCTTACACTGTGTGTGTGTGTGTCATATGCTACACACACACACACACACACACACGATGTGAGCGTGTTGGGGTTATTCTAAGACTCGTGCCACTTGTTGATCACAAGCATCAATCAAGAACTTTATTTCTTGATTAATTGATTGAGCATGGAAGCAGACGAGAACCTGTTTAACTCCGGCTTCGGATTCTACGTCTTTCTCTCGTTCATGGTTCTGTTTTTCAGTTTTTTTCCATTTCTTTTTTACTCGTTCATCTTTTGTCTCTGCAGTTTCTCCAAGTTCTCCTTCTCCGTCTCCTTCTCCTCCGTTAATGACTGAGAGTTCTTCCTCTTCTTTGATTCAGCCGCCTGTTTTTCTGCCCTTGGCTGCGAGTAGGTTTCATAAATCTTTTGTGTTTAGTTTTAACGCACGTTTGTGCGTGTATGTGCGTGTGTGCGTACGGATGTGCTTCCATGCAGCGTTTGTGCTTGTGTCTGTGCATTCACCAGCCAGAACCTGCAGAGTGCTGCCTTGCTAATTCTTTGTCTCTGAGTGTGCCAGTGCAAAAACAGACGAAAAGGAAAAAGATGGAAAGACGATTTATTTTCTTTTATACTGTTTTAGGACAAAGAGAAGAGAGATTTGATTTAATGAAAAGCAGGACACGTGTCAGTGTTGACAAGTGATTTTTCTTCTGCAGTTATTTAAAGCTTAAAGCAGCTGTGTGTTCTCTCTTAAACCTCATGTGAACCGAGACGTCTTTCCCATGTTTAGTTTTGGGAAACAAACCAACGTAAAGAGACTTTAAGTTTCATACTTTAAATACAGCACAGGTGGAAATGTGGGTTCGTTTCCATCCAATTTGAATGGATCACAGAGCGAACACATGATCAGAGCTATGCACTCAGTTTTCTCTGGACTTTGACTGTTAAAGTAAAAGCAACTTTAAAAAAATTAATTTTCATCAGTACAGGTTTAGGTTTATTTTTAAATTTCTAAATGTCTGTAAATGTACATTCAGTAAGTAGAAGCCTGTTTATCCGAGAATTTAACATATACACATGGCAAAGTATTATTCTGTGTGCCTCTTTTTTTTTTTTTTTTTTTTTTTTTTACACTTGATATGATAATAAACTGTTTCTGAGTGAAGCTTTTTCTCATTAAAGCTGAAGTGTGTGACCCCCAACGCCACAGCTGACACACTATAAATTGCTAAATGGCGCCCCCTGGTGACCAAGTCTCAAATTGCTAAATATAAATTTATAATTTAAAACCCGATCAAGTTTATATCAGGAAATGTTTAAAAGGGTTTTTTTGTTTTTTTTTTTTATCCCTAAAGAAGTCTTTCATTTCTTTTTATGAATGTTGTTATTTTAAAGTACATTTGGAGGCTTCTCTTCATTTACTGTAAATCTGCTCTGTTTTATCCTCCAATGGTTTAGATCCAAAACAGAAAGTGTAGCATATTTCACACCAAAGTTGATGTATGTTTGAAATGAGACTCTGAAACTCTGAAATGAGAACTAGACAATAATGAACTTTATTTAGTGTACCTAACTTAGTGTGTAAAACAACTGAAATTGATTTAAATTTATGATTAAGGGTTTAACCAGTGGTCGAACTCAGGGGACAAAACTTGAATCTAATATGCACTGACTGATACGCGATTTAAGTATTCTAAAGACTTTTTCGGGTCGTGGTCGGTTTGATTCGGTTACGCGCGTTTCGCTCGAAACGTCCTGTTTTCCGACGGTCCCTGAACAGCCCTCGAAGGCAGCAGAACCCTGGTCTGACCGGGTCTGGACTCTGGAAGCTGGTCTACGTCAACAGGAGAGAGGAGACCGTCCCAGCCCTCAGAGGAGCTGAGCAGAGGCGGCGCGCTATGGTCACTCCGAAACATCCCCAAATGTGGACAGAGGGAGAGCGCGAGCGTGTTTGAGCGTCTTCCTGCAGGTGGACATGCTGAGTCCGCGCGTAAAGACGCACTGAAGACGGACTGAGACAAGCTTTCACGCGTTTTTTTTCTCGACCACCGAGAGCAGCAGCCGAAGATGTTGGCGAGGAAGAGCATCATCCCGGAGGAATTCGGTCTGCCGGGCCTCGCCTCCCGCCTGCCGCGCAAGCCGGTGTTCAGGGACCGCGTGAACAAGGCGCGCTTCATCGCCAAGAACGGCTCGTGCAACCTCGCTCAGAAGAACATCCGCGAGCAAGGCAGATTCCTGCAGGACGTCTTCACCACGCTGGTCGACCTCAAATGGCGCTTCACGCTGGTCATCTTCACCACGACGTTTGTCAGCAGTTGGCTGCTGTTCGCCATGAGCTGGTGGCTGGTGGCGTTTGCGAACGGAGACCTGGGCCCGACGGAGCGGAACGGGACCGTGTGCGTCACCGATGTCAAGTAAGAGACACGCAGACCAATGTCAATGATGTAAAGGTGCAACATTTCAGGTGCAGATGAGATTGTTAGAGTTTAATGCGTTTGTTTCTGTCCATCCTCACTTGATCCAAAACTCCCAGCTCCCACCCTCCTCTTCTTCCTCTTCCTCTTTCTCCATTTTTAATCTTGATAGAGGAAGAGGAGGGAAGGGAGAGAAACACATTAATTATGACAGGAAGTTATGGAACTTTTGCTCTAATAAATTCAGGGGAAATAAAGTGAAGATTACAGGAGGGGAAGGGAGTGATTTGCACCTCCTTTTTAGTTCCAGCCCTCCTCTAATGAACCACATTTCAGAGGGAAATATTTTATTCTTACTCCACTACATTTATCTAACGGCTGTAATTACTTTTCAGTTGAATATTTGATTAAAAAAGCTCTCTGTAAACTTCTCAATTGAGGTATTTAAATAACTGTTTGAGGCCTGAAGAGGTGAAACTAATATTTCACAGAAAAGCAAGAGAAGTAAGAAAAGTCAGAAAACTTAATCCAAATGTGTGAATCAGAACTTCATCTTTCTCTCTCTCATTAATCATCTCAGGACGCTTCAGAGTGAAACTGTTCACATTTGTTTGTCAAATTCAACAAACCATGACTGAAGAACTTTCTGATATTTTCTAAATCTCTGCCTCCAGATCGTTCACCTCAGCCTTCCTGTTCTCCATCGAGGTTCAGGTGACCATTGGCTTCGGAGGACGTATGATAACAGAGCAGTGTCCCACTGCCATCACTGTCCTCATCCTGCAGAACATAGTGGGACTCATCATCAATGCTGTCATGCTGGGTAAGACTCAGAGGCTGTTTCACCCTGTGCACCCTCAGAAGGATGCAGCCTGGGCTGGACACTGAGGGCAGTAAAGGACACGTGTCCAGTTCAGACGAGAGGATGCTGCATTTCCACAATGAGACCTGAAAACTGTGAATCTGAATCCTTTAAATAAGCTCGGTCTGTTTCTGGTTTGAACTTTTTTATTCATTTCAGTAACGTAGGCCTTTAAAATGTTGACAGCTACGTTACCTGGGTCTGAATTTAAATGAATTTGATTAAGTGTGATTTTTGTCTTTCTGACTGGCCGTTGGAGGGCGCTGCAGGACCAGGAAGCATCACTGGTTGCTGATACTTTGACTGATGTGCGCTTTTCTCTCCTCAGGTTGTATCTTTATGAAAACGGCTCAGTCGAACCGCCGAGCAGAGACGTTGATCTTCAGTCGTCACGCCGTGATCGCTGTCAGAAACAACCGTCTGTGTTTCATGATTCGCATCGGGGATCTGAGAAAGAGCATGATTATAGGAGCCATTGTCAGGTTACAGGTACTTCATTCTAATCCAGATGTTTTCAGTCTCATTTTCAGTCTGTGGGACTGGCTACAACTTGAGCCCCTATATATGTTTAAACTTTGGTAGGTAAAAATGGCACCTTTAAAAGTAGCCGAATTAGCTATTAGCACTTCCTGTTTGCAGTGTATCCATGACTGTGCAGATAACTATCACTGATTTTCTGTGACACTCAAGAAAACTTAAAAACGTGATGATTCTCAGGCAAGTTCTGAAGCCTGTTTTTCCTATGATTTCCAAGCAGATTTCTAGATGTTCTTTCACAGTGGATATCAGCGATGGTGATGTCCTGGCGAAGTGCAAGTCACATTGAATCTAAAAATGCGTGTTTCATGTCTGTGCGTTCAGGTTTAACTGAGTTATGAGCTGTGTCACGTCCAAAGCTGCTGCTCCAGCTGTTGTTCGTGTTGATAAATGAACCAAATTTACACGTCGATCTCCGATAATTGACTTCCAGTTGTTTTTAGAACACCTGCATACACCTGTCAGTGTCCCTCCCTCTGCGCCCTGAAAACTTCTTTTAACCGAGTGACCCACTTTTATTTAACCTCTTTAGTCTTTCACTGTAGTTTTATGTAGGAAATACCTGTCAGAGGCAAAGAAGGGTGGATTTTTATTACTCCCTTTTCCTCCTGAATAAAATGATGAATTCTTGTTCTGCAGGTGGTGAGGAAGACAACCACACCAGAGGGGGAAGTGATCCCCATCCATCAGATCGACGTCCAGACAGAGAGCGCGGTGGCCAGCAACAGCCTGTTCCTCCTCGCTCCGCTCATCATCTGCCACATCATCGACAAAAACAGGTACAAACACACGCGGCTTCATTACTTCTGAAATAATGAATAGTTAAACATCATCACGCTTTTATGAAGAGGGTCGACGCTGAGTGTGAACACTGCGTCTCATGTGTGTAACTCACTAAGTCCCTCTGCTGGACAAAAACAAACTTGCAGCACCAAAGAGCAACAGCAGGTCTGCAGATTTAGTATTTAGAGACACAGCTGCAGAAACAGACAGATGTAGAAGCAGAGCACAACAGCAGCCGCAAACACTAACAAACACACCTGGAGTCTGAGTCTGACGTGCGCCGGCTCTGTTCTCAGCCCGCTGTACGACCTGTCGGCCATGGAGCTGCAGTGCAGCGACCTGGAGGTGATCGTCATCCTGGAGGGAGTGGTGGAGACGACGGGGATCACCACGCAGGCCCGGACCTCCTACATCTCAGAGGAGATCCAGTGGGGTCACCGCTTCGTTCCCATAGTAACGGAGGAGGAGGGCGTGTACTCTGTGGACTACTCCAAGTTTGGCAACACGGTCAAGGTAAAAGTTAAACAGAACAAAGTATTCCAATAAACTTTTACTAATAATACCGCCATCCCATAATTTTCATACTTCTAAACGCATCATGCTTTGCTCTTTAAGGTGGCGACACCGCTGTGCAGCGCCAGAGAACTGGACGAGAAGCCATCCATCTTAATTCAAACTCTCCAGAAGAGCGAACTGTCGCACCAGAACTCGCTGAGGAAGCGTAACTCCATGAGACGCAACAACTCCATGCGTAAAGGCACAGGAAGCAGCGGCAGCCTGCGCAGGAACAACTCAGGGCTCGCCGCGCCCAAAGTCCAGTTCTTCGCCCCTGCCGATGGAGGCCAGAACCTGAACGCCGTCACCTGACATGAGGCCTGCCTCCTGCTGGCTGCCCTGCTCCTCTTGGTGGGACGGAGGATTGTGGGTGTCGGTGTGTCTCCTGCCCTGATGGGACTCGTTCTTTTTCTGTTCCCTGCCTTATCTCGACTTGTCTCCCAACACGTTTACTGCTAATGTTACTCCATGGTTACGTGCATGGAGTGATCTAGTCCCGTTTCTGATTGAAGTGTTCAGATCACGGATCCCTGCAGTTCAGCTTCACTGTTAAACCAGCAAACACAACATTTCTCTGCACCTGTAGAAGCTCACAAAGTCTCCCACAGTCACATGCAGGTGATATTTCCTCAAAGCAGAGTCGACTAAATTCTTTTCATTTACACCTAAAAACACAACAAATTCCCCTCAGAGTTTTACAATCTGTACAACATGCAGCACTTTGTTTTTTTTTTTTTCTGAAACTCTCAGTTCAGATAAAGAAAAGTATCTGCCTCTTCTGGATGGAAGTGCAGCATGTTAGCCCTCATCCATCCACCCATCCATTTTCTATACTGCTTTATCTGTACGGGCGAGAGGCGGGGTACGCCCTGGACTGGTCGCCAGTCAATCGCAGCGTATTCCAAAAAAACAAAAAGAAAAAAAAAATCGATCTTTGGAAATTAAATAATCGACTCATGGGGTTATGTGAGCCTTACTCTGCTCTTGGTCTCAGTTTTACTGAGGCAGGTTATCTGAACGTTATCAGCATGTACAGTAAATGAAGCCAGTGTTACACCACAGTTTTCATTACATTTTACAAAACTATTGCACCTCAGGTGCTTCATTATTAAAGCAATAAATACAAACGGTTGTTACGCCTGTTTTACCATCTTGGAGGGAGATGTACATCTGAAGTAATATTAAGTCACAGTTAAACTACCAGTAGTGATGATCAGTCACTGGACATTTGTATTTTTCACTTTGGTTTTGTGATTTGTGGTGTTCGAGAATAAATTCACTCACTTCAGTAGTTTTTTTTTTTTTTCAACAAACCAATTTCTAAATAAATAAATAGATTCCTAAATTTCTGACTCTTTTGCATTTTGTGATATTGGCGCAGAGTTTGAGTGAAGCCTTTTACATTTTTATGTGTCATTTATTTATTTACTTCTTTATTTGTGTCTGCCGATTTAGTCTTACGTTGCGCCACGTGACGTTGATGGCGTCATACACGGAAGTGAGAGTGGAAAGGTGAAGCGCTGAGGGGGAAACATGGCTCGTAGTTTACTGTGCAGAGCTGTCGGTGTTTTTCAGCTCAGCAGGAGAACAGCTCCGCTCGCTGGGACTCGTTTCCTCTCACATACCGAACCGGAGCCGCTGACAGTGACACAGCAGGACAACGGAATAAGGTGCGGGAGCGAAATGTGTCCGTCGGTCTCCGAACTTTTTACAGCAGTTCACCGGTAGAAACGACAGATTTAAGGAGAGGATATAGACTTTAAGAAAATCAGCGACTTACCGTGGAACACACAGTTCTTCGATACACATGACAGGGTCTTAGGGTAAATTCGGCGCAAATATTATTCCTGAGAATTTTTTTTTCTTTGCAAATTTTTCCAATGTCAACACTGCGACGTCCCAATGTTGACACTGCAAATGGGACGTCCCAGTCAGTGTAACCACACTATTCATTTAGCTCAGTAAAACACAATGATGAGAAAAGTATACACTAATACTCTGTGATAGACCTTAATCGCCTGCCATAATTATTTCACAGCTATATTTACTAGTTACACATTAAAATAATCATGATACATCAGTGTTATATGTTGTCTCTATTTTTTGTTTTTTAAATACAGTTTGGATCAAGAAACAGGTTAAACAAGGTGTACTTTTCAGTGGCCAATTTGAAGTGACTGCACTGTAGTTTATTCTTAGCCTTTGATTAAAACCACATAATCTACTTGCTGCATAATTGAGAACACAGAGCAAGGCCACGCCAATTGATCTAATATGTTAATGTAAAATCTTCGATTTTAGGAGAATAATATTGAACAATCCCAGGAAGAGGAATGCTCTGTCTCTGTCCATGCTGGAATCCCTCAGAGAGAACATCCTAAGTGATGCAGACAGCGAAGATCTCAGAGTTATTATCATATCAGGTAGGTATTTTTAATGTGTGTGAGAGAGAGAGAGGGGGAGAAAGATGTTTCTAACTGTGTGTGTGTTTCAGCCAAAGGTCCGGTGTTTTCCTCTGGACACGACCTGAAGGAGCTGACGTCAGCTCAGGGCAGAGAGTATCACACACAGGTGTTTCACACCTGTGCAGAGGTTAGTTTGTGTTTCTCTTTGCTTTCCTGCACCTCTGTCTGTCTTTTCCCTCCTTTTCTTTTCTTTCCCTCCTTTTTTACCATCTTCTTTCACTTTATTTGCTAATATTTGTTTGTAATTTATTCCTTGGAATTACTGAATTAATCTAGCTAGCAAAACTCTGTGACTAACTCAATGGCTCTTGTGCTTCAGGTAATGACTCTGATACAAGACATACCTGTTCCTGTGGTTGCCATGGTGAACGGTGTTGCCACGGCGGCCGGTTGCCAGCTTGTTGCCAGCTGTGACATTGCCGTGGCGACTGAGAAGTCCACCTTCGCCACTCCTGGTGTCAACGTGGGTCTGTTCTGCTCGACACCGGCGGTGGCCATCGGCAGAGCTGTGCCGAGGAAGGTAAGAGCTGAACGTGTTGAGGACACTTTTCTGCTTTAGGTGTATTTTGAACTGGTGTTTACTTTTTAAAGGATGTTCTGGAAGTTTTGTTGTATTTTTAAAAATTAATTCTTTATCATAATTTAATGCAGATTCTATTGTCTTTAGATTGGAGATATTGGTTTATTAATTGATTAGATTTTGCTACAAAAATCCAGTGCAGTGTGAAGCTCCAATTGATATACACCTTTGCTACTCTCCTTTTACCAGGTTGCCATGGAGATGCTGTTCACCGGAACTCCCATCTCAGCCCGTGATGCTCTGCTGCATGGTCTTATCAGTAAGGTAGTGCCAGAAGAGCGTCTGGAGGAGGAGACATTAGCCATTGCCCAACGTGTATGTCAGGCTAGTCGACCTGTCGTAGCCCTTGGCAAAGCCACTTTCCAAAGGTGAGTTTTCAGGGTGCAGACAGACCATTTTTCATTGTGCATATTAGTGATGTTTAAAGTCCAGGAACAACTGAAGGATTGATTTTCCCTGTAAATCAAATCTAATAATCATTATATCTGAGTCCTTTTTCTCATAATAATCAGGACTTCTCCTGGTAATTGTTGCGTTCTTCCTTCTGTTTCCTCCACAGGCAAATGGCTCAAGGCCGAGATGCAGCTTATGCCACTGCCTCCAAGGTGATGGTCGACAATCTGGCACTGAGAGACGGACAAGAGGGGATCCAGGCCTTCATAGAGAAACGCAAGCCAGTGTGGAGCCATAAAGCAGAAAAAGCCCATGATTGATGGACGGTTAGAGATATCTTTATCACAGAAGATCACTGCAGTGATCGACTTATTATCCTGACTGGTGCACAGTCACTGGTGGAATAATTAGCACCAGTCCTGAGTCAGTGATTGGGCTATACAACTGTTAAAATGCAGATGCGTAATTTGCAGGATGATAAGGTTTGAAGTTTGAATTTGCTGACTTCACCTTCCCTGAGGATTTCCTCATTGTTGCTGAATCTAAAGTCAAGTATCAGAACCATTGTGTGCCTTAAAAACTGCAGTGTGGAGATGAGAAAGAAATACACAGGAGGACTCAAGATGATTGATGCCATAATGGACTCTTAAAGCTGAAGAATGCTGCTCTATGTACAGTATATTTCTAATGTTAAATGCAGTGAATAGGCTTACAAATTATTAGGAGTTACTTTGAATGTGCAAGGTTCTGGAGGTTAAAGTATTCAATAATTTTAGTATCTATTGTGGGATTTTTTACCCCATTTGAGTCCATGAAGAATTTAATTTGTTGTACATCTGCTTGCCTGCCATGTGTTTCCTCTCCTTAGCAACAGTAGTTGTACAAAAGTGATGGAAAAAAACCCCCACATAATTTATCAGAAGCAAAAGTTTATGGGTCTGACTAGGAATCATTTGAATATTCTCAGACTACTGAGCATATTAAACAAACAAGGTTTAGGAAATTGTAATGCCAAAGTTCATTAATATTTAATTTCATACAATTTGAGGTTGATTAACAAAAGGCTAATAAATAATAGATCAAAAGGTATTAGAGTATAAAATGTATAGTGTTAAGAAACATTTCTGATTCACGTATGGTATTTCATTTTGAAGTTGTAATCTGGTCACATGACCAAAGTTCGGTCAGGTAGACGGACTGTGGAATTGTGGGATAGAGCCAGCGGAGCCAGAGGAATCACACACTCATGTGGTCCGAGAGGCGCACACGGTAATTGTTATAATTAGTTTGTATTGTGTGAAATATTGTTGCCGGACTTTACATGGACGCAGAGACACATTTTTTATTGTTTTATTTTATTTAAGCACATTCTATCGTGCTAACATTTATTCAATGCACTGTTGGAAATTACGTTGATGAATTGAAAGGAAGTTTAATTGATACGTGGTTTAAAAGGTTTTCTTTTCCTGTAGTTTTCACTGTGTCCTCTGAACGAGCAGAGTAAGAGAGAGAGAAAATAAAGCTTCAGTGGCATCAGTACGAAGCGTGGCCATTCTTTCATCGGACGAGTGTAGCTACACTAATCAAATAACAATAAATTGACAAAATAATTAGAGTATTAATCCAGGTGTACATCCATGTAAAATAGCTCCACCTCGACTAACTAGGACCCTAAAATGCAGTTTACACATTGGCCCTGTTCAGACCTGGTATTAATGTGTCTTGGCTGTTAACCAGATATAAAATAATAAAAGATATCAATTAAGTTTTGACTAATTAAGTATATATATATTACTTAGCCTTGCCTGTATATTTTGCAGTACATCTTTGATGTTTAGTTTCCTCACAATCAGTGAATAAATAGAATAAATAGCATTTTTTTCCAATCAGGAAGAAATGTTCTTTGCATTTTCCCTCATAGCCAAAGCTTCTCGATTTTGGTAGAGAAGTTGAAAATAAATTGATTTGTTGATTTTTGAGTATTTACTAAGATTAGAGATGCTGCTATACTATGACCATTTTTATGACATCTTGAGGTCAAAAAAAATGTTGACTTTTTTTGTCCGATTTTGACGCCTTACTATACTATGACGATTTTTATGACTTTTTGAGGTCAAAAAAATTTTTGACTTTTTTTGTCCGAAAAAAACGCCATACTATACTATGACCTTTTTTTATGAAATTTTGAGGTCCAAAAAAATTTTGACTTTTTTTGTCCGATTTTGACGCCTTACTATACTATGACGTTTTTTATGACATTTTGAGGTCCAAAAAAATTTTGACTTTTTTTGTCCGATTTTGACGCCTTACTATACTATGACGTTTTTTATGACTTTTTGAGGTCAAAAAAAATTTTGACTTTTTTTGTCCGAAAAAAACGGCATACTATACTATGACGTTTTTTATGAAATTTTGAGGTCCAAAAAAATGTTGACTTTTTTTGTCCGAAAAAAACGCCATACTATACTATGACGTTTTTTATGACTTGTTGAGGTCAAAAAAAATTTTGACTTTTTTTGTCCGAAAAAAACGCCATACTATACTATGACCTTTTTTTATGAAATTTTGAGGTCCAAAAAAATTTTGACTTTTTTTGTCCGATTTTGACGCCTTACTATACTATGACGTTTTTTATGACATTTTGAGGTCCAAAAAAATTTTGACTTTTTTTGTCCGATTTTGACGCCTTACTATACTATGACGTTTTTTATGACTTTTTGAGGTCAAAAAAATTTTTGACTTTTTTTGTCCGAAAAAAACGCCATACTATACTATGACCTTTTTTTATGAAATTTTGAGGTCCAAAAAAATTTTGACTTTTTTTGTCCGATTTTGACGCCTTACTATACTATGACGTTTTTTATGACATTTTGAGGTCCAAAAAAATTTTGACTTTTTTTGTCCGATTTTGACGCCTTACTATACTATGACGTTTTTTATGACTTTTTGAGGTCAAAAAAAATTTTGACTTTTTTTGTCCGAAAAAAACGGCATACTATACTATGACGTTTTTTATGAAATTTTGAGGTCCAAAAAAATGTTGACTTTTTTTGTCCGAAAAAAACGCCATACTATACTATGACGTTTTTTATGACTTGTTGAGGTCAAAAAAAATTTTGACTTTTTTTGTCCGAAAAAAAGGCCATACTATACTATGACTTTTTTATGAAATTTTGAGGTCCAAAAAAATTTTGACTTTTTTTGTCCGAAAAAAACGCCATACTATACTATGACGTTTTTTATGACTTTTTGAGGTCCAAAAAAATGTTGACTTTTTTTGTCCGAAAAAAACGCCATACTATACTATGACGTTTTTTATGAAATTTTGAGGTCAAAAAATTTTTTGACTTTTTTTGTCCGAAAAAAACGCCATACTATACTATGACGTTTTTTATGAAATTTTGAGGTCCAAAAAAATTTTGACTTTTTTTGTCCGAAAAAAACGCCATACTATACTATGACGTTTTTTATGACTTTTTGAGGTCCAAAAAAATTTTGACTTTTTTTGTCCGAAAAAAACGCCATACTATACTATGACGTTTTTTATGACTTTTTGAGGTCAAAAAAATTGACTTTTTTTGTCCGAAAAAAACGCCATACTATACTATGACGTTTTTTATGACTTTTTGAGGTCCAAAAAAATTTTGACTTTTTTTGTCCGAAAAAAACGGCATACTATACTATGACGTTTTTTATGAAATTTTGAGGTCCAAAAAAATTTTGACTTTTTTTGTCCGAAAAAAACGCCATACTATACTATGACGTTTTTTATGACTTGTTGAGGTCAAAAAAAATTTTGACTTTTTTTGTCCGAAAAAAACGCCATACTATACTATGACTTTTTTATGAAATTTTGAGGTCCAAAAAAATTTTGACTTTTTTTGTCCGAAAAAAACGCCATACTATACTATGACGTTTTTTATGACTTTTTGAGGTCCAAAAAAATGTTGACTTTTTTTGTCCGAAAAAAACGCCATACTATACTATGACGTTTTTTATGAAATTTTGAGGTCAAAAAATTTTTTGACTTTTTTTGTCCGAAAAAAACGCCATACTATACTATGACGTTTTTTATGAAATTTTGAGGTCCAAAAAAATTTTGACTTTTTTTGTCCGAAAAAAACGCCATACTATACTATGACGTTTTTTATGACTTTTTGAGGTCCAAAAAAATTTTGACTTTTTTTGTCCGAAAAAAACGCCATACTATACTATGACGTTTTTTATGACTTTTTGAGGTCAAAAAAATTGACTTTTTTTGTCCGAAAAAAACGCCATACTATACTATGACGTTTTTTATGACTTTTTGAGGTCCAAAAAAATTTTGACTTTTTTTGTCCGAAAAAAACGGCATACTATACTATGACGTTTTTTATGAAATTTTGAGGTCCAAAAAAATTTTGACTTTTTTTGTCCGAAAAAAACGCCATACTATACTATGACGTTTTTTATGACTTTTTGAGGTCCAAAAAAATTTTGACTTTTTTTGTCCGAAAAAAACGCCATACTATACTATGACGTTTTTTATGAAATTTTGAGGTCAAAAAAAATGTTGACTTTTTTTGTCCGAAAAAAACGCCATACTATACTATGACGTTTTTTATGAAATTTTGAGGTCCAAAAAAATTTTGACTTTTTTTGTCCGAAAAAAACGCCATACTATACTATGACGTTTTTTATGACTTTTTGAGGTCCAAAAAAATTTTGACTTTTTTTGTCCGAAAAAAACGCCATACTATACTATGACGTTTTTTATGAAATTTTGAGGTCAAAAAAAATGTTGACTTTTTTTGTCCGAAAAAACGCCATACTATACTATGACGTTTTTTATGACTTTTTGAGGTCAAAAAAAATTTTGACTTTTTTTGTCCGATTTTGACGCCTTACTATACTATGACGTTTTTTATGACATTTTGAGGTCCAAAAAAATTTTGACTTTTTTTGTCCGAAAAAAACGCCATACTATACTATGACGTTTTTTATGACATTTTGAGGTCAAAAAAATTTTTGACTTTTTTTGTCCGATTTTGACGCCTTACTATACTATGACGTTTTTTATGACTTTTTGAGGTCCAAAAAAATTTTGACTTTTTTTGTCCGAAAAAAACGCCATACTATACTATGACGTTTTTTATGACTTTTTGAGGTCAAAAAAAATTTAGACTTTTTTTGTCCGATTTTGACGCCTTACTATACTATGACGTTTTTTATGACATTTTTAGGTCAAAAAAAATTTTGACTTTTTTTGTCCGAAAAAAACGCCATACTATACTATGACGTTTTTTATGACTTTTTGAGGTCCAAAAAAATTGTGACTTTTTTTGTCCGAAAAAAACGCCATACTATACTATGACGTTTTTTATGACTTTTTGAGGTCAAAAAAATTTTTGACTTTTTTTGTCCGATTTTGACGCCTTACTATACTATGACGTTTTTTATGACTTTTTGAGGTCAAAAAAAATTTTGACTTTTTTTGTCCGAAAAAAACGCCATACTATACTATGACGTTTTTTATGAAATTTTGAGGTCCAAAAAAATTTTGACTTTTTTTGTCCGAAAAAAACGCCATACTATACTATGACGTTTTTTATGACTTTTTGAGGTCAAAAAAATTTTTGACTTTTTTTGTCCGATTTTGACGCCTTACTATACTATGACGTTTTTTATGACTTTTTGAGGTCAAAAAAAATTTTGACTTTTTTTGTCCGAAAAAAACGCCATACTATACTATGACGTTTTTTATGACTTTTTGAGGTCCAAAAAAATTTTGACTTTTTTTGTCCGAAAAAAACGCCATACTATACTATGACGTTTTTTATGAAATTTTGAGGTCAAAAAAATTTTTGACTTTTTTTGTCCGATTTTGACGCCATACTATACTATGACGTTTTTTATGACTTTTTGAGGTCCAAAAAAATTTTGACTTTTTTTGTCCGAAAAAAACGCCATACTATACTATGACGTTTTTTATGACTTTTTGAGGTCAAAAAAATTTTTGACTTTTTTTGTCCGATTTTGACGCCTTACTATACTATGACGTTTTTTATGACTTTTTGAGGTCAAAAAAAATTTTGACTTTTTTTGTCCGAAAAAAACGCCATACTATACTATGACGTTTTTTATGACTTTTTGAGGTCCAAAAAAATTTTGACTTTTTTTGTCCGAAAAAAACGCCATACTATACTATGACGTTTTTTATGAAATTTTGAGGTCAAAAAAATTTTTGACTTTTTTTGTCCGATTTTGACGCCATACTATACTATGACGTTTTTTATGACTTTTTGAGGTCCAAAAAAATGTTGACTTTTTTTGTCCGATTTTGACGCCTTACTATACTATGACGTTTTTTATGACTTTTTGAGGTCAAAAAAATTTTTGACTTTTTTTGTCCGAAAAAAACGCCATACTATACTATGACCTTTTTTTATGAAATTTTGAGGTCCAAAAAAATTTTGACTTTTTTTGTCCGATTTTGACGCCTTACTATACTATGACGTTTTTTATGACATTTTGAGGTCCAAAAAAATTTTGACTTTTTTTGTCCGATTTTGACGCCTTACTATACTATGACGTTTTTTATGACTTTTTGAGGTCAAAAAAAATTTTGACTTTTTTTGTCCGAAAAAAACGGCATACTATACTATGACGTTTTTTATGAAATTTTGAGGTCCAAAAAAATGTTGACTTTTTTTGTCCGAAAAAAACGCCATACTATACTATGACGTTTTTTATGACTTGTTGAGGTCAAAAAAAATTTTGACTTTTTTTGTCCGAAAAAAACGCCATACTATACTATGACTTTTTTATGAAATTTTGAGGTCCAAAAAAATTTTGACTTTTTTTGTCCGAAAAAAACGCCATACTATACTATGACGTTTTTTATGACTTTTTGAGGTCCAAAAAAATGTTGACTTTTTTTGTCCGAAAAAAACGCCATACTATACTATGACGTTTTTTATGAAATTTTGAGGTCAAAAAATTTTTTGACTTTTTTTGTCCGAAAAAAACGCCATACTATACTATGACGTTTTTTATGAAATTTTGAGGTCCAAAAAAATTTTGACTTTTTTTGTCCGAAAAAAACGCCATACTATACTATGACGTTTTTTATGACTTTTTGAGGTCCAAAAAAATTTTGACTTTTTTTGTCCGAAAAAAACGCCATACTATACTATGACGTTTTTTATGACTTTTTGAGGTCAAAAAAATTGACTTTTTTTGTCCGAAAAAAACGCCATACTATACTATGACGTTTTTTATGACTTTTTGAGGTCCAAAAAAATTTTGACTTTTTTTGTCCGAAAAAAACGGCATACTATACTATGACGTTTTTTATGAAATTTTGAGGTCCAAAAAAATTTTGACTTTTTTTGTCCGAAAAAAACGCCATACTATACTATGACGTTTTTTATGACTTGTTGAGGTCAAAAAAAATTTTGACTTTTTTTGTCCGAAAAAAACGCCATACTATACTATGACTTTTTTATGAAATTTTGAGGTCCAAAAAAATTTTGACTTTTTTTGTCCGAAAAAAACGCCATACTATACTATGACGTTTTTTATGACTTTTTGAGGTCCAAAAAAATGTTGACTTTTTTTGTCCGAAAAAAACGCCATACTATACTATGACGTTTTTTATGAAATTTTGAGGTCAAAAAATTTTTTGACTTTTTTTGTCCGAAAAAAACGCCATACTATACTATGACGTTTTTTATGAAATTTTGAGGTCCAAAAAAATTTTGACTTTTTTTGTCCGAAAAAAACGCCATACTATACTATGACGTTTTTTATGACTTTTTGAGGTCCAAAAAAATTTTGACTTTTTTTGTCCGAAAAAAACGCCATACTATACTATGACGTTTTTTATGACTTTTTGAGGTCAAAAAAATTGACTTTTTTTGTCCGAAAAAAACGCCATACTATACTATGACGTTTTTTATGACTTTTTGAGGTCCAAAAAAATTTTGACTTTTTTTGTCCGAAAAAAACGGCATACTATACTATGACGTTTTTTATGAAATTTTGAGGTCCAAAAAAATTTTGACTTTTTTTGTCCGAAAAAAACGCCATACTATACTATGACGTTTTTTATGACTTTTTGAGGTCCAAAAAAATTTTGACTTTTTTTGTCCGAAAAAAACGCCATACTATACTATGACGTTTTTTATGAAATTTTGAGGTCAAAAAAAATGTTGACTTTTTTTGTCCGAAAAAAACGCCATACTATACTATGACGTTTTTTATGAAATTTTGAGGTCCAAAAAAATTTTGACTTTTTTTGTCCGAAAAAAACGCCATACTATACTATGACGTTTTTTATGACTTTTTGAGGTCCAAAAAAATTTTGACTTTTTTTGTCCGAAAAAAACGCCATACTATACTATGACGTTTTTTATGAAATTTTGAGGTCAAAAAAAATGTTGACTTTTTTTGTCCGAAAAAACGCCATACTATACTATGACGTTTTTTATGACTTTTTGAGGTCAAAAAAAATTTTGACTTTTTTTGTCCGATTTTGACGCCTTACTATACTATGACGTTTTTTATGACATTTTGAGGTCCAAAAAAATTTTGACTTTTTTTGTCCGAAAAAAACGCCATACTATACTATGACGTTTTTTATGACATTTTGAGGTCAAAAAAATTTTTGACTTTTTTTGTCCGATTTTGACGCCTTACTATACTATGACGTTTTTTATGACTTTTTGAGGTCCAAAAAAATTTTGACTTTTTTTGTCCGAAAAAAACGCCATACTATACTATGACGTTTTTTATGACTTTTTGAGGTCAAAAAAAATTTAGACTTTTTTTGTCCGATTTTGACGCCTTACTATACTATGACGTTTTTTATGACATTTTTAGGTCAAAAAAAATTTTGACTTTTTTTGTCCGAAAAAAACGCCATACTATACTATGACGTTTTTTATGACTTTTTGAGGTCCAAAAAAATTGTGACTTTTTTTGTCCGAAAAAAACGCCATACTATACTATGACGTTTTTTATGACTTTTTGAGGTCAAAAAAATTTTTGACTTTTTTTGTCCGATTTTGACGCCTTACTATACTATGACGTTTTTTATGACTTTTTGAGGTCAAAAAAAATTTTGACTTTTTTTGTCCGAAAAAAACGCCATACTATACTATGACGTTTTTTATGAAATTTTGAGGTCCAAAAAAATTTTGACTTTTTTTGTCCGAAAAAAACGCCATACTATACTATGACGTTTTTTATGACTTTTTGAGGTCAAAAAAATTTTTGACTTTTTTTGTCCGATTTTGACGCCTTACTATACTATGACGTTTTTTATGACTTTTTGAGGTCAAAAAAAATTTTGACTTTTTTTGTCCGAAAAAAACGCCATACTATACTATGACGTTTTTTATGAAATTTTGAGGTCAAAAAAAATTTTGACTTTTTTTGTCCGAAAAAAACGCCATGCTATACTATGACGTTTTTTATGACTTTTTGAGGTCCAAAAAAATTTTGACTTTTTTTGTCCGAAAAAAACGCCATACTATACTATGACGTTTTTTATGACTTTTTGAGGTCAAAAAAAATTTTGACTTTTTTTGTCCGAAAAAAACGCCATACTATACTATGACGTTTTTTATGACTTTTTGAGGTCCAAAAAAATTGTGACTTTTTTTGTCCGAAAAAAACGCCATACTATACTATGACGTTTTTTATGACTTTTTGAGGTCAAAAAATTTTTTGACTTTTTTTGTCCGATTTTGACGCCATACTATACTATGACGTTTTTTATGACTTTTTGGGGTCAAAAAAAATTTTGACTTTTTTTGTCCGATTTTGACGCCTTACTATACTATGACGTTTTTTATGACATTTTGAGGTCAAAAAAAATTTTGACTTTTTTTGTCCGAAAAAAACGCCATACTATACTATGACGTTTTTTATGACATTTTGAGGTCAAAAAAATTTTTGACTTTTTTTGTCCGATTTTGACGCCTTACTATACTATGACGTTTTTTATGACTTTTTGAGGTCCAAAAAAATTTTGACTTTTTTTGTCCGAAAAAAACGCCATACTATACTATGACGTTTTTTATGACTTTTTGAGGTCAAAAAAAATTTTGACTTTTTTTGTCCGAAAAATACGCCATACTATACTATGACGTTTTTTATGACTTTTTGAGGTCAAAAAAATTTTTGACTTTTTTTGTCCGATTTTGACGCCTTACTATACTATGACGTTTTTTATGACTTTTTGAGGTCCAAAAAAATGTTGACTTTTTTTGTCCGATTTTGACGCCATACTATACTATGACGTTTTTTATGACTTTTTGAGGTCAAAAAAAATTTTGACTTTTTTTGTCCGAAAAAAACGCCATACTATACTATGACGTTTTTTATGAAATTTTGAGGTCAAAAAAAATGTTGACTTTTTTTGTCCGAAAAAAACGCCATACTATACTATGACGTTTTTTATGACTTTTTGAGGTCCAAAAAAATTTTGACTTTTTTTGTCCGAAAAAAACGGCATACTATACTATGACGTTTTTTATGAAATTTTGAGGTCCAAAAAAATTTTGACTTTTTTTGTCCGAAAAAAACGCCATACTATACTATGACGTTTTTTATGACTTTTTGAGGTCCAAAAAAATTTTGACTTTTTTTGTCCGAAAAAAACGCCATACTATACTATGACGTTTTTTATGAAATTTTGAGGTCAAAAAAAATGTTGACTTTTTTTGTCCGAAAAACGCCATACTATACTATGACGTTTTTTATGACTTTTTGAGGTCCAAAAAAATTTTGACTTTTTTTGTCCGAAAAAAACGCCATACTATACTATGACGTTTTTTATGACTTTTTGGGGTCAAAAAAAATTTTGACTTTTTTTGTCCGATTTTGACGCCTTACTATACTATGACGTTTTTTATGACATTTTGAGGTCCAAAAAAATTTTGACTTTTTTTGTCCGAAAAAAACGCCATACTATACTATGACGTTTTTTATGACATTTTGAGGTCAAAAAAATTTTTGACTTTTTTTGTCCGATTTTGACGCCTTACTATACTATGACGTTTTTTATGACTTTTTGAGGTCCAAAAAAATTTTGACTTTTTTTGTCCGAAAAAAACGCCATACTATACTATGACGTTTTTTATGACTTTTTGAGGTCAAAAAAAATTTTGACTTTTTTTGTCCGATTTTGACGCCTTACTATACTATGACGTTTTTTATGACATTTTGAGGTCAAAAAAAATTTTGACTTTTTTTGTCCGAAAAAAACGCCATACTATACTATGACGTTTTTTATGACTTTTTGAGGTCCAAAAAAATTGTGACTTTTTTTGTCCGAAAAAAACGCCATACTATACTATGACGTTTTTTATGACTTTTTGAGGTCAAAAAAATTTTTGACTTTTTTTGTCCGATTTTGACGCCTTACTATACTATGACGTTTTTTATGACTTTTTGAGGTCAAAAAAAATTTTGACTTTTTTTGTCCGAAAAAAACGCCATACTATACTATGACGTTTTTTATGAAATTTTGAGGTCAAAAAAAATTTTGCCTTTTTTTGTCCGAAAAAAACGCCATACTATACTATGACGTTTTTTATGACTTTTTGAGGTCAAAAAAATTTTTGACTTTTTTTGTCCGATTTTGACGCCTTACTATACTATGACGTTTTTTATGACTTTTTGAGGTCAAAAAAAATTTTGACTTTTTTTGTCCGAAAAAAACGCCATACTATACTATGACGTTTTTTATGACTTTTTGAGGTCCAAAAAAATTTTGACTTTTTTTGTCCGAAAAAAACGCCATACTATACTATGACGTTTTTTATGACTTTTTGAGGTCCAAAAAAATTTTGACTTTTTTTGTCCGAAAAAAACGCCATACTATACTATGACGTTTTTTATGACTTTTTGAGGTCCAAAAAAATTGTGACTTTTTTTGTCCGAAAAAAACGCCATACTATACTATGACGTTTTTTATGAAATTTTGAGGTCAAAAAAAATGTTGACTTTTTTTGTCCGAAAAAAACGCCATACTATACTATGACGTTTTTTATGACTTTTTGAGGTCCAAAAAAATGTTGACTTTTTTTGTCCGAAAAAAACGCCATACTATACTATGACGTTTTTTATGAAATTTTGAGGTCCAAAAAAATTTTGACTTTTTTTGTCCGAAAAAAACGCCATACTATACTATGACGTTTTTTATGACTTTTTGAGGTCCAAAAAAATTTTGACTTTTTTTGTCCGAAAAAAACGCCATACTATACTATGACGTTTTTTATGACTTTTTGAGGTCCAAAAAAATTTTGACTTTTTTTGTCCGAAAAAAACGCCATACTATACTATGACGTTTTTTATGACTTTTTGAGGTCCAAAAAAATTTTGACTTTTTTTGTCCGAAAAAAACGCCATACTATACTATGACGTTTTTTATGAAATTTTGAGGTCAAAAAAATTTTTGACTTTTTTTGTCCGATTTTGACGCCATACTATACTATGACGTTTTTTATGACTTTTTGAGGTCCAAAAAAATGTTGACTTTTTTTGTCCGAAAAAAACGCCATACTATACTATGACGTTTTTTATGACTTTTTGAGGTCCAAAAAAATTTTGACTTTTTTTGTCCGAAAAAAACGCCATACTATACTATGACGTTTTTTATGACTTTTTGGGGTCAAAAAAAATTTTGACTTTTTTTGTCCGATTTTGACGCCTTACTATACTATGACGTTTTTTATGACATTTTGAGGTCCAAAAAAATTTTGACTTTTTTTGTCCGAAAAAAACGCCATACTATACTATGACGTTTTTTATGACTTTTTGAGGTCAAAAAAAATTTTGACTTTTTTTGTCCGATTTTGACGCCTTACTATACTATGACGTTTTTTATGACATTTTGAGGTCAAAAAAAATTTTGACTTTTTTTGTCCGAAAAAAACGCCATACTATACTATGACGTTTTTTATGACTTTTTGAGGTCCAAAAAAATTGTGACTTTTTTTGTCCGAAAAAAACGCCATACTATACTATGACGTTTTTTATGACTTTTTGAGGTCAAAAAAATTTTTGACTTTTTTTGTCCGATTTTGACGCCTTACTATACTATGACGTTTTTTATGACTTTTTGAGGTCAAAAAAAATTTTGACTTTTTTTGTCCGAAAAAAACGCCATACTATACTATGACGTTTTTTATGAAATTTTGAGGTCAAAAAAAATTTTGACTTTTTTTGTCCGAAAAAAACGCCATACTATACTATGACGTTTTTTATGACTTTTTGAGGTCAAAAAAATTTTTGACTTTTTTTGTCCGATTTTGACGCCTTACTATACTATGACGTTTTTTATGACTTTTTGAGGTCAAAAAAAATTTTGACTTTTTTTGTCCGAAAAAAACGCCATACTATACTATGACGTTTTTTATGACTTTTTGAGGTCCAAAAAAATTTTGACTTTTTTTGTCCGAAAAAAACGCCATACTATACTATGACGTTTTTTATGACTTTTTGAGGTCCAAAAAAATTTTGACTTTTTTTGTCCGAAAAAAACGCCATACTATACTATGACGTTTTTTATGACTTTTTGAGGTCCAAAAAAATTGTGACTTTTTTTGTCCGAAAAAAACGCCATACTATACTATGACGTTTTTTATGAAATTTTGAGGTCAAAAAAAATGTTGACTTTTTTTGTCCGAAAAAAACGCCATACTATACTATGACGTTTTTTATGACTTTTTGAGGTCCAAAAAAATGTTGACTTTTTTTGTCCGAAAAAAACGCCATACTATACTATGACGTTTTTTATGAAATTTTGAGGTCCAAAAAAATTTTGACTTTTTTTGTCCGAAAAAAACGCCATACTATACTATGACGTTTTTTATGACTTTTTGAGGTCCAAAAAAATTTTGACTTTTTTTGTCCGAAAAAAACGCCATACTATACTATGACGTTTTTTATGACTTTTTGAGGTCCAAAAAAATTTTGACTTTTTTTGTCCGAAAAAAACGCCATACTATACTATGACGTTTTTTATGACTTTTTGAGGTCCAAAAAAATTTTGACTTTTTTTGTCCGAAAAAAACGCCATACTATACTATGACGTTTTTTATGAAATTTTGAGGTCAAAAAAATTTTTGACTTTTTTTGTCCGATTTTGACGCCATACTATACTATGACGTTTTTTATGACTTTTTGAGGTCCAAAAAAATGTTGACTTTTTTTGTCCGAAAAAAACGCCATACTATACTATGACGTTTTTTATGACTTTTTGAGGTCCAAAAAAATTTTGACTTTTTTTGTCCGAAAAAAACGCCATACTATACTATGACGTTTTTTATGACTTTTTGGGGTCAAAAAAAATTTTGACTTTTTTTGTCCGATTTTGACGCCTTACTATACTATGACGTTTTTTATGACATTTTGAGGTCCAAAAAAATTTTGACTTTTTTTGTCCGAAAAAAACGCCATACTATACTATGACGTTTTTTATGACATTTTGAGGTCAAAAAAATTTTTGACTTTTTTTGTCCGATTTTGACGCCTTACTATACTATGACGTTTTTTATGACTTTTTGAGGTCCAAAAAAATTTTGACTTTTTTTGTCCGAAAAAAACGCCATACTATACTATGACGTTTTTTATGACTTTTTGAGGTCAAAAAAAATTTTGACTTTTTTTGTCCGAAAAATACGCCATACTATACTATGACGTTTTTTATGACTTTTTGAGGTCCAAAAAAATTTTGACTTTTTTTGTCCGAAAAAAACGGCATACTATACTATGACGTTTTTTATGAAATTTTGAGGTCCAAAAAAATTTTGACTTTTTTTGTCCGAAAAAAACGCCATACTATACTATGACGTTTTTTATGACTTTTTGAGGTCCAAAAAAATTTTGACTTTTTTTGTCCGAAAAAAACGCCATACTATACTATGACGTTTTTTATGACTTTTTGAGGTCCAAAAAAATTTTGACTTTTTTTGTCCGAAAAAAACGCCATACTATACTATGACGTTTTTTATGACTTTTTGAGGTCCAAAAAAATTTTGACTTTTTTTGTCCGAAAAAAACGCCATACTATACTATGACGTTTTTTATGAAATTTTGAGGTCCAAAAAAATTTTGACTTTTTTTGTCCGAAAAAAACGCCATACTATACTATGACGTTTTTTATGAAATTTTGAGGTCAAAAAAAATGTTGACTTTTTTTGTCCGAAAAAAACGCCATACTATACTATGACGTTTTTTATGACTTTTTGAGGTCCAAAAAAATGTTGACTTTTTTTGTCCGAAAAAAACGCCATACTATACTATGACGTTTTTTATGAAATTTTGAGGTCCAAAAAAATTTTGACTTTTTTTGTCCGAAAAAAACGCCATACTATACTATGACGTTTTTTATGAAATTTTGAGGTCCAAAAAAATTTTGACTTTTTTTGTCCGAAAAAAACGCCATACTATACTATGACGTTTTTTATGACTTTTTGAGGTCCAAAAAAATTTTGACTTTTTTTGTCCGAAAAAACGCCATACTATACTATGACGTTTTTTATGACTTTTTGAGGTCCAAAAAAATTTTGACTTTTTTTGTCCGAAAAAAACGCCATACTATACTATGACGTTTTTTATGACTTTTTGGGGTCCAAAAAAATTTTGACTTTTTTTGTCCGATTTTGACGCCTTACTATACTATGACGTTTTTTATGACATTTTGAGGTCCAAAAAAATTTTGACTTTTTTTGTCCGAAAAAAACGCCATACTATACTATGACGTTTTTTATGACATTTTGAGGTCAAAAAATTTTTTGACTTTTTTTGTCCGATTTTGACGCCTTACTATACTATGACGTTTTTTATGACATTTTGAGGTCCAAAAAAATTTTGACTTTTTTTGTCCGAAAAAAACGCCATACTATACTATGACGTTTTTTATGACATTTTGAGGTCAAAAAAATTTTTGACTTTTTTTGTCCGATTTTGACGCCTTACTATACTATGACGTTTTTTATGACTTTTTGAGGTCCAAAAAAATTTTGACTTTTTTTGTCCGAAAAAAACGCCATACTATACTATGACGTTTTTTATGACTTTTTGAGGTCAAAAAAAATGTTGACTTTTTTTGTCCGAAAAATACGCCATACTATACTATGACGTTTTTTATGACTTTTTGAGGTCCAAAAAAATTTTGACTTTTTTTGTCCGAAAAAAACGGCATACTATACTATGACGTTTTTTATGAAATTTTGAGGTCCAAAAAAATTTTGACTTTTTTTGTCCGAAAAAAACGCCATACTATACTATGACGTTTTTTATGACTTTTTGAGGTCCAAAAAATTTTTGACTTTTTTTGTCCGAAAAATACGCCATACTATACTATGACGTTTTTTATGAAATTTTGAGGTCAAAAAAAATGTTGACTTTTTTTGTCCGAAAAAAACGCCATACTATACTATGACGTTTTTTATGACTTTTTGAGGTCCAAAAAAATTTTGACTTTTTTTTTCCGAAAAAAACGCCATACTATACTATGACGTTTTTTATGAAATTTTGAGGTCCAAAAAAATTTTGACTTTTTTTGTCCGAAAAAAACGCCATACTATACTATGACGTTTTTTATGACTTTTTGAGGTCCAAAAAAATTTTGACTTTTTTTGTCCGAAAAAAACGCCATACTATACTATGACGTTTTTTATGACTTTTTGAGGTCCAAAAAAATTTTTGACTTTTTTTGTCCGATTTTGACGCCATACTATACTATGACGTTTTTTATGACTTTTTGAGGTCCAAAAAAATTTTGACTTTTTTTGTCCGAAAAAAACGCCATACTATACTATGACGTTTTTTATGACTTTTTGAGGTCCAAAAAAATTGTGACTTTTTTTGTCCGAAAAAAACGCCATACTATACTATGACGTTTTTTATGACTTTTTGAGGTCAAAAAATTTTTTGACTTTTTTTGTCCGATTTTGACGCCTTACTATACTATGACGTTTTTTATGACTTTTTGAGGTCAAAAAAAATTTTGACTTTTTTTGTCCGAAAAAAACGCCATACTATACTATGACGTTTTTTATGAAATTTTGAGGTCAAAAAAAATTTTGACTTTTTTTGTCCGAAAAAAACGCCATACTATACTATGACGTTTTTTATGACTTTTTGAGGTCAAAAAATTTTTTGACTTTTTTTGTCCGATTTTGACGCCTTACTATACTATGACGTTTTTTATGACTTTTTGAGGTCAAAAAAAATTTTGACTTTTTTTGTCCGAAAAAAACGCCATACTATACTATGACGTTTTTTATGACTTTTTGAGGTCCAAAAAAATTTTGACTTTTTTTGTCCGAAAAAAACGCCATACTATACTATGACGTTTTTTATGACTTTTTGAGGTCCAAAAAAATTTTGACTTTTTTTGTCCGAAAAAAACGCCATACTATACTATGACGTTTTTTATGACTTTTTGAGGTCCAAAAAAATTTTGACTTTTTTTGTCCGAAAAAAACGCCATACTATACTATGACGTTTTTTATGACTTTTTGAGGTCCAAAAAAATTTTGACTTTTTTTGTCCGAAAAAAACGCCATACTATACTATGACGTTTTTTATGAAATTTTGAGGTCCAAAAAAATTTTGACTTTTTTTGTCCGAAAAAAACGCCATACTATACTATGACGTTTTTTATGACTTTTTGAGGTCCAAAAAAATTTTGACTTTTTTTGTCCGAAAAAAACGCCATACTATACTATGACGTTTTTTATGAAATTTTGAGGTCAAAAAAAATTTTGACTTTTTTTGTCCGAAAAAAACGCCATACTATACTATGACGTTTTTTATGACTTTTTGAGGTCCAAAAAAATTTTGACTTTTTTTGTCCGAAAAAAACGCCATACTATACTATGACGTTTTTTATGACTTTTTGAGGTCAAAAAAAATTTTGACTTTTTTTGTCCGAAAAAAACGCCATACTATACTATGACGTTTTTTATGAAATTTTGAGGTCCAAAAAAATTTTGACTTTTTTTGTCCGAAAAAAACGCCATACTATACTATGACGTTTTTTATGACTTTTTGAGGTCCAAAAAAATTTTGACTTTTTTTGTCCGAAAAAAACGCCATACTATACTATGACGTTTTTTATGAAATTTTGAGGTCAAAAAAAATGTTGACTTTTTTTGTCCGAAAAAAACGCCATACTATACTATGACGTTTTTTATGACTTTTTGAGGTCCAAAAAAATTTTGACTTTTTTTGTCCGAAAAAAACGCCATACTATACTATGACGTTTTTTATGACTTTTTGGGGTCAAAAAAAATTTTGACTTTTTTTGTCCGATTTTGACGCCTTACTATACTATGACGTTTTTTATGACATTTTGAGGTCCAAAAAAATTTTGACTTTTTTTGTCCGAAAAAAACGCCATACTATACTATGACGTTTTTTATGACATTTTGAGGTCAAAAAAATTTTTGACTTTTTTTGTCCGATTTTGACGCCTTACTATACTATGACGTTTTTTATGACTTTTTGAGGTCCAAAAAAATTTTGACTTTTTTTGTCCGAAAAAAACGCCATACTATACTATGACGTTTTTTATGACTTTTTGAGGTCAAAAAAAATTTTGACTTTTTTTGTCCGAAAAATACGCCATACTATACTATGACGTTTTTTATGACTTTTTGAGGTCCAAAAAAATTTTGACTTTTCTTGTCCGAAAAAAACGGCATACTATACTATGACGTTTTTTATGAAATTTTGAGGTCCAAAAAAATTTTGACTTTTTTTGTCCGAAAAAAACGCCATACTATACTATGACGTTTTTTATGACTTTTTGAGGTCCAAAAAAATTTTGACTTTTTTTGTCCGAAAAAAACGCCATACTATACTATGACGTTTTTTATGAAATTTTGAGGTAAAAAAAAATTTTGACTTTTTTTGTCCGAAAAAAACGCCATACTATACTATGACGTTTTTTATGACTTTTTGAGGTCCAAAAAAATTTTGACTTTTTTTGTCCGAAAAAAACGCCATACTATACTATGACGTTTTTTATGAAATTTTGAGGTCAAAAAAAATTTTGACTTTTTTTGTCCGAAAAAAACGCCATACTATACTATGACGTTTTTTATGACTTTTTGAGGTCCAAAAAAATTTTGACTTTTTTTGTCCGAAAAAAACGCCATACTATACTATGACGTTTTTTATGACTTTTTGAGGTCAAAAAAAATTTTGACTTTTTTTGTCCGAAAAAAACGCCATACTATACTATGACGTTTTTTATGAAATTTTGAGGTCCAAAAAAATTTTGACTTTTTTTGTCCGAAAAAAACGCCATACTATACTATGACGTTTTTTATGACTTTTTGAGGTCCAAAAAAATTTTGACTTTTTTTGTCCGAAAAAAACGCCATACTATACTATGACGTTTTTTATGAAATTTTGAGGTCAAAAAAAATGTTGACTTTTTTTGTCCGAAAAAAACGCCATACTATACTATGACGTTTTTTATGACTTTTTGAGGTCCAAAAAAATTTTGACTTTTTTTGTCCGAAAAAAACGCCATACTATACTATGACGTTTTTTATGACTTTTTGGGGTCAAAAAAAATTTTGACTTTTTTTGTCCGATTTTGACGCCTTACTATACTATGACGTTTTTTATGACATTTTGAGGTCCAAAAAAATTTTGACTTTTTTTGTCCGAAAAAAACGCCATACTATACTATGACGTTTTTTATGACATTTTGAGGTCCAAAAAAATTTTGACTTTTTTTGTCCGAAAAAAACGCCATACTATACTATGACGTTTTTTATGACTTTTTGAGGTCCAAAAAAATTTTGACTTTTTTTGTCCGAAAAAAACGCCATACTATACTATGACGTTTTTTATGACTTTTTGGGGTCAAAAAAAATTTTGACTTTTTTTGTCCGATTTTGACGCCTTACTATACTATGACGTTTTTTATGACATTTTGAGGTCCAAAAAAATTTTGACTTTTTTTGTCCGAAAAAAACGCCATACTATACTATGACGTTTTTTATGACATTTTGAGGTCAAAAAAATTTTTGACTTTTTTTGTCCGATTTTGACGCCTTACTATACTATGACGTTTTTTATGACTTTTTGAGGTCCAAAAAAATTTTGACTTTTTTTGTCCGAAAAAAACGCCATACTATACTATGACGTTTTTTATGACTTTTTGAGGTCAAAAAAAATGTTGACTTTTTTTGTCCGAAAAATACGCCATACTATACTATGACGTTTTTTATGACTTTTTGAGGTCCAAAAAAATTTTGACTTTTTTTGTCCGAAAAAAACGGCATACTATACTATGACGTTTTTTATGAAATTTTGAGGTCCAAAAAAATTTTGACTTTTTTTGTCCGAAAAAAACGCCATACTATACTATGACGTTTTTTATGACTTTTTGAGGTCCAAAAAATTTTTGACTTTTTTTGTCCGAAAAATACGCCATACTATACTATGACGTTTTTTATGAAATTTTGAGGTCAAAAAAAATGTTGACTTTTTTTGTCCGAAAAAAACGCCATACTATACTATGACGTTTTTTATGACTTTTTGAGGTCCAAAAAAATTTTGACTTTTTTTTTCCGAAAAAAACGCCATACTATACTATGACGTTTTTTATGAAATTTTGAGGTCCAAAAAAATTTTGACTTTTTTTGTCCGAAAAAAACGCCATACTATACTATGACGTTTTTTATGACTTTTTGAGGTCCAAAAAAATTTTGACTTTTTTTGTCCGAAAAAAACGCCATACTATACTATGACGTTTTTTATGACTTTTTGAGGTCCAAAAAAATTTTTGACTTTTTTTGTCCGATTTTGACGCCATACTATACTATGACGTTTTTTATGACTTTTTGAGGTCCAAAAAAATTTTGACTTTTTTTGTCCGAAAAAAACGCCATACTATACTATGACGTTTTTTATGACTTTTTGAGGTCCAAAAAAATTTTGACTTTTTTTGTCCGAAAAAAACGCCATACTATACTATGACGTTTTTTATGAAATTTTGAGGTCAAAAAAAATGTTGACTTTTTTTGTCCGAAAAAAACGCCATACTATACTATGACGTTTTTTATGACTTTTTGAGGTCCAAAAAAATTTTGACTTTTTTTGTCCGAAAAAAACGCCATACTATACTATGACGTTTTTTATGAAATTTTGAGGTCCAAAAAAATTTTGACTTTTTTTGTCCGAAAAAAACGCCATACTATACTATGACGTTTTTTATGACATTTTGAGGTCAAAAAAATTTTTGACTTTTTTTGTCCGATTTTGACGCCTTACTATACTATGACGTTTTTTATGACTTTTTGAGGTCCAAAAAAATTTTGACTTTTTTTGTCCGAAAAAAACGCCATACTATACTATGACGTTTTTTATGACTTTTTGAGGTCAAAAAAAATTTTGACTTTTTTTGTCCGATTTTGACGCCTTACTATACTATGACGTTTTTTATGACATTTTGAGGTCCAAAAAAATTTTGACTTTTTTTGTCCGAAAAAAACGCCATACTATACTATGACGTTTTTTATGACATTTTGAGGTCCAAAAAAATTTTGACTTTTTTTGTCCGAAAAAAACGCCATACTATACTATGACGTTTTTTATGACTTTTTGAGGTCCAAAAAAATTTTGACTTTTTTTGTCCGAAAAAAACGCCATACTATACTATGACGTTTTTTATGACTTTTTGGGGTCAAAAAAAATTTTGACTTTTTTTGTTAGATTTTGACGCCTTACTATACTATGACGTTTTTTATGACATTTTGAGGTCCAAAAAAATTTTGACTTTTTTTGTCCGAAAAAAACGCCATACTATACTATGACGTTTTTTATGACATTTTGAGGTCAAAAAAATTTTTGACTTTTTTTGTCCGATTTTGACGCCTTACTATACTATGACGTTTTTTATGACTTTTTGAGGTCCAAAAAAATTTTGACTTTTTTTGTCCGAAAAAAACGCCATACTATACTATGACGTTTTTTATGACTTTTTGAGGTCAAAAAAAATGTTGACTTTTTTTGTCCGAAAAATACGCCATACTATACTATGACGTTTTTTATGACTTTTTGAGGTCCAAAAAAATTTTGACTTTTTTTGTCCGAAAAAAACGGCATACTATACTATGACGTTTTTTATGAAATTTTGAGGTCCAAAAAAATTTTGACTTTTTTTGTCCGAAAAAAACGCCATACTATACTATGACGTTTTTTATGACTTTTTGAGGTCCAAAAAATTTTTGACTTTTTTTGTCCGAAAAATACGCCATACTATACTATGACGTTTTTTATGAAATTTTGAGGTCAAAAAAAATGTTGACTTTTTTTGTCCGAAAAAAACGCCATACTATACTATGACGTTTTTTATGACTTTTTGAGGTCCAAAAAAATTTTGACTTTTTTTTTCCGAAAAAAACGCCATACTATACTATGACGTTTTTTATGAAATTTTGAGGTCCAAAAAAATTTTGACTTTTTTTGTCCGAAAAAAACGCCATACTATACTATGACGTTTTTTATGACTTTTTGAGGTCCAAAAAAATTTTGACTTTTTTTGTCCGAAAAAAACGCCATACTATACTATGACGTTTTTTATGACTTTTTGAGGTCCAAAAAAATTTTTGACTTTTTTTGTCCGATTTTGACGCCATACTATACTATGACGTTTTTTATGACTTTTTGAGGTCCAAAAAAATTTTGACTTTTTTTGTCCGAAAAAAACGCCATACTATACTATGACGTTTTTTATGACTTTTTGAGGTCCAAAAAAATTTTGACTTTTTTTGTCCGAAAAAAACGCCATACTATACTATGACGTTTTTTATGACTTTTTGAGGTCCAAAAAAATTTTGACTTTTTTTGTCCGAAAAAAACGCCTTACTATACTATGACGTTTTTTATGACTTTTTGAGGTCCAAAAAAATTTTGACTTTTTTTGTCCGAAAAAAACGCCATACTATACTATGACGTTTTTTATGAAATTTTGAGGTCCAAAAAAATTTTGACTTTTTTTGTCCGAAAAAAACGCCATACTATACTATGACGTTTTTTATGAAATTTTGAGGTCCAAAAAAATTTTGACTTTTTTTGTCCGAAAAAAACGCCATACTATACTATGACGTTTTTTATGACTTTTTGAGGTCAAAAAAATTTTTGACTTTTTTTGTCCGATTTTGACGCCTTACTATACTATGACGTTTTTTATGACTTTTTGAGGTCCAAAAAAATTTTGACTTTTTTTGTCCGAAAAAAACGCCATACTATACTATGACGTTTTTTATGACTTTTTGAGGTCAAAAAAAATTTTGACTTTTTTTGTCCGATTTTGACGCCTTACTATACTATGACGTTTTTTATGACTTTTTGAGGTCAAAAAAAATGTTGACTTTTTTTGTCCGAAAAAAACGCCATACTATACTATGACGTTTTTTATGACTTTTTGAGGTCCAAAAAAATTTTGACTTTTTTTGTCCGAAAAAAACGCCATACTATACTATGACGTTTTTTATGACTTTTTGAGGTCCAAAAAAATGTTGACTTTTTTTGTCCGAAAAAAACGCCATACTATACTATGACGTTTTTTATGACTTTTTGAGGTCCAAAAAAATTTTGACTTTTTTTGTCCGAAAAAAACGCCATACTATACTATGACGTTTTTTATGACTTTTTGGGGTCAAAAAAAATTTTGACTTTTTTTGTCCGATTTTGACGCCTTACTATACTATGACGTTTTTTATGACTTTTTGAGGTCCAAAAAAATTTTGACTTTTTTTGTCCGAAAAAAACGCCTTACTATACTATGACGTTTTTTATGACTTTTTGAGGTCCAAAAAAATTTTGACTTTTTTTGTCCGAAAAAAACGCCATACTATACTATGACGTTTTTTATGACTTTTTGAGGTCCAAAAAAATTTTGACTTTTTTTGTCCGAAAAAAACGCCATACTATACTATGACGTTTTTTATGACTTTTTGAGGTCCAAAAAAATTTTGACTTTTTTTGTCCGAAAAAAACGCCTTACTATACTATGACGTTTTTTATGACTTTTTGAGGTCCAAAAAAATTTTGACTTTTTTTGTCCGAAAAAAACGCCATACTATACTATGACGTTTTTTATGAAATTTTGAGGTCCAAAAAAATTTTGACTTTTTTTGTCCGAAAAAAACGCCATACTATACTATGACGTTTTTTATGAAATTTTGAGGTCAAAAAAATTTTTGACTTTTTTTGTCCGATTTTGACGCCATACTATACTATGACGTTTTTTATGACTTTTTGAGGTCCAAAAAAATTTTGACTTTTTTTGTCCGAAAAAAACGCCATACTATACTATGACGTTTTTTATGACTTTTTGAGGTCCAAAAAAATTTTGACTTTTTTTGTCCGAAAAAAACGCCATACTATACTATGACGTTTTTTATGAAATTTTGAGGTCCAAAAAAATTTTGACTTTTTTTGTCCGAAAAAAACGCCATACTATACCATGACGTTTTTTATGAAATTTTGAGGTCAAAAAAATTTTTGACTTTTTTTGTCCGATTTTGACGCCATACTATACTATGACGTTTTTTATGACTTTTTGAGGTCCAAAAAAATTTTGACTTTTTTTGTCCGAAAAAAACGCCATACTATACTATGACGTTTTTTATGACTTTTTGAGGTCCAAAAAAATTTTGACTTTTTTTGTCCGAAAAAAACGCCATACTATACTATGACGTTTTTTATGAAATTTTGAGGTCAAAAAAAATGTTGACTTTTTTTGTCCGAAAAAAACGCCATGCTATACTATGACGTTTTTCATGACTTTTTGAGGTCCAAAAAAATTTTGACTTTTTTTGTCCGAAAAAAACGGCATACTATACTATGACGTTTTTTATGACTTTTTGAGGTCCAAAAAAATTTTGACTTTTTTTGTCCGAAAAAAACGCCATACTATACTATGACGTTTTTTATGACTTTTTGAGGTCCAAAAAAATTTTGACTTTTTTTGTCCGAAAAAAACGCCATACTATACTATGACGTTTTTTATGACTTTTTGAGGTCAAAAAAATTTTTGACTTTTTTTGTCCGATTTTGACGCCTTACTATACTATGACGTTTTTTATGACTTTTTGAGGTCCAAAAAAATTTTGACTTTTTTTGTCCGAAAAAAACGCCATACTATACTATGACGTTTTTTATGAAATTTTGAGGTCCAAAAAAATTTTGACTTTTTTTGTCCGAAAAAAACGCCATACTATACTATGACGTTTTTTATGACTTTTTGAGGTCCAAAAAAATTTTGACTTTTTTTGTCCGAAAAAAACGCCATACTATACTATGACGTTTTTTATGACTTTTTGAGGTCCAAAAAAATTTTGACTTTTTTTGTCCGAAAAAAACGCCATACTATACTATGACGTTTTTTATGACTTTTTGAGGTCCAAAAAAATTTTGACTTTTTTTGTCCGAAAAAAACGCCATACTATACTATGACGTTTTTTATGACTTTTTGAGGTCCAAAAAAATTTTGACTTTTTTTGTCCGAAAAAAACGCCATACTATACTATGACGTTTTTTATGAAATTTTGAGGTCAAAAAAATTTTTGACTTTTTTTGTCCGAAAAAAACGCCATACTATACTATGACGTTTTTTATGACATTTTGAGGTCAAAAAAATTTTTGACTTTTTTTGTCCGATTTTGACGCCTTACTATACTATGACGTTTTTTATGACTTTTTGAGGTCCAAAAAAATTTTGACTTTTTTTGTCCGAAAAAAACGCCATACTATACTATGACGTTTTTTATGAAATTTTGAGGTCAAAAAAATTTTTGACTTTTTTTGTCCGATTTTGACGCCATACTATACTATGACGTTTTTTATGACTTTTTGAGGTCCAAAAAAATTTTGACTTTTTTTGTCCGAAAAAAACGCCATACTATACTATGACGTTTTTTATGACTTTTTGAGGTCCAAAAAAATTTTGACTTTTTTTGTCCGAAAAAAACGCCATACTATACTATGACGTTTTTTATGACTTTTTGAGGTCCAAAAAAATTTTGACTTTTTTTGTCCGAAAAAAACGCCATACTATACTATGACGTTTTTTATGAAATTTTGAGGTCAAAAAAATTTTTGACTTTTTTTGTCCGATTTTGACGCCATACTATACTATGACGTTTTTTATGACTTTTTGAGGTCAAAAAAAATGTTGACTTTTTTTGTCCGAAAAAAACGCCATACTATACTATGACGTTTTTTATGACTTTTTGAGGTCCAAAAAAATTTTGACTTTTTTTGTCCGAAAAAAACGCCATACTATACTATGACGTTTTTTATGACTTTTTGGGGTCAAAAAAAATTTTGACTTTTTTTGTCCGATTTTGACGCCTTACTATACTATGACGTTTTTTATGACTTTTTGAGGTCCAAAAAAATTTTGACTTTTTTTGTCCGAAAAAAACGCCTTACTATACTATGACGTTTTTTATGACTTTTTGAGGTCCAAAAAAATTTTGACTTTTTTTGTCCGAAAAAAACGCCATACTATACTATGACGTTTTTTATGAAATTTTGAGGTCCAAAAAAATTTTGACTTTTTTTGTCCGAAAAAAACGCCATACTATACTATGACGTTTTTTATGAAATTTTGAGGTCAAAAAAATTTTTGACTTTTTTTGTCCGATTTTGACGCCATACTATACTATGACGTTTTTTATGACGTTTTGAGGTCCAAAAAAATTTTGACTTTTTTTGTCCGAAAAAAACGCCATACTATACTATGACGTTTTTTATGACTTTTTGAGGTCCAAAAAAATTTTGACTTTTTTTGTCCGAAAAAAACGCCATACTATACTATGACGTTTTTTATGAAATTTTGAGGTCCAAAAAAATTTTGACTTTTTTTGTCCGAAAAAAACGCCATACTATACTATGACGTTTTTTATGAAATTTTGAGGTCAAAAAAATTTTTGACTTTTTTTGTCCGATTTTGACGCCATACTATACTATGACGTTTTTTATGACTTTTTGAGGTCCAAAAAAATTTTGACTTTTTTTGTCCGAAAAAAACGCCATACTATACTATGACGTTTTTTATGACTTTTTGAGGTCCAAAAAAATTTTGACTTTTTTTGTCCGAAAAAAACGCCATACTATACTATGACGTTTTTTATGACTTTTTGAGGTCAAAAAAAATTGTGACTTTTTTTGTCCGAAAAAAACGCCATACTATACTATGACGTTTTTTATGAAATTTTGAGGTCCAAAAAAATTTTGACTTTTTTTGTCCGAAAAAAACGCCATACTATACTATGACGTTTTTTATGAAATTTTGAGGTCAAAAAATTTTTTGACTTTTTTTGTCCGATTTTGACGCCATACTATACTATGACGTTTTTTATGACTTTTTGAGGTCCAAAAAAATTTTGACTTTTTTTGTCCGAAAAAAACGCCATACTATACTATGACGTTTTTTATGACTTTTTGAGGTCCAAAAAAATTTTGACTTTTTTTGTCCGAAAAAAACGCCATACTATACTATGACGTTTTTTATGACTTTTTGAGGTCCAAAAAAATTTTGACTTTTTTTGTCCGAAAAAAACGCCATACTATACTATGACGTTTTTTATGAAATTTTGAGGTCAAAAAAATTTTTGACTTTTTTTGTCCGAAAAAAACGCCATACTATACTATGACGTTTTTTATGACATTTTGAGGTCAAAAAAATTTTTGACTTTTTTTGTCCGATTTTGACGCCTTACTATACTATGACGTTTTTTATGACTTTTTGAGGTCCAAAAAAATTTTGACTTTTTTTGTCCGAAAAAAACGCCATACTATACTATGACGTTTTTTATGAAATTTTGAGGTCAAAAAAATTTTTGACTTTTTTTGTCCGATTTTGACGCCATACTATACTATGACGTTTTTTATGAAATTTTGAGGTCAAAAAAAATGTTGACTTTTTTTGTCCGAAAAAAACGCCATGCTATACTATGACGTTTTTTATGACTTTTTGAGGTCCAAAAAAATTTTGACTTTTTTTGTCCGAAAAAAACGGCATACTATACTATGACGTTTTTTATGACTTTTTGAGGTCAAAAAAAATTGTGACTTTTTTTGTCCGAAAAAAACGCCATACTATACTATGACGTTTTTTATTACTTTTTGAGGTCAAAAAAAATTTTGACTTTTTTTGTCCGAAAAAAACGCCATACTATACTATGACGTTTTTTATGAAATTTTGAGGCCCAAAAAAATTTTGACTTTTTTTGTCCGAAAAAAACGCCATACTATACTATGACGTTTTTTATGAAATTTTGAGGTCAAAAAATTTTTTGACTTTTTTTGTCCGATTTTGACGCCATACTATACTATGACGTTTTTTATGACTTTTTGAGGTCCAAAAAAATTTTGACTTTTTTTGTCCGAAAAAAACGCCATACTATACTATGACGTTTTTTATGACTTTTTGAGGTCCAAAAAAATTTTGACTTTTTTTGTCCGAAAAAAACGCCATACTATACTATGACGTTTTTTATGACTTTTTGAGGTCCAAAAAAATTTTGACTTTTTTTGTCCGAAAAAAACGCCATACTATACTATGACGTTTTTTATGAAATTTTGAGGTCAAAAAAATTTTTGACTTTTTTTGTCCGAAAAAAACGCCATACTATACTATGACGTTTTTTATGACATTTTGAGGTCAAAAAAATTTTTGACTTTTTTTGTCCGATTTTGACGCCTTACTATACTATGACGTTTTTTATGACTTTTTGAGGTCCAAAAAAATTTTGACTTTTTTTGTCCGAAAAAAACGCCATACTATACTATGACGTTTTTTATGAAATTTTGAGGTCAAAAAAATTTTTGACTTTTTTTGTCCGATTTTGACGCCATACTATACTATGACGTTTTTTATGACTTTTTGAGGTCCAAAAAAATTTTGACTTTTTTTGTCCGAAAAAAACGCCATACTATACTATGACGTTTTTTATGACTTTTTGAGGTCAAAAAAAATTGTGACTTTTTTTGTCCGAAAAAAACGCCATACTATACTATGACGTTTTTTATGACTTTTTGAGGTCAAAAAAAATTGTGACTTTTTTTGTCCGAAAAAAAACGCCATACTATACTATGACGTTTTTTATGACTTTTTGAGGTCAAAAAAATTTTTGACTTTTTTTGTCCGAAAAAAACGGCATACTATACTATGACGTTTTTATGACTTTTTGAGGTCAAAAAAAATTTTGACTTTTTTTGTCCGATTTTGACGCCTTACTATACTATGACGTTTTTTATGACATTTTGAGGTCAAAAAAAAATTTGACTTTTTTTGTCCGAAAAAAACGGCATACTATACTATGACGTTTTTTATGACTTTTTGAGGTCAAAAAAATTGTGACTTTTTTTGTCCGAAAAAAACGCCATACTATACTATGACGTTTTTTATGAAATTTTGAGGTCCAAAAAAATGTTGACTTTTTTTGTCCGAAAAAAACGCCATACTATACTATGACGTTTTTTATGACTTTTTGAGGTCCAAAAAAATTTTGACTTTTTTTGTCCGAAAAAAACGCCATACTATACTATGACGTTTTTTATGACTTTTTGAGGTCCAAAAAAATTTTGACTTTTTTTGTCCGAAAAAAACGCCATACTATACTATGACGTTTTTTATGAAATTTTGAGGTCAAAAAAAATGTTGACTTTTTTTGTCCGAAAAAAACGCCATACTATACTATGACGTTTTTTATGACATTTTGAGGTCAAAAAAATTTTTGACTTTTTTTGTCCGATTTTGACGCCTTACTATACTATGACGTTTTTTATGACTTTTTGAGGTCCAAAAAAATTTTGACTTTTTTTGTCCGAAAAAAACGCCATACTATACTATGACGTTTTTTATGAAATTTTGAGGTCCAAAAAAATTTTGACTTTTTTTGTCCGAAAAAAACGCCATACTATACTATGACGTTTTTTATGAAATTTTGAGGTCAAAAAAAGTTTTGACTTTTTTTGTCCGATTTTGACGCCTTACTATACTATGACGTTTTTTATGACATTTTGAGGTCCAAAAAAATTTTGACTTTTTTTGTCCGAAAAAAACGCCATACTATACTATGACATTTTTTATGACTTTTTGAGGTCAAAAAAAATGTTGACTTTTTTTGTCCGAAAAAACGCCATACTATACTATGACGTTTTTTAGGACATTTTGAGGTCAAAAAAATTTTTGACTTTTTTTGTCCGATTTTGACGCCTTACTATACTATGACGTTTTTTATGAAATTTTGAGGTCAAAAAAATTTTTGACTTTTTTTGTCCGAAAAAAACGCCATACTATACTATGACGTTTTTTATGAAATTTTGAGGTCAAAAAAAACGTTGACTTTTTTTGTCCGAAAAAAACGCCATACTATACTATGACGTTTTTTATGAAATTTTGAGGTCAAAAAAAATTTTGACTTTTTTTGTCCGAAAAAAACGCCATACTATACTATGACGTTTTTTATGACTTTTTGAGGTCCAAAAAAATTTTGACTTTTTTTGTCCGAAAAAAACGCCATACTATACTATGACGTTTTTTATGAAATTTTGAGGTCCAAAAAAATTTTGACTTTTTTTGTCCGAAAAAAACGCCATACTATACTATGACGTTTTTTATGAAATTTTGAGGTCAAAAAAAGTTTTGACTTTTTTTGTCCGATTTTGACGCCTTACTATACTATGACGTTTTTTATGACATTTTGAGGTCCAAAAAAATTTTGACTTTTTTTGTCCGAAAAAAACGCCATACTATACTATGACATTTTTTATGACTTTTTGAGGTCAAAAAAAATGTTGACTTTTTTTGTCCGAAAAAAACGCCATACTATACTATGACGTTTTTTAGGACATTTTGAGGTCAAAAAAATTTTTGACTTTTTTTGTCCGATTTTGACGCCTTACTATACTATGACGTTTTTTATGAAATTTTGAGGTCAAAAAAATTTTTGACTTTTTTTGTCCGAAAAAAACGCCATACTATACTATGACGTTTTTTATGAAATTTTGAGGTCAAAAAAAACGTTGACTTTTTTTGTCCGAAAAAAACGCCATACTATACTATGACGTTTTTTATGAAATTTTGAGGTCAAAAAAAATTTTGACTTTTTTTGTCCGAAAAAAACGCCATACTATACTATGACGTTTTTTATGACTTTTTGAGGTCAAAAAAAATGTAGACTTTTTTTGTCCGAAAAAAACGCCATACTATACTATGACGTTTTTTTATGAAATTTTGAGGTCAAAAAAAATTTTGACTTTTTTTGTGACATTTTGAGGTCAAAAAAATTTTTGACTTTTTTTGTCCAATTTTGACGCCATACTATACTATGACGTTTTTAATGACATTTTGAGGTCAAAAAAAATTTTGACTTTTTTTTGTCCGATTTTGACGCCTTACGTTTTTTATGACATTTTGAGGTCAAAAAAATGTTGACTTTTTTTGGCCGATTTTGACGCCTTACTATTGTAGCCCTGTACAAAATTCATATAGGGTACAGCGCATAAAAATTCAGTTCAAAAATATAATGTTGATGATGTTTTAAAAAAAATCACGACATTAAACAAAGTTCATGATAACTACAGTTCATAATGATAAAAGAAAACAGTTAAAATATGTGCTGTATAAAAATATAAATATCATATGTGTGGTTTACAAGAATGGACTATTTACAGTTAAAAGATAAATAAATATTAAGGTCTTTAAGTTCATTTAAGTTCATAAAATAACTGAGATCGGAAAGAAAAAGAGGAAGAAGCAGTGTTTATGTGTAAAGCCTAACCTGTTATCTGTCATGTGTCAATCATTTCATTACCTGTTTTGCCTTTGGTTGAGGTCAAGCTCACAAGCCAATCAGAGTGTGTTTACTGCGTAAGGTGGGCGGGACTAGTGGCGCAGGTTAGTGTGATGTGTACTGAGCATGCGACAGGAGCGAGACAGACGCTATCGACCAAAAGAGCTAAGAAGAAGCCTTGTGTGGGGAGCATCTAAGTTTATTGAGGAGGTCGACTACTCGTGGGTCCTGGATATAAACTTTTGTGTAACCTGCCAGAGAGGAGGCGGACGTTGGAGAAGGAGAGAGGTCGAGACGGATTTCCAACAAGATGGCCCCTGGTGTGTGTGTGTGTGCTGCGCACGTGCCATGTGTGTTTTACCTTCTTGGTGACTTGCCGCTGTGTACCATCGCCACGTGTGTGATTGAACTGTGACTGTCATTGCCACTGCCCTTACCATTCCCCGTGAGAGTTTCATCATTCCCCTCTTACCCTCACCCCCTGGATTTCGTGAGTATTAACAGAACAAACCAAAGTGCACGTGTTTTTATTTTAAGCTCAGTTGAGTGAAACGGCCATTGTTGTTTTGGGCCTCACCGCACCCAAGCATCGTCAACAGGCCTGCAACGGGTTAAACTTATGGTGTATTTCAAATGAGTGTGTGGGCCCACACTTATAATACAGAGTTTGAGTTTACTGTGCATTGAAAAATACTATATTTTTGGATAACTGAAAAAGGTGCAAAGGTATCAAATTAAGGGTTTTCTTTGAAAAGAAAAAAGGAGTTTTGTGTGAAACAGAAAAATTAAAGGGGACCTATTGTTAACTAAAGTATCTAACAATAAACTTTTTAACTTGTCATTTTGAATTGAAAGCAAGGTGAAACAAAACAAGAACCTGTGAATTTTATTTTGGAAACATTCTTTTGTATTATTTATTTCTTATAGTTGTCCTTTTGCAAAACTTATAATTTTTTGTTATTTCAGTCCAAATATTTTATTTGAATTTTATTTGACTTCTGTGAATAAATACCTGGGAAAGGATATTTTGGCATCTAAAGTACAGTTGTGGTGGTCATCAATTTTATTTAAGTACATTATTAGAGTTACAAAAAAAAGTTGTATTTCCCTACAACGAGCTCAGGCCCAGTCTCATCGTATTGCCCACTCTAGCTTTATTTCCTATTACATGGGACCTGGGTTACACTATACTATGACGTTTTTTATGACATTTTGAGGTCAAAAAAAATGTTGACTTTTTTTGGCCGAAAAAAAACCCGGCATACTATACTATGACGTTTTTTATGACATTTTGAGGTCAAAAAAAATTTGACTTTTTTTGGCCGAAAAAAACGCCATACTATACTATGACGTTTTTTATGACATTTTGAGGTCCAAAAAAATTGTGACTTTTTTTGCCTGAAAAAAACGCCATACTATACTATGACATTTTTTATGACATTTTGAGGCCGAAAAAATTTTGACATTTTTTGTCCGATTTTGACGCCTTACTATACTATTACCATTTTTATATTTTGAATCCTTACTTTGATCGTTTTAGCCTGGGAACGCGCCGTGATTCCCCCGGAAGACCTGGAGGAAGTGTCAAGGGCGAGGGATGCCTGCACGTCCCTGCTTAGGCTGCTTCCCCCGCCATCTGGCCCCTGGATAAGCAGATGAAGATGGATGAAAGGGCACTTCATATTTTGTTGTTGTTGGGTGAGTTACTCAGCCATTCGAAACTTTTGTTTCTTATCTGGATGTGGAAGTTATTACTGAGGGAAAATTATATAAAATTTGGATTTGATTTTTAGAAATAATCGTTTTAGAGGCTCAGAATAATAACTGTATGTCTGTCTTTCTGTGTGAAGTACTGGGGCCTAATTTTTGGCCGATTTTGACGCCTTACTATACTATGACGTTTTTTATGACATTTTGAGGTCAAAAAAATTTTGACTTTTTTTGGCCGAAAAAAACGGCATACTATACTATGACGTTTTTTATGACATTTTGAGGCCGAAAAAAATTTTGACTTTTTTTGGCCGATTTTGACGCCTTACTATACTATGACCATTTTTATGACATTTTGAGGCCGAAACAAAAATTCACTTTTTTTGTCCGATTTTGACGCCTTACTATACTATTACCATTTTCATATTTTGAATCCTTACTTTGATCGTTTTAGCCTGGGAACGCGCCGTGATTCCCCCGGAAGACCTGGAGGAAGTGTCAAGGGCGAGGGATGCCTGCACGTCCCTGCTTAGGCTGCTTCCCCCGCCATCTGGCCCCTGGATAAGCAGATGAAGATGGATGAAAGGGCACTTCATATTTTGTTGTTGTTGGGTGAGTTACTCAGCCATTCGAAACTTTTGTTTCTTATCTGGATGTGGAAGTTATTACTGAGGGAAAATTATATAAAATTTGGATTTGATTTTTAGAAATAATCGTTTTAGAGGCTCAGAATAATAACTGTATGTCTGTCTTTCTGTGTGAAGTACTGGGGCCTAATTTGGCCGATTTTGACGCCTTACTATACTATGACGTTTTTTATGACTTTTTGAGGTCCAAAAAAATTTTGACTTTTTTTGTCCGAAAAAAACGCCATACTATACTATGACGTTTTTTATGACTTTTTGAGGTCCAAAAAAATTTTGACTTTTTTTGTCCGAAAAAAACGCCATACTATACTATGACGTTTTTTATGACTTTTTGAGGTCAAAAAAAATTTTGACTTTTTTTGTCCGAAAAAAAACGCCATACTATACTATGACGTTTTTTATGACTTTTTGAGGTCAAAAAAAATTTTGACTTTTTTTGTCCGAAAAAAACGGCATACTATACTATGACGTTTTTTATGACTTTTTGAGGTCCAAAAAAATTTTGACTTTTTTTGTCCGAAAAAAACGCCATACTATACTGGCTACTATACTGGCGTTTTTTTCGGACAAAAAAAGTCAAAAATTTTTTTGACCTCAAAATGTCATAAAAAACGTCATAGTATAGTAAGGCATCAAAATCGGACAAAAAAAGTCAAAATTTTTTTTGACCTCAAAAAGTCATAAATTTTGACTTTTTTTTGTCCGAAAAAAACGCCATACTATACTATGACGTTTTTTTATCAAATTTTGAGGTCAAAAAACTTTTTGACTTTTTTTGTCCGAAAAAAACGGCATACTATACTATGACGTTTTTTATGAAATTTTGAGGTCAAAAAATTTTTTGACTTTTCTTGTCCGAAAAAAACGCCATACTATACTATGACGTTTTTTATGACTTTTTGAGGTCCAAAAAAGTTTTGACTTTTTTTGTCCGAAAAAAACGCCATACTATACTATGACGTTTTTTATGAAATTTTGAGGTCCAAAAAAATTTTGACTTTTTTTGTCCGAAAAAAACGCCATACTATACTATGACGTTTTTTATGACTTTTTGAGGTCAAAAAATTTTTTGACTTTTTTTGTCCGATTTTGACGCCTTACTATACTATGACGTTTTTTATGACATTTTGAGGTCAAAAAAATTTTTGACTTTTTTTGTCCGAAAAAAACGCCATACTATACTATGACGTTTTTTATGAAATTTTGAGGTCAAAAAAATTTTTGACTTTTTTTGTCCGAAAAAAACGCCATACTATACTATGACGTTTTTTATGACATTTTGAGGTAAAAAAAAATGTTGACTTTTTTTGGCCAAAAAAAAAAACGCCATACTATACTATGACGTTTTTTATGACATTTTGAGGTCCAAAAAAATTGTGACTTTTTTTGCCTGAAAAAAACGCCATACTATACTATGACGTTTTTTATGACATTTTGAGGCCGAAACAAAAATTCACTTTTTTTGTCCGATTTTGACGCCTTACTATACTATTACCATTTTTATATTTTGAATCCTTACTTTGATCGCTTTAGCCTGGGAACGCGCCGTGATTCCCCCGGAAGACCTGGAGGAAGTGTCAAGGGCGAGGGATGCCTGCACGTCCCTGCTTAGGCTGCTTCCCCCGCCATCTGGCCCCTGGATAAGCAGATGAAGATGGATGAAAGGGCACTTCATATTTTGTTGTTGTTGGGTGAGTTACTCAGCCATTCGAAACTTTTGTTTCTTATCTGGATGTGGAAGTTATTACTGAGGGAAAATTATATAAAATTTGGATTTGATTTTTAGAAATAATCGTTTTAGAGGCTCAGAATAATAACTGTATGTCTGTCTTTCTGTGTGAAGTACTGGGGCCTAATTTTTGGCCGATTTTGACGCCTTACTATACTATGACGTTTTTTATGACTTTTTGAGGTCCAAAAAAATTGTGACTTTTTTTGTCCGAAAAAAACGCCATACTATACTATGACGTTTTTTATGACTTTTTGAGGTCAAAAAAAATTTTGACTTTTTTTGTCCGAAAAAAACGCCATACTATACTATGACGTTTTTTATGACTTTTTGAGGTCAAAAAAAATTTTGACTTTTTTTGTCCGATTTTGACGCCTTACTATACTATGACGTTTTTTATGACATTTTGAGGTCAAAAAAATTTTTGACTTTTTTTGTCCGAAAAAAACGCCATACTATACTATGACGTTTTTTTATGAAATTTTGAGGTCCAAAAAAATTTTGACTTTTTTTGTCCGATTTTGACGCCTTACTATACTATGACGTTTTTTATGACATTTTGAGGTCAAAAAAAATTTTGACTTTTTTTGTCCGAAAAAAACGCCATACTATACTATGACGTTTTTTTATGACATTTTGAGGCCGAAAAAAATTTTGACTTTTTTTGGCCGATTTTGACGCCTTACTATACTATGACCATTTTTATGACATTTTGAGGCCGAAACAAAAATTCACTTTTTTTGTCCGATTTTGACGCCTTACTATACTATTACCATTTTTATATTTTGAATCCTTACTTTGATCGTTTTAGCCTGGTAACGCGCCGTGATTCCCCCGGAAGACCTGGAGGAAGTGTCAAGGGCGAGGGATGCCTGCACGTCCCTGCTTAGGCTGCTTCCCCCGCCATCTGGCCCCTGGATAAGCAGATGAAGATGGATGAAAGGGCACTTCATATTTTGTTGTTGTTGGGTGAGTTACTCAGCCATTCGAAACTTTTGTTTCTTATCTGGATGTGGAAGTTATTACTGAGGGAAAATTATATAAAATTTGGATTTGATTTTTAGAAATAATCGTTTTAGAGGCTCAGAATAATAACTGTATGTCTGTCTTTCTGTGTGAAGTACTGGGGCCTAATTTTTGGCCGATTTTGACGCCTTACTATACTATGACGTTTTTTATGACATTTTGAGGTCAAAAAAATTGTGACTTTTTTTGCCTGAAAAAAACGCCATACTATACTATGACATTTTGAGGTCCAAAAAAATTTTGACTTTTTTTGGCCGAAAAAAACGCCATACTATACTATGACGTTTTTTATGACATTTTGAGGCCGAAAAATTTTTTTGACTTTTTTTGGCCGATTTTGACGCCTTACTATACTATGACGTTTTTTATGACATTTTGAGGCCGAAACAAAAATTCACTTTTTTTGTCCGATTTTGACGCCTTACTATACTATTACCATTTTTATATTTTGAATCCTTACTTTGATCGCTTTAGCCTGGGAACGCGCCGTGATTCCCCCGGAAGACCTGGAGGAAGTGTCAAGGGCGAGGGATGCCTGCACGTCCCTGCTTAGGCTGCTTCCCCCGCCATCTGGCCCCTGGATAAGCAGATGAAGATGGATGAAAGGGCACTTCATATTTTGTTGTTGTTGGGTGAGTTACTCAGCCATTTGAAACTTTTGTTTCTTATCTGGATGTGGAAGTTATTACTGAGGGAAAATTATATAAAATTTGGATTTGATTTTTAGAAATAATTGTTTTAGAGGCTCAGAATAATAACTGTATGTCTATCTTTCTGTGTGAAGTACTGGGGCCTAATTTACGCAACTATATAATAAATGTATTGTCCAGTATTATGCATTTATTGCATTTTAAGTCATTTAAAAATCACCTAATGTCTCCACTGGGGGCAGAGTTTCACTGTTAGTGGGGACAAAAGCAAGCAACAGAAAAATCCTGTAGAAACAAATTTCACAAGGATATGCTCCTGATTTACAGCAAGCAAAGACAGATCCAAACACTGCTTTTCAACCCACCTCATTTTATTAAGCAAATTATCAGAATGATCTGCAATTAGTTGTTTAACGCAAAACAAAGATAACTTAGGGAATGTAATGAAAAGTACAATAGTACTTTTTGAGAGTAACTGCATCAAAATCAGAGTATGAGGAATAATAACAGGGAATGTGACTGATTAAATGTTAATCATTTGTGAGCATATGTGTGTGCCAGATGACTCTGTATGCCAGTGGAAGCACCAGCAGCTGAGCAGAAGTTGATATGTCAGTGTTGAGAGTAAAGCAAAATGTACTGAAACTAGTTCACATCTCCTGGTGCATGTGCTTAGGATGTGGTAGATACAATACAGCAATTAAAAAAACATGTTACCTATGGTTACATCTCAAATCAAATGACTTAAAGCCATCAAACCCAAAAAATTACACATATATATTATTTAGCCCTCATAAATTTACCCTCTGTTCCTTGAGTCTCTAATCAGGGTTGGAATTTAACCAGAAACTACACTGGCCTAAAATACATGTAAACACCCAATGTTCTGTACTTCAGGGGAAAGAGAAATGCATTGCACGAGTTATTCAGGAAGGAAAATTATCTCTGAAACTGAAAAGGCAAAACTAAAAAAAAACAACAAATCCTGCTCTTTCTACAGTGGAGAGTCTTCAAAGGTGAAATGGAAATCAAAAACTTAACAGTGACCTGTTCATCACTGCTTTCTAATTGTATTATTGGACACAGATTTACTTATTCTCTCTGAAAAATAACATTCACAAGCATATAGAGTAAATTGGTCTCTAATGTAAATATCTGTGAGTAACATAAAAAAATAAAGATGGAAAATAAGTCGGAGTTTATCTCTCTCTGGAGAATGTTCCGCTGCTGTTGATAACAGCTCAGAATATTAACAAAAAAATCCACTGTACATGTCAGACTCTAAAAGATATATACTGTTACCTCTCGTTAATGATTTACATCCAAAAATAAAATAAAATCTTCAGTCAGTTTTTTTCTCTTTTTAAAGTGATCAGTAAAAACGGTAGAGGCTGGTGTGTCCTGCACCGTTACGATGCAGCGTGACAGAAGATCAGTACTTCACACATAAAGAACAACAGAGCAGAAACTAACAAATCTAGGACTACTGCTCGTCTTTACCACAGTGTCAGTGACTACACCTCAGTTTTCTTTCTTTTTTTTTTCCTACAGTGTCTTGATTTCCTGTTCAGTTCTTGTTCAGTTACAGCAGCATGGATTCCTGCATGGCAAACGCCTCCTGTGCGTGCCTGTAGTGTGGTCCTCCAAACAGCTGGGGGAGCTGTTGCCTTATGACAGGCTGCTTCTCCTGTAACTGTGTCCTGTAGTGAATCAGGCTGTCTGGGTTTGTGGGAAAAGTGAACTCCTGAACAGGAGACATTTGGGCTTGCTGGAAGCTGGGTGAGCGGGGCATTCCACTTGGGGACTGAGGGGGCAGCTCACCCTCTGGTGTCCACAGGAGCCCGTCTACAACCCGTCCACCTTCGGACAGGTAGTGCGGGTTTGCCTCTCCTCTCCGATGCCCCTCAAACCTGTAGTCCACCGGAGCGTAGACGTGTGCGGTGGAGGTGAGCTGTTGCAGGTAGATTGGGGTGGACCTCCCCTGGGTTTCCAGCTGCAGGGAATGCTCCGGGGGAGGCCTGGTGCTCCGGGGGTTGTGAGTGGAGCTGGGTGGTGGCGGCTGTCTGCGGTAGGTAGCGAAGGTGTTGTTCATAAGAGCCTTCTCTGGGGAGAGGCTGTTGGGCTGCCGCTGGGTGGTGGCGTACGCTCGTTCCCCGTACACTACGTTGGAGGTTGGGGGAAATCGGGAAGGTTGTGCATAGAGTCTTTCCTCTCCTCTGTGGTCTAGGTTCACACTATGGGCAGGATGGTAGATGGGGACCTCGGTCGTAGTTCGTCCTGGAGATGGCTGTTTGGGAGGGGTATGGTACTGGCCCTGGCTGCCAGGGTAGCTGGCTTGGACCCCTGCTGGATTGTTGTGGGAAAATGGAGGAGGAAGAGGGTGTTTGGCCATCCTGGGCACTGATGTGACGGAGACAACGCTCCCTGCCAGGCTGGGTCCACGGCTCGGGCTGCTCTGATGTGGGGACGATACGGTGAAGGGTGTTTCACTACGAGGGATCCTCATTCTGGACGGAGGTCTCTCAAGCTCCATGATCTCGAAATCCTGCTCCGGCAGTCCTGGTACATTGTCATACTGGGAGGCATTGGAGCCTCGGTTGGAGCCAGGGACGAAAGCTCTGGAGCGTGGTCGGCGATGGGGAAGAGCAGCGTCGTCTGGGCTGGAAGGGGCTGGTGATGCCCCTCTGCTCAGCTGGGTCTCCCGGGCAGCTGCCGCTTTGACTGCTTCCAGCTTTGTCTCGGAGGGTTTGACCCAGCGGGGAGTGATCTCTCTGTGAGAGCTGGAGGCTGCATTGGAGTTGTGGTTGGCGATGGCATGGCTCTGAGGCTTCCTTCTATCTACTGTGGTGAGCTGTGGTTTAGGGGTGAGCACTGCGGGTGGTGTTGCCCCCCTCTCAGGTGTGGTGGATGTGGATTGCTTTTGCAGCTCATTAGGGATCTCCCCTGATCCCCTGGAACGGGCAGCCCTCTCATCAGCCTTATGGTGGCGGAATGGTTTGTCCAGTGAGTCCCGGCGTGACCGGCTGGGGGGCCGACTCTCCTGCGGGCGGTCTGGAACAGGACTCGGGTCCCTGGGAGGCTCGGCTGGCTCAGCGTGGCTCTGACCGTTAGCCACGTGGTTCACCACTGCTGCTGCCAGCTCAGGAGGAAGCTGCCCCAATGGCTTCTTGGGAAACTCGTCGTCTTTACCTGAAAGACGAAAACAGTGGAAACACATTAGAAGATCACCAGGAAACAAAACTGATCTGATGGCTGAACACACTGTGTGGTGCTGATTCACGTCAGATGAGGAGTCACAACAGGGACATGGATTCATGCAACACCACTGCCATAGAGAGGTAAAAATAAAGTAGGATTACATTCACGACGACACATAATCACATCTCCACAGGCCGAGAGCGAAGGACAGAAAAAAACCATCAGAAATAGTGTTTAATATTAATTCCCAGCTTGCTGTAGGGGCTCAGTTAGCAAGTGACGGTAAATTGAGTGGTCCCTGAAACTGAGTTTCACTCCATTTCATTAAACTGCTCTTAGCTGCAGCAGTAGCCCCGGACTTGAAAGGTCATACAGAAATAGTTCTTGATTAATGAACTTTCTTGAATGTACTGAGACGTGTAAGTACAAACATTAAAACCTCAGAAGTATTTCTTCACTTAGACCACTCAGCTCGCACCAGAGTTACTATTCAACCAGAACATGTTATGAATTACATTAATATCTGAATGTACTGCCTTAGGTCACAAAGAAACAAAAAGTACAGTTGACAGGAACAGATAGAGTGCGGACACAGTGATGGTGATGCTGGATGTGTTTGGGTCTGTAGGGGAAAGTGTTGCCAGAGTCAAGCCAGGAGGCTGCAGCTGGAGGAAGAGGAAATGCTGTGGGAGTGATTCAGGAAATCAACTTATTGTCACCGACTCCAGGAACTAAAGTGTCTGTCCATGACGAGTTTATCCACTGACCTTGGCCTTTTTGTTCCCTCGTCAAATGGGCTGAAGCAACAGGAAAAACTAACCTGTGCTTCCTCATTAGTGTTAATCTGAACTGGATCATTTTATGTGAAGAAAGTAAAAATCTTTAGGCAAATACAATTGTCAGACAGCTGGCCAGAGTTATTCGTTTAATAGTAAAAGAAGATGTTCTCTTTCTTGCACCAAATTAATACAGTTTGTGTCTTCTTTCAGGAAACCCTGTGCACCGGAGACTGCCCTGTTCACAGTACTGGTGAGTAACCAAATCCCAGGTCCTGTGTGTACTTTCTGACAAGAACAGGCAGTGTGAAAGTTTACTGTATGTAATGTAAATGTAAAAACAACAATAATATCAGCAAAGAAATAAGAGACTACTAATATAGTTTACTACAGAAGATAATTTAAGTTCCCTTAATCATAAAATTATTTTATTTATTATATAGTAGTTGGAGATAAACGGATTTTATGTCGTCGTCCATCTTTCTTACTTCATGTCGAAGATGTTCACGGCCTCTAGTTTGGCATCGGTGGCCTCTAGCAGGTGTTTTTATTTCATAAAGCTGTAAAGAGGAAGTGACTTCAGTGTAGTGCAGGAGTATTTTACTGCATCAGAGGTGCAGTCTGTAAAACCTGCAGTGAGCCCTCTGCCTTAAGGAGCTGCATTTATACCATGACAGTAGAAATACTGTTATAGAGACCTTTTCCTCACTTGCAAAGGTCTGAGGAAAAGGGTCATAAAATCTAACAAAAATTTAAATTCTTTCTTTTTGTGTCAAACAAGCCACCATCAGTATACTTCATAATGCTCTAATCTTCTTACTCAGTTAAGAGTTGATGTTGGTGGTTAGGAAAAGAGGAAACAATCTTTTAGCTCAAAACCACAGAACCATAAAATCACTGTCTCACAGTTTATCCAGTTTAGATTAAAAAATGGAGATAAAAAAAATCTCCCCCTGCACACCAGAAAATGTGGCTGCAGATGGTTGTTAAAAAAGAAGTTTAACAAAAGCCTCCAGTGTTGGAGAAGTGCTTCATTATCTTGTCAGCGGGCAGTGAAACAAACAGACAGCTAACGTTATAGCTGTGTGGGCTCCGAAAGAAAAAAGCTCTAAAATCAAAAATCGTATAAGAAAAAAAGTGTTTGCTGATGTTGGAGGACTAACTGACTAAATACAGACGACACAGGAACCTGAACAAACTGTAGAGGACAGGTGTAGATCCTTTAGGTAGATTTAGTTTAAAGTTAAAATATATGTTTGTGAAAATGGTTAATGTGTTTCATGTTTTTTAGTTTTAATAATAATAATAATAATAATAATAATAATAATGACTTTCAGGTTTAAATAGTCAATGTTAATAAGAGCTGTTGATTAAAAACAGTGATCGTTGGCTAACAAAATATTACATTAGCTTATAAAAACACTTCCCAGTTAAAAGTCCCCAGTTCCATTTAAAAACAGTATTATACAGTTCTCTTAAATGCCCACCAGAGGGCAGATTAGGTCACCTGACAGGCCATGGACAGAGGTTACATTTTTATAGTTGCAGCTACTTTGGGAGAAAAACCAAAGATACAAAGACAAGAGGGCCGATGCAATGCATCTGAGTTTAGTTTAAAATATTATGTGGGAGATAAAAACAGCTGGAAGACTAGTTTTTGAAGGTAAAACCCGAGTGCTGTTGGACAGACAGGTGACAGACAAGACGGACTGACAGATGGACAGAGACATGGAGAGGGAAGACCAGTCAGGATAGCCCACCCGTTACTGTTGTAGGAGGGAATGTGGCCCCCACTCACGGCCACACTTTTGTTGTTGTTGGCTTACATTGTTTGAAAGAAGAGGGAGAGAAGGCAGATTAATGAGCAGACAGAGCAAGATTAGAAACACACCACAGCTAATTCAGCTACAAGCTAAAGGTCAGCGGGAAGCCAGGCCAGCTGATGTACTGGATGTTGTTATGTGTGGTGACACATCTGGACAGGTGTGTCTTTATTTTGTACACTAATCTCTTTTCTCCTTTGTTTTTTACAGGCTGCACGATTTCATAAATCCCAAGGTAATGATTTTATTTTTCTGTTTATGTCTGACAGTCGAAGCAGTTAAGTCCCCCAAAATATTCAGTTTATAATAATGAGAAAGTAAATTATGACTTGCTTGATAATGAATTACACAAAGTGTTATCTTGCTAACAAACTACTTGTTGTGTACATTAGTTCAGGTAAAGGGCTTCCTTTTTAAAATCTGTATGAAATATAACACGTCATGATACATCAGCAGTATTTTGGGGTGTAGTGGTCTCGGTCTCGCAGCCACATGGACCATAAATCACAGTGAAAATGTCCCTTTTTGTTTTAAAGCTTGTTCTGCTGCGTCTGTGTGCATCGTGCCGCATCAGTACCTGGAGCAGGCAGCTCCAGCTTCGCCCTCCTGAGCTCCGACATGGACGCCTGTAGCTGCTCAATCACAAAGTCGTCCTCGAAAAAGAAATCTTTGGACAAAGTCACCTGCAGAAACTCCACCAGCTCCTCCATGGACAACTTCATCAGGTGCTCTGCAATCACACACACACACACACACACACACACACACAAATCAGACTTTCTGTGTCTGAGAGGAAACAGCAGCTGGTTCCAGTGTGTAGAGTAAACAGACTGACTCTTGTGCAGTTTGAGGAGGGTGTAGGACATGGCAGGCAGCACTCTCTCTCCCTCCAAGATGTAGATGTCCCAGATCCTGAGGGTGAGGGTGAAGGGAGTCTGTCCACAAATGGAACAAAATGTTAGAGGATGTTCCCATCAGCTTTAAATAAAAAAAAAAAAAGCTTCCTGCTGATGTACTCACTCTGTCCAGGAAGCACTGGAAGAACCACTTCATGGTGTAGAGACTGGTAAACACCTCCTGGTTGTCCTGCAACACAACAAACAAGCAAATCTGTTTTAGTGCAGGGAAGAGAGGTGACAGAAGAAATGACATGTAAATATAATTCCACAGCAGCAAGAGCAGATTAGCGTGTATTTACCTCCTACTCCCACCACCCTGACTCGCTTTGCGTAAAAATAATTCACAGTTTATTTACCCCAGTATATGTTATGTGTTTCTTTATTTAAAAAAGTTTCAGAGTCTTGGGAGTTTTTGTGATGTAATAACATTGTTATAATAATAATAATCCATGTTATTGTTTAATTTAGTCCCTGAGTTGTGTGTTGTTGTGTATGTTTTGTTACCAGGTGCTGTTTCAGTTTGGGCATCATCTTCTTGAGGATACGTTCGTGATGTTCCTGGAAACGCATCAGTTTCGGGAATCCAGGGACGAAAAACCCTGAAGGTGAGGACAGAGGGACGACTGGGTTAACTGCACTGACTCCAAGCTCAACGTCACAATTTATTCAGCCGTCTCTTATTTTCTGTCTCCTGCAGTAACAGACAGTATTTGGCCATCAGCGTCAACAGAAATGTTAATATTTTCCAGCTGAGCTTCACGATGGCAGCAGCATCCAGCTGAAACAGCCTCGCGGCCAAACTCTAAGTCCATGTCTTCCCCTTAGTTGGGTTTATGTTTTCTTGGCTTTCAGGCCCAGTTGGTGATAATCCCCTGAAACACATCTATATGTTTGTAGTCTATAGAGCTTATCCCTGAGTGTAGTGATCTCAGCTATTGATGGAGGATTTAGTGTCAGCTGTTTGAGATTTATGAGCTCATTGCTGCAGCACAGCTACTTGTTAGTTTGTCCTGAGTTTCTCCTAAAACAGACCTGACATGTTAAAATATCTGAGAGCTGGGGTCATGCACCGTGTCACGTGTGTTACCGTGCATGGCGTGCTTCTGCCCGGACAGTAGTTTGACCAGAGCCCAGAAGGCGTCTTCCTCGTTCATGTAGATCAGCAGCAGAGCTGTGATCTGGCTCATGCCCTGGCAGTAGCCCACCTCCTGCAGATACAGTTAAAAACATACATGAATGTCCATGACCAGACACTGGACCTTTAAATCTTTACCTATTTTATACAAAACATGCATTAATTCTCTCTTCTGCAAAGTTTTTCATCCTCCTGAATGTGTCTGTTGTCGTCTTTCTTGTGTGAGACACTGAATGATTAGCTCTGTTGGTTGTGTCCAAATTCATTAGAACAAATTAAATACTGATCACTTGTTTGAACCTTTCTGTTAATAAAGTGACAGCCCTGCTGTTTTTCATCTTACACGACTTCATGTGATTAATTATTACCTCTGTGTTCTGCACTTAGCGAGAAACATTAAACTTTATGGAAATCAGTTGTGTCCCTGTTGATTAATCTGCTCACTCATGAAAATGCATCCAAAAGCTAAAGGAACAGTTTGGAAATCAAGTCCTTCAAAAACACGGAAACAGTGAAGAAACATTCTCACAGACAGGCAGGACACTGCCTCTCAGAAAGTTAGTGAAAGCATAGTAAGCTCTGCAGACAGAGTGTGGATGACTCACCGTGTTGTACATGGAGTAGGCTGTGAGGACGTGGAACAGAGCCTGCTGCCTGGGAAACAAACACAAACCACAGTTAGCACAAAACAGTCCACAGTTCAGAGCCGAGCTCGTCATTCATAGTTTTGGTTCTGTGTTCTAACAGCTCGGACAGCTTTCACAGACAATACACAGACTACAGCCGTGTTAGAACAGCTGTAGTTCTTCTCTGAGCCTGTAGCAGAGCCGTGGCTGGTTACTGACTCTCTGTGGTTTAAAATCAAAAGTCAAAGGCGGATACGAGACGGCTCACTTCCACATGGGAAAGCTTCAGCTTTCAGGACAGAGTTACCTGATGGTTTTACCGCCTTCTTTTGATTATTTATCATTTTTAGATGCAATTAATTAAACCATAAAGACATCATGCTCCAGTCTGAAAATACATTTAAAGGAATTATCTACAATTTCTTAAAATGTGTGCTGTATATTTCTGCTGCTAACTCCTGTGGTGTTTGTGCTCTGAGTTTACAGCTCAGTCAAACAGTGAGAGCATTTCTGTGAAGTCTTTTTTGTGCCTTTTCAGCCACGTAGAGAAAATGACCTGACACACAGGAAGTGATGCAGGAATCCTGCCTAGCAACAACAATCTCATCAAGTGTCCTGCCTCAGTGTCTTATGTGTTTTTGACCAATTTTCTAGTTAGATTGTCAAGTCACAGTAAATAATAATAATAATAATAATACTAATGTTATGAATAAGACTAAACCGTTGCACCTGTTTCTGTGATGTACCTACTTGACATCGTAGCGGTGCATGAACATGATGTGGTCCCTGTAGGTCCGGTTCACATCCAAGTCAATCTGCCGGATGTCAGGGGAGAGTCCTCTGGCTCTGGCTTTTAATTTCTGTAAAAACACAACAGAGAATGTGGCTTCCTGTGTTTTTTCATGAACTTCACATGTTCCCTGTGTGTTCGTCTGATATTAATTTGTGCTAAAATGTTCAAAAAGATTCGTACGTGAACGGTTTTGTTTGATGGGCCGTCACATATTTGATGTTTAATCCGTCTCATTTGGCGTCAACCAGCTTGAATAAAATTTCACGATCACTCTGCTCACCAGAGAGAACATTTCTCTTTAACAGCTTATATTTTTCACTCTGGTCGCTTGTTTACTGAGCGCCCCCTCAACTCATAATTACAAAACTTCCACAGCGACCGAAGGCAGCGATATATTGATCCTGCCAGCTGAACTTTCTAATGAGATCCAAAGTTTGTCTCACTGCAGAATAAAAAAAGTTCTTTACAGTGCACAGAAACGAGCTGTGCAGCTTCACACAAACACAATTAAGCCTCCAGACCCACATCTTGCCCACATTAATACTGAAGCTCAGTAAAATCAAATAAAGCCAAGGTGCTCGCTGTCTCACTTATGAATCTTTATGAGGCTCGTGGGGTAATGACGGCTGTTATGCTGGAGAGATTTTATAAACTAGTGTGGGAGAGCAGGACTGTAAAGTGCTGGCAGGCAGAGAGTGTGGTGTATATACCTCGTAGAAGTCTTTCTTCTCCTCCTTTATTTTGGGAATATCGAGCAGCAGACACCACACCTCCCCTCGGAGCTGCAGGGGAATGCCCTTATAGATCCTCCTGACCAGCTGGAAGGAAACAAACAGCAGGAGGTCATTGTTAGAAAGGCCTTTATTCAGCTCAGGACCCCCCCACCACCACCCCTTAGATCAAAGTACAGCTTTTCATACAGAGTTTGATCTGACAAACCATCAGGCCTTTAATTAAATATCAGGCAGTGGTGAGACAGAAAAAACTGCCAAACATCTGCAGTGATATAAAACAGAAAAACGGTGAAGATGTCTACAAGTCATGTTAAGTTTAAAAAGTACTGGAGTTAATTTTGAATGGTTTAATATTTAATTTATTATTTGTTTTGCAGCTTTCTGAAAGTTAAATTACACTAAATGATATCGTCTCTGTGTCAAACCATTTTATCCACAGAGTGTTGGATGTTATTTACCGGAGCTAATTTTCTTAAATAGTCTGTTAATTTAAGTGGTCGAAACTTACAAAGTACAATAGAGACATAATAGAACAAAAATGCATAAATTAGAGTGAAAAAAAAAAAAAACTGCTCACAATAATAAAGATGCCAGGAATGAAAATGTCAGCAAAGAAAAAAAGTTTGTAGACACAATCAAAAATGATTCAGGACAGAGAGACCCATCAACGAGCTGCTCTCTGCCTGTCAAAGATGTCGAAGATACAAACGGTGCACGTATGAATGTGCTCGCGTTCCGCCCGAGCAAAAGCAAAGGGCTTTGGAAGGTGAAGCGCGACCATCTGGCTGGACGAGCTCCAGGAGAGATTGTGGGCACAGAGAGAGAGAGAGAGTTGGAGAGACTGCTGTGCATGCAGAACAGTCCAAAGTAATTCACTGTCCACAAAGAGATGGAAAATCAGCCGGGCTCCGGGTGAGGAAGATTAAGTCTTAAAACCCAAACTGCAGGAACAGCAAAGCTAATCGCAGCAGTGAATTCTCTGTCTACAGCTATTAAAACCCAACCAGCCGGAACAGTTACACAGCAGATACAGGAGGTGCTGGGACTGTAAATGTGTGTGTGTGTGCTGTACAGGTGAGTGACAGGGGAAACAAATGAAGAGGACAGTCCTCCCATTAGTGGGCTGTATTCACTAAACTCCCTAAAGCTAAAAGCTGCTTCGCTACTGGTGTTTTTCCTGAAACTACGAGGTTTGTCAGCGTCTACGTCTCAGAGGTGTCAGAGGTGGCAGTTTATTCAGACAAGATGGACGCGTCCTCAACAACGCCGACCACAAAGACTGGTCTCAGATCAGTCTCAGTCAGGACCACAACATGTCAAACACTGCTCCGGTAAAACAGCCTCAGAGATACCAGAGAGATACCCAGAAGTCCTGGTACAATCTGTCTAAAAAAAGAAAATCAATCATTCAGAACGTATACGTCTGAAATGTCCCTGCTTCATTTGTAAATCCAAACTTTTATCATTTATCAGACGCTTTAAAACGATCCTGTGAAAACCAGGAAGAGAAGCAGAGGGAGTCAGAGGACTGGTTTCCAGCCTGGTGTGATGATGAGGAGCCATAAATCAGCTCGTCTGCAGCCTCGCCTGCGTGTCAGCATGTGTGTCATCTCAGAATTAATGACATTTCTGGTTGTGTGTGTGCGAGTGTGTAGTATCCAGAGCCTACACTCCATCAGACTCCTACCACCACACTTGGGACTCACTAGTTTCTTGTGCAACAGCCTTGTAATTAGGCTCTGATGAGCGAGTCAATGAGAGCATCTGTTAAGCTAATCATCCTTTGAGTGTGTGCGTTTGTGTGTGTCTACTCGAAAGTGTGTGTCAACATTTACATTTCAGTGAATCTGTGCATTTACTGCGCACACACTGAAATAATATGTAAATACGTAAATACTGATCAATATATCGTTAACAGTTTCCTCAGAGAAAAAATGTCTGAATCAGACCAAATTAAGTTTAATGGAACAGCTTCAATCAACGACTTTTCAGTGGTATAAAGTGAAGCCAGTCATCATATTATCTGTGCTGCAACATCCCTAAACCAGCCGCAACCAGCAGCTGCCTGCAGCCCGCGAGCAGCTCCCACTTCACCGAGCTCCCGGCTCCACCTTTACACCTGAGACGGCTGGTTTGGCTGCGACACGTTCCGCTGTGAGCTGGCAGGTTCTGTGAGGGAGAACAGAGCTGAGGCACAGCTTCAGCCTCACCTTCAACATCCTGTCACAACTCTGCGAGGCTTCAGGTGCTGCAGGATTATTACCGTTATGCTAAACGCCGCGACCTCCAGCCAAACTCGTCACGTGTGGCTTACGACTGCTTTACATCTGCTCGGCTCTCTAGTATTTTCCTACTGCGGGCTAAATGTTCTCAGCAGCTGGCAAGTGAGGAAACGAAATAAGAGACATATCAAGCGTGACCTGTTTCCTCGCTGAGCTGAGAGCACGCTGCTGACTGACAGAGAGGAAAAGAAACAGAAAATCCCTGAAGCTTTAAAAGAAGAAAGACAGAGAGGAAGAGGGAGGAGGAGGAGGAGGAGATGGAGAGTGATGTGATGGAGGGAGAAGCTAAACACTCCTCTGTGTCCTTGGCTGTAAACATTCCTCTGAAACAAAAGAGGAGGCGAAGCTACAGAATGAGACTGACTGTGCTCTCAGAGCCACACTCACTTCAAAGCCCCAACACAGTACATCACCCCCCCCCCCCCCCCCCCCCCCCCCACACACACACTCTAAATCCCTGCTGAAACCAAACATACAAATGAAGGACACGGTGAAACGCTCCAGGCAACAACACAACCTGGACCTGCCTGATGAAGGCAGCCATAAGTGATACCTGCCCCCCCCCCACCTCTCTAATTGTCCTTTTTGGGGACAGACAGAGAGAGAGAGACACTCCTCTACATCTGTTACTGACAGGACGACTGCAGCAGAGGGCAGAAGCAGACTGATATGAGCCCTGTATGATGCTGCTTATAGTTATATCCAATAAATCCAATCATTTAGAAGCTGAGGATGCAAACTGTGAAGAACAGATGGAGACGAGAGTGATGGGGAAAGAGGAGGATGAGAAGTGGGGACGAACAGAAAAACAGAAGCTCACCTTCTCACTGTTCTTGTACTTGTCCCAGCTCTTGAGCATCTTCAGCCATTTGGTGGTCCTCTCCACCTCCGTGTGTCTTTGCTGTGTGGAAACGAGAAGTGGCACGTTAACTTGCACGTCCGATGGGAATCACTGTCACAGCGACTTGACAGTTAAAGAGGAAAGGCTTGAAACTGCCGATGCTGTATGTTCAAAGCTGTTTGAAGCTGTTGAGATGCTCTAATTAAAGCTTTCTTTACACTTTTGGTTACACACACACACTTGGTGCGCGAGTGACTGCAGCTTTTCATTTGCAGATAAAAATCTGGTGAGAGGTTTTGTCCTGTGATGTGGATTTTATGAACTGCACTTCAGCATCACAAAGATTCAGCTGATCATCACTGAGTCGATGATTCCAGTCGCTAAAAATGATATAAAACAAATTGATATAATTAAAGTGAATAATAATCAATATGTTTAATAATGACGTTAATTTCTTTTGGAATTCAGTCCACACCTAAATCCTTCATTCTGAAAAAGCTTTTACAAGCTGAGGACTCAAGTTTTCATGGGTAAACGCTCTTATTTCCCATGATGCAAAGCATCATTTAATGTGTCAGTGTACCAGTATGGAAGGTTATAAACAGACAACATGACATACTGAAAATATTCTGAAAATAGTGTTTATTTTGAGCCAGGAACTAAAAACAAAAGGATCCAAATAACTCAAAACCAACTGACAGGGACGACATGATGACAACAGCTGATGTGAAAGGAACCAATGAGAATGACTCTGCTTCTGTCTTGTTCTGTTTAGGTCCCGAGGACTGTTTGGTTTTAAAAGAGCCAGAATCTTCACAGACTCACCTTCTCCTCCACCGAGTCGTAGGATGGAAGTTCATTCTCACTGAGGAGGAGAGAAGAAAGGGAAGAAATGAATACGAGCAAACGGGGGAGAACGAAGAGAAGATTTATTTTTATGTCTCTGCTGTCGTAGATCGTTTAACTCAATGGTCGAAGTCAGATTCCTGCCTGGTGAAACAACTGAGAGAAACCCGGGTCAGGTCTCGCTCCCTGACTGTTACCAGAGGGAACATCAAACATGTCACACAAACAGGAAACAACAGATCAGACAATCCTCAATTTCAACTGTTTATCTGTGTTTCAAAGTCTCTGCAGCAGCGTCTTTCCTCTGAGACAAGCTCGGTGAATATTCTGCTTCCATGTCCTGGACTAAAATAAACCACAAACAGAGAACACACAGATTTTAACAAGCTCGGCTGAAAACCTGCCATGAATGTTCCATCATTCTCCTTAATTCTGCTGACATCAGACAGAAAAGTCTCCTGCTTTTCAGGATCACTGCAAAAAAAGCAACATGGCTAGATCTTAATTCAACATTTTCAATTTGTGTTTTAGAAAACCTGAGTGAAGAAAGTGCAGTGAAGAATTAGCTCCGGCAGCTGCTTATCTCACTGAAACAACTCCTAACGTTGGTCTAACATTTGTGTCTGGGCTGATTCACAACATCATTCATACTTCACTGAACAATCACTTGATCAAACGGCCTCGGGTCTGAAGAGTGTGTGAAAGTTAACGTCTGCTCTTTCCGTCCACTCGGCGGCTCACGGAGACCAGAGGCCCCTCCTGGCTCTGCTCCTGCCAGTCGGTCCGGTCTGACTCGTCCTCCTTGGACTCTGCATCTGTAGTTTTCTGCCCAGTCAGTGACCTTCACCTTAGGATACTTCTGTCCCTGTCTCAAACAATCACATAACCCTGAGGTTTCTTTTCTTCTTCCACCATCCTCCCATCTCTCCCTCCGTCTTACACCGCCTATGGTCTGGCTCGTACCGCTCTGTCCTAACACTGATGCCTGTGATTGTGGCTAACCAAGCTGTTTCCTGCCTGCATGTGCCAGCCTATATATAACGCTCTAACACAGCGTTGTTTAAGAGCCTCGCAGCCTCCCGACCGGCCTGGGCCAAAGCCACAAACACACTCTTCTCACAGCAACACCCGCCCTCACAGCCTCTCATTTTCTCCCTTTTCTCTTCAGTGTGGTGCTGCTCTTCATGTTGGGCGTTGGAGGTTATTCATTTTGTTAATAGAAATAATAACAGGCTGTGATGTTTTGCTGTGCGCATCCTTACTGGACGAAGCCAAAGCGGTCGATGACTTTGTACAGGTGGAAGTTGGTGTCCTCCCAGGGCTCCACTGTGGCCTCTTTTCCCTGGAACGGAGAAGAAAGAGAAGGAAACACCAACATTAAAACTGACATGTATGTGCTCTGTGTGGTTTGTGTTGATTTATCATGCAAAAAAAGTCCAAGCTTTGCTCCAGTTTCTCTAATGTGAGGATCTGGAAAAAGGAACACTGAGCTCTGTGGAGTGACACATAACAACGTTTAGGGGAAAAAATAAAATAAAATAAAAAGGAAAACAACTTCAAAAGAATAAAAGACCTTTTATGGGCTGGACTGTTGTTGGACAAACACAGGATTCTCAGATGATGCGACGGGAATTTCTGAGTATTTTCAGACATTTTATAGACTAAATAATTTGTCAATTAATCTGACAAGTAGCCGAGAGATTCACGTGCAGCGGACGTCATCATTAGTTGCTGCCCAGCAGTTTGTCTCATGCTGGTCGGGCACTGAAATAAACCGAACGGTGGCTTCTGATTTGAGCTCTAAATTACATGCCACCCACGTTGTTCAGGGGCAGAGAATCGTGTTTTGACTGGCTGCTAGATTACGACAGGAGCCGTGACTCCGGTGCCCTTGGGAAAGTGTGTTGGCTTGAGTGTGTGTGTGTGTGTGTGTGTGTGTGTGTGTGAGAGAGAGAGAGTGTGAGCAGTGACGTTCACCTGCGTCAGTGTCGTGACTCCAGGCCTCAAAAAAAAAAAAAAAAAACTGCAATTAATTCACCATCATGGACCGATGAAATGGAAAACCCACAGGTAGAGTGAGTGAGTGAGAGGAAGGATTATGTGGAGAAGAGGAGGGAGAGAATATTAAAGACAGAGTGTGAGAAAAAGAGTAATGGAAGAACAGAGGACAAAAAGTTGAAAAAGAGTCAATATAAACCTCGCACCATCGTGTCTCATCGATTTGAGGCCTTGTTGCACTGAGAAACGCTTCATTTGAAATTCTCAAACTGATCCAAACTGTCTCATTCAGCCTCAGATTTCTTTTTCATTTCAGTCTCTTGAAGTTCTCAAATCCTTTAAGACTCCAACGTTTTACCTTCACAGAGAGATCAAACAAATTTCAGTTCACGTCCGCTGCAGGAATCTCACGGCTGCCATGGATTCAGAGAGTCATACTGTGACCCAACATTTCTTTAGTCCATATTTGTTAACATTTTGGCAAAGTGCTGCCATTAAAACTTCACCGAATTAGCTGTTAGCAGTCCCTGTTTGCAGTGTAACCATGGATGGACCAACAACTGTCACTGGATTATTGTGACGCTGAAGAGAACTTAAAAATGTGATGATTCTCAGGGGAGTTCTGCACCGCCACTTCAGAGACCACATCATCTCCCCCACAGTTTAAAAACCTCTACATGAGAGATACAGTAAAAGAGAAAATACATTTTTTAAAGTAAGTGTGTATTAAAAACGCGTGTTGAGCACGACGCACCGCGTCTTTACAGGCTGGATGTTTTCACTTTCATTTGCATAAAAAGCTTTATCATGCTGTTCATTTGTCTGCTGATATGAGTGTGATTCCAAGTACTTACAAGTATTTAATTAACCAGCAATTTATGCCTCATTGTGTTAAACAACTACAAAGCAATTACGGGAAAAACTGTATGTTTGTTTATTTCATCCAAATTATGCTCTGACTGTGTAAAACAGTCCTAAATACAATTCAAAAATCACAGGAAGAATTTTGAATTATACAAAAGAAAGAAAAGATTAATGACCCAGAATCTACATTAGTTAAAAAAAAAAATCAGATCAGTACTTTTAATCTTTAATTCTGAGGGCTCTTATCAATCTGAGCTCTTTGAAAACACAAGGACGTCAGACTTCACACTACAGAAACGTCAGCGAGCCCATAACTCTGTCAACACAGCTTAAAAATGCTCTTCATACAGTAACAGAGACAGACACAGGCGGCTGTCTGTGGTTTCACGGGTCAGCCTGATGACCAGATGTTGAGTCTCCTCCCTCTTCCCTCGCCCACTGCTCCCTCAGCAGAAACACACCAGTTAAATAAATAACTCAAACGCATTCACACGTCTGAAGAATCAAAAGAGCTCAGTGTTTTATCCCACCCCACCCGACATGCGTGTCCACAGAGTCGAGGGCACCACATCATCGTGGCTGGCACATTCATCATTCCTCTCTCTGCTTAAAATCAATTTCAGGGGAAAATTAAAGCAGGACTGTGGCCGCTCAGCGCTCGCTCCGTCATGCCTTCTGTGATTGTGTGTCACCACGGGTCGGTGATGGACTGCACAGCCCGGTCATGTGTGCTTTCTTTCAGCGCGACTGTTCAGCATTTCTACGGTTTATTAATATAACGTGTACCGATTCATAACAGTAAATCTGTGCTTGTCCACATTTCTCCACTTTTGAAATGGTGCTTTCAGCTTTACTGAAGGCACCCGTGGCTTTATTAACATGTATGTTTAGCGTGTTAGTGATATTTGCTCATCAGCACTAAAACCAAAATACACTAAGAAAGAACTGAACTACTAAATTTTAAACTGAGGATCTATGAAAAGACCTGAATCAACTCTAATGTGACGTTTTTGATAAGATAATAAATATTGGCTCTAAATGTCTCTGATCAGTGGCCTCCATCCAAAACCATCAGCATCAGTGTCGACTGTGAAAACAGGCAGCAGTCAGACCGGCCTGGATACGACACCTGGACACAAAACTCTTCATTTCTGTCCATTCTGCAAAGACATGAAATCATTTTTTATGTCCACAAATGATGTGAAACGAGGAGCTGTGTGTGTGGTCGGCGTGATAACTGACTCCATTAAACTCCTCCCATCCCCGACAGCGACAATGACACTGATTTAGCTCTGATTGTGCCTCATTCCGCCTCGCCAAACACTCACACTCACACACTCACACACACACACACGCCTCCATCATCTCCTCTCCATGGTCTCTTCACTCTTAATGAGGCAGCTTGATTATTCAGCCTGCTGGACTAAATTAAAAAGACTAATTTACAAACCAAGCGTGGTGGGCTGGTTCGACTGATACCGCAGGTCTGTGAAACAGAGGTGTCACTCAGCAAGCATCCACATACATACACTAAAACCACACACACACAGCAGAGAACCTATGTAGAGTCATTGTCTTATATCACTCTATAAACATTACTGTAAATGTACAGATGGTTTAGGAAGATTAAAGGAAGAACAATCACAGCAGACGTTTGAAGATTTATTTCAATTATGTTTTTTTCCACACTACTTAATGTATTAGATGTTTATTAATAAAAACGCAGACACTGGGCTGTAATGTATAAAACTCTGACAGGTTTATGACGACACTGAGGGCACGCTGCACACTGCATGTCAAGTAATTTACGCTCACTTATCAAATAATAACCCAGTAATAACCAACATAATAACCTATCTGCACAGTGATTATAAACCCTCTTTGTCTTGAATTTATGTTTAGAAATAAAGTAACAGAGCCTGACTGAAGCTTAGCTGTAAAGAGCGATACTGATGCCGATGTTTGAGGATAAAGGTGTGAGAACAGTAGAACGGCCAATATTTGTTTATATAAATGAACTTTAACACGTTAATTCTAATCAACTGTCAATGAGCTTCAGCTGAGAAAACTGCGTCTGAAATGTGGCTCTTGCACTGTAATCACAGCCTTACCAAGTTCATGAAAATGTTTAAAACACAGAGCAGCAGATTCTACGCGCCGCATGCTGTTATTGTTGTGTTTCACGGGCAATAAGGCAGTGATTTACTGAGGGATTTCACCACAGTGTTATGAAGTTTGGAGGAGTCTCAGCATGAGTGAGCGACTGGAATTTGGCAGCGGACGGCCACAAAAAAAAACAAACTATTGTTGTAAGCTGCAGCTTCACCGAACCTCCTTCAGGACGAAGAGGGAGTTACCTTGTCATATTTGGCGACGATCTCGGCCCGTTCCTGGTCAAGTTTCACCGCCGCATCCTGCTCGGTATCAGACGCTGGAAAGCAAACACAAGAGGGAGGGAGGGAGGGAGAGAGAGAGAGAGAGGATGGAAAGATGAAAAGAGTGTCGACAGGTTACAATACACACATGTCGCTGCGCTGAGTGAGCGGCAGGTCAACGGCGGACTCTTTGCAGCAATGTTTGTTTTCAGTTAACACTGGTATTCTAACATGCTTTGTAACATTAGGTGTCAGGGTAACATGCTAACTTAAGCTAGCATGCTATGTTAGCATCAGTCGTTCTTCTCAGTCACTTCTTTAAGCGCGTCCAACAGTAGGTGGCTCAGGGGATCTGATAAATCAGTGCACCTCTCTCCTCTGCGGGGCTCACACATCTGTACACACCTGATATTCTGAGACACGCTTTCACCCCCAGAACCGCGACGCTAACGTTAGCACGAGCACAAAAAAGAATAAAGGTGTTGAACGCTGAACGCGTCCGGTTATTTTTGAGTTGCTCCTCGTTTCACACACATCGGACTGTTCTGTCATCACAGACGCGCTTTGTGTTGCTCCAACTCTCCCCCGGTGTGTGAGGGCCAAGAGCTGACCTGGAGAACACACACACACACACACACACACTTCTCAACACACACTTCTCAGACCAGTCATAGAAAACTCGGTGAGGCCAGCTGGAACACTTCACTGCAGAACAGCCAGCGTGCCAGCCTGACCTCAGCCGCAGAGAATAATGTGTGTTTCTGTGTGTCTGTCTGAGTGTGTGTTTGAGTGTGTGTTTGAGTGTGTGTGTGTGTGTGTGTGTGTGTGTGTGTGTGTGTCTGTGTGTGTGAAGCAGGCCGATGAGAGGAGCTCCTTTAAACTGAGAGACGTCACGGTGGCACAGAAAGGTTTTGTGTGTGTGTGTGTGTGTGTGTGTGTGTGTGTGTGTGTGTGTGTGTGTGTGCTGAGCCCACGCGCGACACTCTGTGTGTGTGTGTGTGTGTGTGTGTGTGTGTGTGTGTGTGTGTGTGTGTGTGTGTTGCTGTTGCTGCACAAGGTGATGACACACAAACGCACTTCTCACTTCTCTATGTACCTCCGTGCTGTAAATCAGCATTTCCCACAACAGTTTCCACTCTCTTATCGAAGACCTGTCACAACGCTAACACACGCACGCACGCACGCACACACACACACACACACACGCACACACACACACACACGCACGCACGCACACACTTCCTGATCTAACCAGCGACGAGAGAATCCAAACATCGGATGTGTGTTAACAAAGCTGGTACGCACACTATTAAGTGGGGTCATGTTGTGAATACAGTGTGCAGCACAGAGTAATGGAGGTGTATAATGAATCATTCCTCCAAGCAGTGAGAGGAAAGCCTGCGGCCGCTGAACCAAACACGACGTGGTAAAACCGTCATACTAAACAAACATCCTAAAGAGATGAATATTAACATATACAGACGGACCTGTTATGGTTCAGTGGGAGCTGTGGCAACTGTACTATAATATCCTGCTTAAATACAAATCTGTCGTCATTCTTTAATAATCAAACTTTAATGAGAATTCCACTTTATTCCAATGTATTTATAAACTACCCTCACAGGTGACTGTCAGCTGCTGAGACCTGGGAACACACTAAAAACAGGCTGCGTTCAACTGTTCAAAAATGTTTGGAAATAATTCAGTAACTGTTTTTTTTAATGAGAAACCATTCAGGACAAAGTCCAGCTGTGATGCATGAAAGCATCTTGGTGCTGAATATCTGAGACAAACATTTTCTAACAGTGGACTCAGGAAAAGTCTTTGTCTTTACAAATTGTACATATATAATATAAATAAAGTAATATAAAAAAAACGTGTCATGTTTGTAAAAACACTGGCATCTGCACAAACTTCTTTGGCCTTCCAAAACCCCACATCGTTCAAATCCCAGCAGTTATGTCATTTTCCCAGTTTCTTTCTTTTTGCCAGTTTTTCAGCCCTTGAACAGGAAGTATTTGACTCCACTCATTCTCCAGCTTCCTCTCCGGGTCTCTGGGGTTCGACGGGAGGAATGGCTTGACTGGAATTCCTAAACACTCCGAACAAACACGCTCCTCATTGAGCCGGCTGGCATTTTTATGACAGGATGGTGTCTGTCAGTGAAAGGCATGTCGCTGTGGGCTGCCGAGAGCACACACACACAGAGAAGATGCTTGGGGGGGGGGGGGGTGGGGGTGGGGTCCACGCTCAACAGGGCAAACTGTCTGGGGGCAAATAAACACATACAGTAAAGCCTTATTCTCCTATAATCCACCCCAGGAGGCCCTGCGGTTCCCATAGTGAGGGGGAAAGGAATTGGGGAGGAAATGGGATTCGGCCTTTTCTTTGCTCTGACGCTTAGTCTTAATTCTGAGCCCTTGAAGCCATATTAGTATTCCACAGTGGCCTGACTTAAGCTAAACGCAATTAGACCCCTTTTCATGCTTCACGGATCACATGGGCATCACATGGGAGACTAGGGGCGTGCGTATGTTTTTATTTGGGGCCGAGGCACTCTCGTTGGACGTGTGGTGAGTCCAGGGGGTTTAATATCCTGTAAACGCCAACATCTCTGAAATATCTTTACCATCACTATTCCCCCAAAAAGGACTTATCTAACTGTACAAGAGAGGTTAACAGCAGTGACTTTTTTGTTTTGCTGAAAACAGTTTCCACACAACACTGGTGAGAAAGCAAATCACACAGTAAATGTGCTGTGAAACCAAAGCTATTTCTCTGCTGAATGCAACCACAAAATGATGAGATGAAATATTTAGATCATTCAGAGAAACACAGTAAATCACTTAGACAGCACATGAAGTGGAAACAGATTAAACAGGCTGAACAAACACAGATTCACCAACACAAGTACGACTATAAGTCACAGCGCCTGACACTTTAACAGGATGTGAGGGTGGATTATTCCTTTAAAAGACAACCTTTCATGCTTGTCATCCTGCTTATCCTTCATTACAAGGCTAGAACCCCCCCCACCCCCCACCGAGCTGACCTTCCACCTCCTCCGCTCTGAACTGCCAGTCACTACCCAGCGGTGAGGCTGATGTCAGCTCCAGCTAACTGTCCCCGTCCCTGCTGTGATTAAAATGTCCCCTGTCCGTCGCCCGCCTGTCCAGCTGGACGCTACCCTGTCCCCTCCTCTGCCCTTCACTCCTCATGCTGCATTCGGGTCACGTGGGAATTTACTGCCAGCGCTCAGGGCTGGAGGAGTCCGAAGTGGTCACGCATGGCAGCTCATCTGAAACAATCACGGTACGCGAAGAATTCAGGAAGTTAGGTGCAACTTCCCCAGTGGCGTTTACCACTTAAGAGGTGATGTGAACACTGGTCTCAGGTGGGAAGCTCATGATGTTTTATTTTAATCTGGCAGCCTTGAAGCCAATTTGATTTCCGAGTTGTCACTTGTCTCCCTTGTTAACAGCAGAGTGAAAAATTGCACATTCAAAGCTGTGTTGTGAGAAAAATTTTGACAAGGACGTTAAAAGAAAAATGACAACGGAGCAAAGTGGAAATTATGGTTAGAGTTACATTTTTTAGCCTTTATTTATCTCTATTTCTACCTTACATCAAGTACAAGTCTAAATAAGGTAAAAGACTGAAACATGGGAGGAAATGTGAGGCTGAAGACTCCAGAGAATCATTTCAGACTAAAATCTAATGCTGCTGGCGACTACTACAGTACAGGACGTGACAGGAAGAGTAGTGGGGTGTATTTGTGTGTTTGTTCCTCATTATCGCTGTTGTTAAAGACTAGCACTGACAATGAACCACACGACGAGTATAATCACAGCCTTTCTTGTCTCCTCCGCTCTCCTGAAGCTCCTCTTCTGGCTGCTGTAATGAGCCCTTCTTTGTTTTGTATGTTAAGGAGTCTTTCGCTTGTTACAAGCTCTTTGCTCCCAACCAACCATTTGTTTGAGCATTTCTCACCCTCTTGTAGACGCTATCTGCACAGAAAGAGGAACAGTAATAATAATAATGATAATAACACTGATAATAGTGGAGTGCTTGCCTAGAGAAGAACTCATTTCCTGTCTTTTGTTCTCGCACTCACACTTCACTTGGTTCAGCTGTGGCGTTTCTTCAGCTGAAGGCAGAGTTCAGGGTGCTAAAGCCCACACATGACCTCCACTCAGACATGCAGAACAGCTAAGTGTCCAATTATCCATTATGTGCTGATGGAACATGCAAATAACACATTCAAACAGATATATGATATTTCCATGACCCTACATGAAAAGCATCAGTGCCAGCTTCTGCTCAGACCAAAGTCTTCAGAATAATCAGATGTTTTACTATTTGGAGTTTTGAACTGAGCTGAATTTGAATGGTTTTGACATTTTACTGCAGATATTCTAACTCTGGAAGTTTTCAGTTACCTCTCTGCACCGTATCTTTATATTTCCGTATCACGAGTTTCCCTAAATTCTAAAACTTAAGTCAAAACATGAAAATCGGAGCAGCACAACGTGAACTGAAACCGTTTTAAATATACCGCGTGGCATTTTTAATAATGCTGTATAAATGATGCACACTGCGTGCTGCTAATTAAAGTAAAACTGAAGCACCGTTACAGAAGCAGCAACAGAGATGCTGAGACAATGACACACACACACACACACACAATGATCTCACCCACTTCACAACAAACAACTGATGAGGCAACTGCAGCCACTTCACGGTGCAACGGTACATGTCATTACTGTGCTTCCAAAACAATCATCTGTCTCTCCCAGCCTGTGTTTCCCACCTGAACTCAACCACGCGAACGTGACGCGACCTCCGCCCACACTCAAACACACACTGTCAACCAGTAATCAGAGACTCCAGCCGTCCTGATCCCACTGTGGCTCACAGACAAATAATTAACTTCCACATTGTCTGTGCTCTGCACTGACTTCATACCTCCTCTAAACTCTGACACTGCTATAAGACCTGGATCAGTTTGATCAAGCTGCACTTTTTATTAGCCTCCGTTCTACAAAGGCTCAGTTGTGCTTTAAGGCAACTGCAGATTTCACAGTACATCATATCTATCATTAGGATCCAATAATAGCATTCTAATGTTAAGGTGTCACATTTAGAGGAAGAGTGTGAGGACATAATAGTCTACTGTGGAGCGCCTGCGCCTGCCTCATCACTGCTCGCACTGGCCTGTGCGTAAAAAACATCACGGTCACATCATCATGCACACATTTAGCACAGTGATAATACGGATAGTAAAATGCTAAAATTAACTAAAAGTTTTTGGGTTTTTTTTTTTTCAGCAGCTGGGATACAGAGATCTTTACCACTGAGCATCAGAGAGTGTCGTCCTTTTAAACATTTAAATTAACTACTAAATGGCAGAAGTATTTCCAGATGTGCAGGCACTGAGCTACGATGTACTGTTGTTGATACTGAACCTAAATTCTTGTACTGATAAACTGTTTGTTTTCAAATTTTTCTTTTTTTTGATCATATCATATAACATCTGTTTTGAAAGTGTAGTGTTTGAATTCACAACAGTTCTTATCAATTCTTATCAATTCTTATCTTATCATGGTTGTTTTTGGAATCATTCTTATAACTTTTCCTCACACTGCATTTAAAATAAGTTCATAAAAGTTTTATAATCAAACAAACCAATTTAAATCAAATTATATAAACCTGTTAAAACAAACAATGCTCTTCAATCAAGTCAGTTATCAGTTTAGAACCAGTCCAGAATTAAGTAAACAGCTCAAACTACAGCAACAGAAACGTCCAACTCCCCGACTGGACAGAGTCTTTTCATCTTTTACCTCTTTTAAAGCCATCCAGGGGATCCTCCAAGCGAGTCAGAGCCTTAGTCCGCATCGGTCACAGTTCAACCGGGTTCAACACACCAAGAGACAACCTGAACTACCTCATCCCATCACTGTCACTGCCCACGGCTACACACCGAGAGACAGAGAGGAAACATGAGCGAGAGGCAAAGAGAAGTGAGATCAGAGACGCTGCTGTCACAATGCTGCTGTTTGTTACTGTAGCTGCAGCGCAGACAGACAGAGAGACAGAAATCTGACTTCAGGAGCAAGTCAGTCCCACTCACAACATTCCCCACCCAAACACAACAACACAACAAGCTCCATTCAGCACATCAGAGGCAGGGAGAGAGAAAGGACAGAGGGAATCGCTGTCTTCAGCCAAATGACCAGAGTTTCAGCGAGAAATGCCACAAAAATAGAACGTGACTTATCAGATGAGTTTTTTCAGTTCGGTTTAATCCAAAAGTAAAAGTGAAGACATGCATTTGTAAAACTGCTCATCTTCCAAAAAAAAGAGTGGACCCTTCACTGTTCACGCGATCAGGCTGAGGCAATGTGATTATTTATGTGGCAAATTTAGAAATTAAATAATTTGCCAACGTGCACAAAAGTTTCTTCGGAAACTTCTTTGCTGTTCTGTTTTCAAGTCAAGCATGTATGAGTGGAAGCTGGGAAAGCCAGAGAAGCTGAAGGGGACAGATGATGACAGTTTGATGATAAACAGTTTCCATTAAAAGTTCATTATGAAATGGATGTGATGTACCATGAAGGGTCTTGTGATGTGGCGTATCAGAGACGAAAGAGAGAGAGAGAGAGAGAGAGGGTGGGGCTGGTGGGGATGAAATGGGCACAGGAAAAAAGAGAGAAGAAGAAGCTCGCTGGTCATCTCGACTCTATCTCGCTGCGGCATCAGTACAGGAAATATCCGTGTTTGTGAGGGGACAGTTGGCGGATGGGACTGAAGTGCTGTTATCACTTCTGAAGCTCCAGGGTCACGGAGAGATCATCGCCATTTTCTGGAAGTCCACTTAATCCATGTCCATGTTTGTGCCTCAGTACGTTCAGAAGTGGAAGGATTGTAGAAGCTGCTGTCTCTTCTTGCTCTTTTTTGTTAGCAGAGGGACGTGACTGCAGAAGACTCGCTGCTTTTAGCCTGCGCTGAAGACATGTTTTGTGGCAGATTATATCAGCTGTAGCTAATTAACATTCATTCCATGAGTAACACAACAAAAGGCCAAAAATCAAACTCTTGGCTAGTTGTCTAGTTTTTGTGCTCTCAACATGCTGGTGCCTAACAGTCCTGTGGCAAAGTACCAACAGGTCCACCTGTGGGGTTATTTATTGTTTTTTGCTTTGTATTAGCATTCGCAGCACGTGGTTAAGGTTAGAGAAACACCATGGTCTCGGTTTAATACATAAATGTGCAGTTACTTTAAGAACAAGATGTGACGCATTTACTTTATTAGTATTTAATCAAAACCACAGTCTTTCCATTGGTAAGGCAAAAGTGCCACCCTGCAAAATCACAACTTTTTTGTCACACAGACAAATGACTAATTTAGCAAAGTGTAAACTTTCTAAAGCAAAGACAACATATTCTGAAGATACAGTTCTTACAATACAGTATGTTCGTCTTTCAAATGTTTTGTTCCGAGTTTCATTCTCGTTTTCTCATTTTTAAAACCTTGTGTTTATGTGACTGAGATGCCCTCTCTGTTTCCTGTCTTCAGTTCTGTATCTGAGATGCAAACAGGCAGTTTGTTGAGTGGGTGGGCATCCTGGCACCGTCAGGCAAAACAACAACTACCAAAAAAAAAAAAAAAAAACACCTCTGACCTAATTGTTGCTGTGAATAAATTAAAAAGTACAAAAACACAAAGCATCGGGCAAAATGCTCAGGATGGAGGCTGCACAGAAAAACGAGTCGAGCTTCAGCTGTGTAGCCTCGTCACAGCCATATGTTGATGGCTCAGTGCAACACACACACTGTCACCGACTCTAACAATGTTCTTGTGACGCGAGGAGAAAAAGTAAAATCATCTCCCACTTGTTTAAAAAGAAACTTAGATTAGAGGAGTGATTCACGTCAGGCCGTTCTCAGAATCTCTGAGCCACAACAATGCTAATCTGTTGATGTTTACCAGGTATAATGTTTACTATGTTTCCCATCTTAGCTTGATGCCATGTTCACGTTACGTCGTTTAAAACGTAATTACAAGCAGCCGAGCAGGAAGAACTGCTCACTTCAACACAAGTTGGAAACTTGTAATTGTAAAGAGCTGCATTTATTTAGCACTTTATTTATAGCTATTTATCTGGTGTGACTACAAGGTTAGCACTGTGGCTAACCACCTTTGAATAATGCATGAACATTCTCAGGACAGAAAAGGGCGTTCTGCATCTTCTGTTTGGGCCATTACAGTAGATTAAATGGTTCTATTCAAAATAGCCAGTAATACATTTTTTCTCCATTTGTGAATTGCTAGAAATAGTTTATAAGAAAAAGTCTTGCAGTGCTGGATCATGCTATGACTTCCTATCTCCCAGCACAGTGCCATGTTTTTAATGAATTTAACATTTTTATTTGCGCTCAGCATCAGCCGAGGACGACGGCGGCAGTACACGTTCCCACAAGGCAAATATTAATCAATATCAAAGTGTCTGTCAGTGGGCGAAACAGCAGCCTGCAACATAATTAGATGCAGTCATATTGTTCAAAGAGGCTAAATGTGGGTACAGATCAGAGGCACTAAATACAGGTACAAGACGTCCCAGGAGAGAAATGATCATCAGATCATCATTCCCTCCTTATTAGAAGACATTTAAAACTGTAACTACGGTTTAAATGATCTTCTTAACTAGTTTTCAGTCATTTACTCTTAATGTAAAGCATTTTGAGCTGCAGCTCTGACACAGAAAGTGAAAAGTCTCTGTTCCTCAAAGGCTAAAGTCCGACTTCCTCACTGGTTAAGTTAAGGCCTGTGGTCGTTTTCTTGTTTTGCTGGCTTGCAAACAACATGCACCCACTTTTACTGCCATCACACTGTTATTAATGCCAGACTGAACTCTCTCTCTACTTTACTGGAAAACCGGAGTGTTATTACACTTTAAACCCCGTCAAAATAAAAGACCGAGGCTGATTTAAAGGCCATATCCCACCAAGTCGCCTTAATTAGCTGTCATCCTCTCACACTGAGCATGTGCAGATGAGAAATGGATGCCTATGTGGTTAGTGTATGTGTATTCACATTGCCTCTAGGCTGTCGTTTCCTGATCACTGACAGGAAATTGACAAATTAACAAAGAAAGGATTCAAGTTCTAGGGCTGTAAAAGAGGGAATAAGTGATAAGTGTAAAAATAAACCTTTTTTATGTGCAATGAACAACATATGTCTTTGCGGAGTAAACAGACTCACACAAATAAAAACGCACATTCACAGATAACACGACCGCATGCAGCTTTAAAATCTGCCACTAATCTGATGAAGATACGACATTATTTTCGGTCCAGAGAACAAGTTTGATCAAACGCAGCTGATCGTTCCACAGAGGCTGTTATCGCCACAATCCACAGAGCTCGGTGCCAGCATCATGACTGTCACCAGCTTGTCATTAACAAGACAGGACAAGTCAGGGCGGGAAGAGCTGAAAAACAGCCGTGAACATTAAGCAACTTTCAGAGCACAGCCAGAGATCCGACCTGATGACTGAAAGAGAGCAGAGACACCTACACCCTACCAGAAGCCGCTGAGGGAAAAAGAGCATTTTGAGATAAAACTCTGCTGTGTTCTGCCGTGAAGCAGCAGTATCAAGTGTACCGCAGCCGTGCCCTTTTAGGGAGGACAAACAGGCAATTAGCGCGGCTGCTACGGCGTGGATGTCAGCAGGCAGCTTCAACCCAGCATCCACTGGGCCTGGACCGTCTGCCCATTCCTCCTTAACCAACCAGCACGAGGTTTTCCCTTCAAGCTCCCCGTCCACACATAAAGATAAACGCACAACACACATACGAGCTCACACGCCCACGTAATGCCCACAGATGGTTCACGAGTTGGCATGAAAAACAGCAAGAAATGTCCCTGTGTGAAGCTCCTGGTGCATGTCTGAATGTGAATTACGCCCTTTTCCTCGTGTTCAGTGTTAAAATGTCACAGAAGAGAGAGAAGCAGAGACAGAGGTAAAGAGAGAGAGAGAGAAAGAAAGAAGAGAAAGAAGTATGAGGGCTGCTAAATAATGCAGAGAGATACTGAGCTGCCGGTGGTGCTGACCGGGAGAAGGCTGCAGTCTGGCAGCAGCAGAGTCCTGCTTTAGACTCGTTATAAATCCAAACTGCTCTGCTCCTCCTCCCCTCACCACAGGCACCAGGTGAATTCTGCTGCAGAGAAAAACTCTGTTTGTGCAGGACCACTTTTACCTGCACGTCCTCCAGGGATCTGGAATAACTGGAGAGATTTAAAGATTAAAACTTTAGTAGTAAAACTAGCATATTATCCATGTTAAGTCTGATGTCCTACTTTTCATTTTTTTGTGATTGTAAAATTTCCTGAAAGTAACGTCTGTTTGACCCTCTCCCTTTTTCTTTCAGACTGAAACACATAAAGGCTGCAGTGGAAATTATTAATGAGAGCTCTAATAGCATTTGTCAAGTCATAATGAGGTCCCAGGACAATTCTCCTCTAGTGTGAACTGGACAAACACCCAAGGTTGAAGCCTCAGGGCTCCTGCAGGCTACTGTAGCTGAGCCGCAAGTCAATATACTGACAGTTTTTTCTTTAAGGAACAAAAACATGATCCTTAATGATTTCCTGCTTCACATTCATGTGGCAGCTGGTTTCCCCACTCAGGAATTTCCCTGGTGGCCGCTTCATTAAATAAATATGAAGGGTCGCCAACAATTAGCAGGATTAAAGAGGAGCAAAAAGAACACGTGATACAGAAAATTGAGAGTTTTTTTGTGACGCTCCGGGATAATTATACCTCTTCAAACCTAAAATTCAGAATAAATTATTACTAAACTTGACCAGTTGACTTGTTCTAGAGTGGAAACAATTAACGTATTAATTCATTAGTTGAATGTGAGGATTTGCTGCTGTTCTTTGTTTCGTGTGGTAGCAAACTAAACATCTTTCGGAGTTTTGGTCAGAGTTTGGCTTCAGTTGCCCGGCAGGATGGAATCACTGCCACAGAGCTCCTCCATCGTTCATAATCCTAAGAGCCACACTGCTGTGTTGGACAGCATATAACACTATGGCGACACAAACAACAGCTGTTGGCTTGGGTATTTCCAAGGGATGTGTCGATAATGATAAAGCCAAATAATTTGAATTACACAACCTGCTGATTCTTCACAGAGTGAACTGACTAAAGCGTCGGCATCTCTCTGACTTTCTCTCACACACATGCTGTCGTATTACTCAGCCTCAGAGCTCCACCCTCATCATGGGACTCTGATGGTGCTACAAACATCTGCCAGCACCTCACACCCAGTCATTGCAGCCTAGCACAGCACCTTCAAGTCTGCACAGCACTGCAGTGAGTGTGTGAATTTATGTGTGTGTGTGTGTGTGAGTGTCCTGTATCTGTTGGAGGCCATCTCTAAATCTGCCTGCATTGATCCGAGCCAAGAGAAGAGCCAAGGTGAATTCCTCTGCAGGGCTGATGGACGGAGATAAAGACGACAGCCAAATGGAAAGTGCGAATTGTTCCCGGGCAGTCGATAAAGCAGCTGAAAACCTCTGCAACACTCTTCTCTGTTTAAGTGTCTGCACCTTTAGAGCTGATTACACACACTTACCTGCCACACGGAAACTTTCACACACTTGTCATCAAGTATACACACTCGGTGTCTAACAGCGCCACAACGAGCTGCACTGAGCTGCACTCACTGAGGCTGAGTGCAGGTTGGTCGTGGCAAAGGTTCCACTTGTGGAATAAAAATCAATAAATCCTTAAAAGATTAACTGCGTGGCGTTAGAGAAGTTACTGTAAACAAACGAGGCCACTGCCCTATTGGCTAACCCGTTTCTCTGCCCTGCAAAGTGCTGGCACCTGTTTTTTTTATCATTCTGCACATATGTGCAGATTTATCAATGATGGCAAAATGCTAAAAAGAGACACCTGACATAAAGCTGCAGGTCTGCTCCAGGGATATGATGGTGGCTCTGACAGTCAGTGGAACTGTACTAAAGTAGTCTTAACAACTAAAGGAAGGTGATTGGATGTTGGATTGTTATTTAAATGGACTCAACAGAAGCACTAACACAGAAACGTGTGACAAATGCAGTCTGTGCATCAGTTCAACAGGTTACGCTGTTATTTATCTGTAATGCTAAACTACCTAGAAACTCAGAGACTAGTCTGACCTTGTTCACGGCCCAAAAATAAAAACGCCTGCATTCCTGAATGCTAACATCTGCCTCCATCCATCACTCACCAGCAATGATTCGGGACAAAAGCCATTTCTACCCAAACTGTTGGCTTCCCTGTGGAACCCCAGCTGCAGTGCTTGCTTGTGTGGTTTTTAATTGGTCCTCCGTGAGTGCACTAGTGGGGCTGGTTGATAAATTAAAGCTGTTATCAAGCCTGCAGCAAGGAACAAAAAGCATTTCCACCTGAATAAAAGGACATTCAGCCTTTTACACGGGCTTCGATTGCAGAAAGGTTTCCACCTCAGAGGTTTGGGACCTGGCAGCAGACGTTATGGAAATGCTTTATGGCACAAATCAAGAAGAGGCTGCTGTTTTCCAGCACCAACACAGCTGAAGAGAACATTTATGGACTTTAACAGAAGTCCAAGAGACTGAAAGGCTGCTAACAAACAAACAAACAAAGAAAAAGCCAATCCAGGTGAAACAGAGAATATGACAAAGCAATTTCACCCAACGCTCACAGCCAGATACATTCTAGGCAAATTTAGGTACATACAGACCTGGCAATGTGACTGACAGTGAAGGCACTTAGAAAAATTATCATAAATTATCATCAGCAACCTAATTTCAACGCATTTTAGGAGAAACCTGCAAGAAGCACCAATCTACCTGCCCATCAGCCCCTCGTTAAAATTATGCAAATCTGCTTTTTTATTTGAAGTGCTCTGAAGCGAGAAGTCAACAAGCTGTGTTTTTCTTCCTCCTGCAGGGGCAAACAGCTTGGATCAATCTGTGGCTACAACAACAGAAACGCAATGGTAGACACGGATCGAGGCTATCGCACACAGGCTGATCCAATCGGGACACAGGACGAGAGGTCAGGGGTCGCAGAGTGTCCCTTATCTAGGGCACCATGCTTCATTATTCATTGCTCACCAGAGAAATGCAGCTGCAGGACACAGACACACAGACACACACACCCATATACACACATGTCCCACAGCAACAGAGCTATTACAGTGTTGGCTCCAGGGGAATGTCCCTTCCATTCAGAGAAAGACGTCCAACCCCAGTGAACATTCAGGAGCAAAGCACAGACCTTCCTAACTCTGCAGATCAGTCTCATACATCTTAGTGAAACTGAACCCAGAGTGGAAAAGCTTCGGATGCAGCACTTAGACGATTACGGGATGTCAACACTTGATTGACACCTACAGTTTACTGATGTCTGTAATGTAAAGTTGTTTCAGGTGGATTAACAGCTCCTGACAGCTACATGAGGCAGCTCTCGTTCACACAGCAAACCGTTATCATATCAGAGCAGGACTACTACTGCCCAATAATCTGTTTTAATAAAAAAATCATATTGGTCTGACCCGACTACAAACATACACGCGTACATACACACACCTCCGAATCTGGCTGCTGCCCTGCGTCTGGAAGGCGACACCAGCTCCTTGACGATCTGAAGGACCTGCATCCTCACGGGGAGGCGGCCGGGGGTCCCAAGGCACAGGGGCAGCCCATTCTTGCCCTCTCACCCACCACAACCTCATCCCTCCCTGGCTCTTCCTCGGGACTCATCCCCTAATCCACATCATGAATCCCGGCTCCTGAGGATCTTGGTTTCAGCATCGTGAAGGAGAGGCAAAGAACCACGTTTCTGCCCCCAGATCTGGCGCTGGTTCCTGGGTGGTGGTGGTGTCTGGGAGCTGCCTGCTTCTCCAGGAGTAAAAAAAAAAAACAGTCTTTTCTTCTGCGTTCTTATCCTCCTTTATCTGTTTGATGGTCTTTCTCCAGATTTCAACACTTACAAACTCTCCAGCAATCAAATGTCCACAGATACTCTTTGGTGATGTTTCTCTGTAAAACAGCTGGTCTCCAAGCACAGAAGTGCGGCAGCAGTAAACACACACACACTACCTGATAAATGCCTCACCTGCTTCCAATCATACCTCTGGTGCACACGAAAAAGCCTATAAATCTCAGATCAACTAATGGCAGCAGCTGAAAGTAGCTGAGGATGTTCGCTGGCAGCGCCGACTCTTTGCAAACTGAATGTGTTCATCTCGCGTGTGATGTGTGTGCTGTGCCGCTCAGCTGGAGTGCTCTCACACTCTTCATCTGGTGGTCGGCAGCAGAGAAGCAGAAAAGGGCAGTCCTCTCTTTCTCTTTTTCTTCCTTTATTTCCGCCCGTTTCTTCTTCTGTGGCTCCAGCTGACGGACAAACCACCTGGATGTTGTGGATCAGTAGATGCACAGTTGACCGGAGACGGTGCCTCTCAACTGTCCAACTCTCGTGTCTCCTCTTCCGACTCTCTCTTTCCTCTCTCATCCATCCATTTCTTTTCCCGTTACCCTCTCCACCCTCAGTCCTGCGAACGCTGACTGCTTCGCTCGCTGTCCTCTCTTCACATCCTCTAAATTCAAATTAATGAGAGCTTCCACTCACTCACCCACAGCATCTCCTTCCCTCCCTTCCTCTCTCCTCTCTCTGCTTTCCTCCCTCCTCCCTCTAAGTGTGTCACCCTCTGTCTCGGTCACCCACCCCCTTTTTCTATTGTACATTTACTGCAAAGCTGAGAACATGAGCTGAATGTAAATTTAAGGCGTGAGATGTGTGTGACTGTGTATGCATGTGTCCCGGTGGTAATTTGCTCCCAGCAGCATCAGTAACACTGTCATCCAGAGGTGACGCCCTCTCACATTTTCAAAGACAACCGTCTTTGTCACTGTCCTCACCCCTTCCACCATGATAAAGATTTCTTAAAAATTGCTTTTCAAGACAGACAAAGCTAATTACCGATGAGAATTCAGGCTGTAATGTCACTTAAGACTTTGAAGACAGTCCAAAAGCTATTCACACTGTCAGAACTGCAATCTTATCAAGGAACTCACTCTGTAATGAGTCCTAAATGATTTACTCTTGGAGCTGAAAGCGGGTAATTGTTCTATCTTCCTTCCTCTGCACATTTCTACAGCTTTTAATACAGTAGATAACACTGTTGCTCCTTTTCTATGTAGTTGATATTAATAGTACAGCTCTATACTGGTTTGCCACGTCACAAATGGTGTGTTTATGTTGGGATATTCTTCCTTCACTGGTAGATTTCACTCATAAATAATAAATAAACAAAAACTTTTTGGTGGTCATTATAAAAAAAAAAACCTGTCTCATCACCCCTTCCTCCTCCTCGTCTTCTCCAGTCTAAAATCCAAAGTGGATTTCCCAGCAGCCCCGGTGCTGATGGACTGTCCCAAAAGTGACCTTGAGCATCGAGACTTCACACACCTTCAAGGTACATGACCAAACCCTGTCATTAGTGCTCACTGTCATGTCGAAAGGGGAGATATGCACACACCCATAATGAGATGACAAACACACACACGTGTGTGTGTGTGTGTCCATACACACACTGAACCAAGGACAGCGCATCATGCAGAGAGGAGAGGCCACGGCGCAGAAAAACCAGCAGCCATCATTTGTTTCACTAATGGAGTCACCATGAAACACACTCTTTCTAATAAATACATGGTTTCTCTCTCACACACACACATTGAACACACACTCTGTAAAACACCGACAGAGCTTTGCGGTTCAGCATGCACACGTGTCCCTGTGTTGAAGTGTGTCTGTATTTTTAAGTGCGTCGATCCTCCGGCACTGAGTCAGAAGGTCCAATTATTGCATTGCTGGACTGAGTCTGCGGCTGCTGTTGCTATGCCTCAGACCCACTGTTGCTAGGCTGTGACCCCACTACATGAGGTGAAAGTGTGGCCTTTTCCAAACATTATGGCGACCGCGTTTCAGTGACTTCAATCCTCCGCTGACATCTGGCTTTAACTAAATGAGCCTCACCACTACAGGAGAAACACAAACACCCAAAACATTACATGCATCAGAATGACCACACTTATTGTTTTCTATGTACAGTCACAAAAAGTCCTCAATGTCCTGTTGGCAGCAGCTTGAGCGACAGAGCAACAGTCTGAATCCACATTACGTAAATGTGGGACATAGTTTAATATTAGGCTGTGTGGTCCCGTTCAGCTGCCGTAGCGTGTCTGATGTCTGCCACAGGCATCAGCTGACACTTCCAAGAATCCTCCCAAGGACCAATATATAATCTTTGATTTTTTATTTTTAGTGCCTTTACATCATCACCTTTCATCAAAGAAGTCACACATGTAAGGGAAAGAATATGTGAGGTGAGAGACGTAGAAACTGCGAGGGAAAAGGAAGGAGGTGGGGGCACCTGCAGAGATATGGATTAACCTGCTATCACTGTAGCTGAGTTGGGGGGAAGCAGGAGGATATTGATGGAGCCCTCAGTCTCCTCCTGACAGCACCCATAGGTCCAGTCATACAGGGGCCCCGCTCACAAACACCGGATCAATAGGCCCTCGACGAGTTGGCCTCAACACTCAGTTGATTGAGAACGGACAGATACTGTAAGTCTGCTCGAGCTGCTGAGACATCGCCTCAGTAATCTACAGGGCGGAGGAGGGCTCGGCCCAGCGGCAGCCTTCTCCACTCAAACTGGCAACCGAGACGCTGCCGATGCTGCGATCGGGTCTTTAATCTTGGACGCTGGAGAGAGGAAAACCTGCACAGTGTGAACTGTGGAGAGCAGGGACGATCTGATGTAGGACAACGCAAATGTTTTTGTAGAACTGTTAATTTTCTATTTAGCCTGGAAAGGTCTAGGGTCTGAGGTCTTCTCTCCATTTTTAGAGGGGTCCAACAATTCCGATGGACCTTGCTAGTGTGGTTACAGATTTCTGTCTTTTTGGACTGAATCTGTCAAAAACTACTTTGGCAGATTACATGAACATGGCAGAACGTGTGAAAAGTTCTTTTCGCAGAGAAAGACAGAAAAGGATTTGAGATATAAAAGGCTCCAGCAGGAAACACAGAAGCTTTGAAGGCCTTATTGTCATAATGTCTCAAAATTAGTCAAGAATTGTCTTCAGTTATCACAACATGAATGAATGAACGTCTTTGCTGCCTGACAGGAAACGGCACGTGAATTTTTTTTCAACTCGATGCCTCGTCTTTGTTTTCACTTAATCTCCCTCCATAGGAAATGACTGTAACACCTACACTTTCATCTCTCTGGCCCCGTGTCTGGATTTCTGTCTCTCTTGTGCACTGCAAGAAAGCAGCAACCCTGATTTTACACAGCACCCCTGTCCATAATGGTTTCTATCTGCTTCCTCTTCCCCCCTCTGTCTCTCTAAAGGGGTTTGTTTCGGGTCGGCGGCGGCTGCCAGGGGGACTGGCACACACACAAATCACACAGACATAACAGCGGTGTGAACACACACTCCTCTGTTGTCCTAATGGCAGCATTCTGTTGGAAGGGTGATTGAATTAGGCTGGCTGCTGATTGCTCGGCACATTGATTAATGCTGCCTGCTGCGCTTCAGTGCGTCGTGGCACTCAGAGTCCCGCTGCTGAATGCCAATGAGATACCACGCACGGGAACAATATGAACACGACCAACTCGCCACATTTCGCCGAATGCATGTCAGCTCCTAACTCAGCTCCAACTTGCACTTATCTCTGTCTGACTTTTCATCTAGTACAACAACCCAGATTTTTTTTTTAATGCTGTATTCAGAGATTAATGCTTGGCCTTCTACTGGATAAACCGTGATAATGATATAACTACGAAATTACCTCCAGCTCAAGTTCAGCATTTCTGACCTGGAATTCTTGACTGAAAAACAAGACAACATATCTGCAATAAGCTAACATCAGCCAAAATACTGGCCTGGCCTTTGCAGATCGGCTCCATAACGAGTTCACAGACTCACAGCTCCAACGCGTTAGCAAACAATCGTCCACTTACTCTTCCAACAGACATGCAGGAGCATTATCTATCCCACTGGAGACATGTCTGTGTCCACCTGACGAATGTAGCTCCAACAGCAGAGAGTTGAGTGGTTTCTACACTAACAACATACACAACATACACAACCGTCAGTGACCAGCAGCTTTAAAACTAAAGTGTCTCAATTTGAAGTCCCTCCCACACCATAAGGGTCTGACAGTCCTTTGAGACGGTAAAGCACAAAGTTTTGAGTCAGCATTTTGAAAGGCTGAGACCAGTTCATAACAATTTAAGGGCACCATGGGGGGAGGAGGGGGATTACCCAGAATACCCTCCCCTCACTGACTTTCTCACTCCCTTTCCTCTCCCCTGTCTGGCGTCGTGCCACAGCGAGCGAGCGAGCGAGCGAGGGAATGGGAACGGACGGGAAAGAAAACACACTGGAACAACATTACCGCTCTGCCTCGCGCTTCCTGTTTGCCCTCCCCGTGTCATTTCCTGTTTGAAGTGTGCAGCTTTTGGACCAATCAGACGTAAGCCAGAGTTCCAGTGTCCTTCATGGCTGGCTACATGTTGTGCTGTGAAACTTTCCAGCAGCATCTGTCTCGCTTTATTCATGTCACTGATCTGACCTCACTGCAAACTTTAGACCAAAGCGATCTGATTAAAACCTAATTCACATCTGGGCCTAAAAATACCTGCTCATTTAAAGACGAATCAATGCTCCCTAAGCTTTCTTCGACATAATGAGCCTTAGAGGAACACAGAACAATAAATATATGCATTTGTATATAATCAAACAATCATATCCATCCATGCTGGACCATGAACCATGCTGGCTGGAAAATATTTTGTGCTTTCACTGACAGTTTGGCTGACCATTGTGTGTTTTTCTGCTTTGAACCACAGCGGTTAAGTTTAATTTGTCGTATTTCTGTATGTGGTTTGTTTCGGGTTGTGCTGCCCCATAAAATGCAAACCAGGCTTTGTAAACAAAAGTAATGTGACTCACAAGTGGTAACCTCATGCAGTTGGTAAGGAATCCTCTTTGACTCCCTAAGTCACAGAGGAACTGTCTGAGCTCTTTTTCATTGCTTCCCATTGATACTTTACATTTGCTAATTTTACTTTTCGATTCTCAATGACTGATCCCTCCACTGTTAAAATAAATAAAGGAGTAAATGTTCAAAGGTTCAAACTAAACACTCTAAACACAGTCTTAACCAAAGGCAAATATATCATCAAACTAATAAATCAAAGCTCTGATTGTGACTCCACATCAGGGCTAACCTCTCCCAGGCCTGCATGACCCAATGAACAGCCAGTGAACAGCCACGATGTTTATCACAAAGGTGATGAGTGTGTGTGTGTGCATGTGTGTGCGTGTGCGCGTACAGTGTTGTTTACAAAGCGAGAGTAAAACAAACAGCTGGTAGAGCAGCAGAGGACCGGGGCCGAGCAGAAGAAGCAGGGGTCTGACGTACACAGGGGCAGACAGCCGAAGATCTACGACTGCGTCACCAGCGTGGGAGTCTACAAATATTACCCACAATGCTTTATGCTCTCTCTCTCTCACAATCGCACACAAACACACATGCATTCATACATCACAAAGTCGATCAGGTGTATCCCGCTTGACATTGGTCAATAGGGTGTGTGTCGTATATCACAGGTTGACAGGCGGCGAGATGTTTGTCACTGGTCGATGTGTGTGACTGTGAGTGTGTGTGAGTGTGTGTGTGTGTGTGTGTGTGTATCTCCCTGCTCACTGGTTTACTGTAAGCTGACGGTTAGTGGCGGCTTTGGGAGGCTGAATACGTGGTTAGTCATTAACACTGAAGAAACAGAGATGACATAACGCATCATGTTTCAGCAGGTTTGTGTTTTATGGGACAAAGTGTGCTGTATAGCTGTAGCTATAACACCAGCAAACAAGCTGACATCAAGTTATATTCAACAGGATAACACAGAGAAGGAGCTAAGTGGAGTGCGTGAAATCTGGGTGAATTCACTCACGTCTACACAAGGAAAAAAAAACCTTTAAAGGGCACAGAGGCCAGACATTGGAACACAGAAAAGCCTTCTTCACTGTACAAGATCCCATCTGTCTGAAGTCTAGACATTAAGTATTGATGGACTAAACTTTCTGAGCAGGTGGGCCGCCGCTGAAAACAGCAGCTCCGCTCAGCTCACCATGGAAACTGAATACAGAGAGGCCATGAAAAGCTCGTGATCAGGCAACTTCGTAATTTCTGTGTGCCTGTGTGTCGGTGAAGGAGAAAGAGAGTCGGTATCAAATTCTCCTGCTGCAATTACCTTGCTTAAAATATCCCAGTGGATAATATTATACAGTATTTATCCAAACAGTTCTTTCTCCTTCAAACATTTACTGCTGGAGTCTTTAGTCAGCACAGAGCAGCTTCCCTTCTTTATAAATCTCTGTTTCTGCACTTATATCATATTTATTGTGTGGAACAATTCATGAGTTTGAATCAGTGTATTTAAGATGCAGCTGCAGAGATTCAGGAACTCAATTTGACCAAAGCTACAGGGAATCGCAGCTCTCTGTATCCTATCAGCCTGATATTTCATGGCTGGATAATGTTATTTACTCTGCGCGCTGCTCTCACCTTCCCTAATCTCTGCCAGGGTTGCCAGCCCACTGAAAGAAAACAAACTTATATGTGGTCTGCTGGCATTTTGTCAAGAACATCAGAATAAAGAGCAAATATACGCCACACCAGCCACCTCTAAATCCCAGGGTCCACTATGATATTAATGGAAAACTTGATAAAAGTGCGACAGTATGGAAAACTTGCCCAGCAGCAGGTGATACTTCTAACCCTGTTACCCTCTTTCAGCTGCAGCCAGCAGCAGCAATGAGACAGGCATCACGACCGTTCTTATCTGCGCTCCTCTCATCTACAGACAACCATCCATCCAAAATCCATCACTGAAACCCTGCAACCACAAGCTCTGCAGAGAGACATTGGTCTGTTTGAAATACAAAAACTCATAAAGAGGATTTTTTGTTTCCTTAATAAGATGTAAATCCTGCTGAAACAAGATTTTGACACAAACTCTATAAACCAAACGTGCATCAGTTAAGCTCAGAGAGACACGGGCAGGATTACTTAGAAAGTGTATATTGACCTTTTCTACCCCAGAAACTTAAAAAGACAAAGTGTAGTAGTCAGTGTCACAGCTTCTGCTTTCGTTTACACTGTTCTCTGCCCACTTCTGAGCTGGGACTAATTCCAGGAACTAAATTTGGGCACTGTTGAGGAAGTAAAACTAAATAAGTAAATATGTTCCAGGCACATTCAGGGGACGGCAGCAGTGCTGTCAATCATTACAGGTGAGCAGACGTGTCAACACATCACAACAAGAGCAACTACAACAAACACGACAAGAGTAACCAGAATTTTACTAATGCATCTGTATCAACCAGGACAACCAGTCCTTAAAACACAGAAGAACAATGAGGACCGACTGTTGGACAAACAAAGACAATACTAGCGTCTTTTCAAACAGCAGTTCCAAACAAAATCGAGAATGAGAGCAGAAGATTTGAAAAGCTGAATTGATAAGTTTATTGTATAAGTATATATAGTCGATCAACAGAAAAATAACGCGTTTTACCATCAATGCACTGAGGAGAAGTTATGCAGATAAAATGAGAAGACGAACGTGTCACAAAAAAAACAAAACAAAAACAATCAAACTGCTTCTCGTCCCTCGAACCAGAAGAGGACGACACTGACTGGACCGGATTGGATTTTTAATATGAGCCGTGGAACACCTGACACGTAGGTATGTAATGTGCAGGTGAAGATGTGTTCCGGTGTGTGTGTGTGTGTGTGTAACATCATATTATTCATTAAATCTCTCTCTGGTAACTTCAGTAAATACACGCTGATGCCCTGAGGACAGGGTCTGTGGATCCATTTCCTCCTGCTGCCCTGTTTACTGGGAGATGTAATCATATTCCAACAACGCTTCCTTCCTGTAAGCCCCCCCAACTCCTCCTCCTATAACTCAACACACACACACACACTTTCCCCTGTCTCCACAAACATGACATCTGAGCATCCTTCACCACTGCAGGAAAGGACTGAAAATGCAGGGAGTGGGAGGGTGGACGAGCTGCATTCCACAACACAACTGGCACCAGATCACACATTTTACACACATGACACACAGTTCAATCTTCAGTCGTCATGGAACATGCACTGGAAAGAACAGAAATAAAACAGGGAGGTGGAACGTGGTGGGGAAAAAAGAGAGAGAGAGGAGGTAAGAACCGACAGAAAGGAGGAGGAAAGTGAAAGAGACGAAATCTCTGAGTTGCATTGTGGGTCGTGTGTATTGAATATATCCTCCTACTTTCCATGCAGCCATTGGTTTCCATTCATTTTCAGTTTCCGCTAAAATGCACAAAATCACTCGTAAAGTCGCCTAAAGTCCAAACGTGCTGAAACCGCTGCCATTTGCAGCTGCCACCACACAAAGCTGTGCCACGTGGTGTTAAAGAAAACACCAGAGAGCTAATCAATTCTTCTCTGATTGTTTCTGCTCTACAGTGAATGTTTTTCATTTTGCCAGCTTCTGCTTTGGTGGTCTATGAAATCTCTGCGTCATGCCGATAAAGCAGGCAGCGAAACAAATTGGATTGTGGGTAAGAAAGAGAGAAAAGTCAGCGTAGCAAACACACTAAATAGCGTTCTGGGAGCACACAGCTCAGACTGGATGACCATTTTGCTACTGTGGTGAAAATACAGTGTTTATAATGTTCTGTGTTAATGTCACACCAGAGAAAACCTCCTCTACCACGTCTGCCTCATTTCCTTTCTGTGGGAGAGCTTCGATGTGGACCCGACACAGCAGCATTAACGAAAACAGCATGTCACCTGTTATAAAATCTGGACTAATCTTAATCTTTATTCTCCATTCGAGTTCAAATTCACAGCATGCTCAGTGTGACAAGTCCTTGAAGTGGAGGAAGCGTGGCAGGCTAATAAACCTGCCCAACCTGTGCAGCAGCAACAACAACAAACCGACACAGGCCTCTTTCCTCAGGTGCTCTCCAAACAAACAAATACCGATCTCTCTAGTAATTAGCCTGGAGTCATTCTGTGGGCAGAGAGGTTCTAACTATCCGGAGCCGGTGAAGACACATTTCACACCAGGACATGTGTCATCATCACTTCAGAGCTTAAGGGTTTAACAGAAAAAAAAAAAAAAAAAAACAATACACAGGAACAAATGCTGCCTTGAAGTGCTGTCAGAGATGTGGTATTATCGAATGAGTGCACACAAACAAAGCAAAACCGGCGGCAAATGGGATTCAGCAAATCTTAAATTTCCCGTGAAAACCCCACAGGTCGGAAGGGAACAACAACAACACCTGCGCTGCCTCACTCCTGCTATACAACTACAGAAAACCAAATTTTAGCATTCTGTTGTTACGTCCAAACTGAAAGTACAGTATCTGTTCTGCTGTGAACTGAGGATATTCTGGGCTTTATTTGTTCTGGAATCACACATCTTCCCCGTCGCCCGCTGGGTGGTACCGGAAGCAACGCGCCGGCACTGAAGTACGGCTTTGACGCGGAGCTATTTTCAGGCTGAACACCCGCTAAGAGCGATTTGGAGCTGCGATGTCTTGGGCGGAGAATGACATGCACTGCACATTAGCTGTCATCTATCATGTGTGATTAACATCATAGTGGTAATTGGCAGTTCACAGACCATATTCACAAGCTTCCTTGGCTGTGACTGAGTGTGGTTGAGTTAATTACACTGTCCCCTCCCTCAGGAACTACAGCCGAGGTGTCCTGGGTGCTCAGATGCTCAGACACAAACTTTGCCATCAGAACTCCTCTGTGGTTGAAAAGAACATGCATGTTCAGCTGACTTTTAATAGATATTTCAGGCCTAGGAATAGAGTAAGTGTAAAGACCTTTGCTGTGTGTTCTGTGGCTACGCTAACCGTGCTACAGTCCAGCAGATGGAGGCCAGATGAGGCTTTGAAGAGAAGATAATTATCCTGCACCACACCCAGACTCTGTGTGCCCAGCACGCCACCCAATGACATCAGTCTTCTTCTGACAGGGAGAGATGTGTATGTGTGTGTGTGAGTGTGTGTGTGTGGGTGTGTGTGTGGTGGAATAGGTGAAGGGCAGGTGAACAGATTGGAGGCAGCAGTCCATGCCTGCACACTCATGCTGCCCTCAGGTGCTCCTCAAAATCTCCTGCTTGTGAGCTCAGAGGTCATGGAGTAAGACAAGCATCACATTTGGAGGCTTTTTTTGGGGGGTAAATTAAAGCATGGACCCTGTAAGAGGGTAATTTTAGGGTGGATGTCGTCCTGTTTCAGAAACTAACTGGCAATGAAGAAGAGTAAAGACCCTTAGAACGGGCATTGTGATTCCTCAGTTAACAGTAACTGTTTTCACATATAGAGCCAGGCACTGACAAATAAAAATCTAAGATTTAAAATATAAAATCTAAATATCATATCTCAACAATTTACTTGAGGTAGTAACTGTTAAAGCAGAAGTAATGGATGACAGCTGAATCACCGGGAATCAAAATGATGCAACTCTGGACTTAAGCTGACAACTATTTGATTTGTATCAATAAGCCTGATTCTTAATTTTTACTGGCTTTCATACAGGAAGTCATCTCAGGCGTCCACAGGAAGAGCCAGTATATAAACAGGAACTTATGAACTATATCACAGCTTCTTCCCCTTTTCCCCATCTCGTTCTTTCCCTCTATTTATTTCTGTGGATGACACACCGAACTGCTGCCGCTGACAGAAACTCAAAGCGCCTGCTCGTCCCAGTCTTTGTAGTGCCATTATGCTCCTTTAACTAACAGCGCTGTTTATACAACACCAATAAAACGTTACATAACTTCTGTGTCTCTTCCTCATCTGTCGTCAATCTCCTCTCCTTCCACCGTTTTCACTCTGCTCTGCATCCACAGGAGTCTGTGGGGAAAAGCTGGGAGCCGTTTAGCTACAGGCCGGCAGTGCTGCAGTGTATTATTACCAGGCATAATGACGGTGTGCAAACAGCTTTGTCTATTCACAGATAATATTATTTGTCATGTCACATCCAGCTTTTGGGGACATGGGAATCTTTTTAAATCGACCGAGCAGAGGATCACGGACATTTAAATATTTTTTCCCCTGAAAGTGAAACCTGTGATGACAACACTTTAAATAAACGTTTATTTCTAATTATGTGCGGCATGTTAACAAAAGAACCTCACCAACGTTTCAGGCTGTGCACTGATCCAGACTTCACACCACCCAAAAACTCACCACTACGAATAACAGCAGACCCTGAACACCATGCAGGGCCCCCGCTGGTCCCCTGACCCCACTTTGAGAACCCGTGGTGCATGGCCGCTGCAGTGAAGCAGCATCAAAGAAGAACAGGGAGAAATATATTTTATATCTTTCTGTCTGCTTCTTTCTCTTTTCCCACTAAAGTTCACACCATCCGGATTGAGTCATCCATCCTTGTTAAGAGGCTCGTAAGAGGAAACTAACCCCACCCTGCCCCGGGCGGGCGGCTGTGTTTCTGTGTGTGTGTTGCAGGGGGGTAATTAAGGTAATTAGCTCAGGATATCAACATCGTCAACCATCTCCAGGAGAGAGCGGGCGTCTATCAAAGGTTGAGATAAATAATGAAACATAAAAGCCTTTCTCCCCGAGCGCCAGCTGCTTACAAAGCACATTCAGGTCACATTAAGACAACAACAGTTTGTTCCTATCGCGTCTCTGCTCTCTTTCTGTATCTTTCAGGCCATTTTTCTCCACTGAAGTTACTGATGGTCAGATCAGGCTGAGTCTTTATCATACTTATTTCATGCTGATGATGTTTGAGTTCACTTGACGATCAGGAGTTTTTTTTAAACACAATCTATTGATGTTATGTATGATAAAGTACCTTTGAGTGGCGCGCACACACACACTAAACACACACACACACACACACTAAACACACTGAAAAAGACAGCAGCTAACTGCTGGTGGGCTTTTCCCACTGATACTCATCTCATCAATCACGCTTTTCTCCATTTTCATCACTCACAATCAATCAGATCAACCACCTAACCTCTCTTGACACACACACACACACCTGTTTGTGCAGTTTGTGTATGTGTATGGTTGGCAGAGTGCGCAAAAGCAAAGGCAGTAATCGGGTTAAACCTCTCAGCAGTCCCCCTTCAGCAGCGTCTGCTTAATCCAATCGCCTTCCAGTAAACATCTCACATGCGCTGGGTTGCCCCGGTAACCCAGTCCCCCCCTCCACCCGGTATACAGATCTACAGCCTCACAGCTCTGCACAGAGAAACACTGGAGACGCGAACGGCACAGAGTGAGTTAACGGCACTGGCAGGAGGAAATGCTGGATCGTATTCAATTCTTATCTGTGAAGTGAGCTAAAGAAAAGAAAACAAGAAGGTCTGAGAGGGTAGAGCTGTGAAGCGGGGAGGCCTGATAGCAAAGAGCAAATAACTCTGGGGGGCGAAGAAATAAACCCACTTTTTTTTGGTCCTTTCTTCCTGATAATTCATACGTTCAGCAAAGACCTTGGAAATAAATCAGTATAAAGTTATTGTCTGTTATTTGTTATTATTGAGATCCATCTTAAATGCTGCTTCTTTCAGACCTTTAGGGTTGTGTTGCATTAAGTGACTGAAGGTTTTAGTTATTTGTGTGTCGTAGCCCAATAAAATGAACAGTTCGTCTACTTTCACTTGTTTCTCATCATTTTCACGTTACAAACTGTGACAGAATAATTCCACAGGAGACAGACAGAAAAGTCAACAACAACAACAACAAATGCAGCAGCAGCAACAGCAACCAGCAGCTACGGCACCACTGGTGACGCCACCTTACATAAAAATGTAAATAAGATTTACAGATTTTACAGCAGAGGAAAAGAGACGGGCCCGTATCAGATCAGCACTCAGCAGATTCCCTGAGTTATGGTGTTGGAAATAGTATCAGGAGAGAAAACGTTGGATTGGGGCTTCACTCTCAGACAAGTCTGAGCTGAATGACATGAGATGAACACGAAAGCTCCAACAGCAGCACAAGGTAAAATCGAACGTCTTCTTCACACTGCGAGAACTTTGTTTATCACTCGGTTATCATTTCCTCTGCACAAAGCAAATAAAGTGAGTTAACAAACCACTAAATGCCATGAATGAGCCAAATGTGGCCGTTAAAGAGTTTCTCCTTAGGTCAGGTCAGTCAATGAAAATGATTTTTTTTTGCCTCCCTGTGTTTACGATCTTCATTAATTAAGGCTTCATCAGCAAAATAATATTTAAAATCCATATCTGATGCAGCCTGTGAGATAAAAGAAGACACTTCTCTTCTTTCATGTCTTTATTTTTCGAGTCACCTCTCGCTGTCCCTGGAAATTATTCAATATTCTAATTTATTTTACAGAAATCTGTTTCCAAAGTAACGATGCAAAGCAGGTTATGATTAGAAATGGATTTTAGCGATGCATAACAGTGAAATTCAGTTAAAGACTAATTTGATTATTTAACGTGATTCTGCATGTATTTACCATATCATAACATATATTAATATTATGAAACGACTAACGATGCAGACTTGGTCCACGTCACCCGGTCTCATGTTCAGCAGAACACAGGACACGCCCGTTTGGTGCAGTGTGCGTGTGTGACGTTACACACACGTATGATGCTATGAGACATAAACAGAATATACTGCGGTGTGGCCTCGCTGGATGACTCACACTGAGCCAACATGTGAGGCTGTGCCATTACAGTCACACTGACATACAGTACAGCGGTGCAGGAGACGAGCAGACACACACACACACACACACACACAGATTTAATGTAGACGGAGCTGATGGAGTCGACATCCCGCTACATTTGCCCTCCCATCATGCTTTGCAGTATGAGTGATGAGGTGGTGAGGGTGGCAATATGTTTCTGCCATCAGGGGGAGGGGGGAGGAGCAGGTTGAAGGTGCAAAGGGAGGCACATATAGTGCGTTCATGCTTCATGCTAAAAAAAAAAAAGGGTAGAACAGCCACGATTTCTCTGCAATAACAGAATTATCATCTCAGCGGTCTAAGATTATGTTGTTCCCACTAACCTGCAGATTCAAAATCTGTTCCATGTTTGTGTTCAGCCACAAAACTACTCGGTTTAATCTCAAGTGTTCTCCTAAACTCACAGCTCTCTGCTGTCAAACTCACCAACTGACGCTGAGCCACGCCTCCAACCTCAGTAACCTCAGTAACCAATCTAACATCAGAAAAGTCAAACGCTACTGTTGATTTCACCAAACAGCAACCACCACAGAAAACAGAAAAAGTCACAGAAACCAGTCACACTAAGATGACACTGCTGAGACACAAAAACATACAATATTTCTGTTTCCTGCGATCTGCATCACAACAACACACAACAACAACAACAGAGCAGCCCGCGTGGAAGAAAAAACACATGAACGTCCAGTTTTCACTGGTTAAATATAGGTAAAAAAAACAGGAACTTACTCATGATGGGAGTCCAGGGGTGGGGGGCAAGGTGAGGCCCAGGTGGGGCGGGGCTTTGGACAGGTGAGGTTATTCTCCACTGGGTCTTTCCTAGAGGCACTCATGACCTGGGAAAGAAAAAGAAAGCATGAGATCACTTCTGTGCAGCTTATATCCATCCACTCATCCGTTTCCTTTCACATAACAACTGCAGCAGCAAACTGCAAATTCTCCTTCAGGCTCCTGCAAGACACCAAGTGTTCTGAATTCACTGAAACAGACAAATATTGTCTCAAATCAATTCACACACATACACACATGCGGTTGAATAAGGATGGGGGCCTGCCCATTAATATCTTAACTGGGAGAGACATGGCAGGGAGCAGGGTGGGTGGATGAACAGCCTTGGCTTTGTATGTGTGTGTGTCCACGAGCATCCACCCATCCAAATCGACCCAGTGGCTGGACTGAATAACAGTAATCTGATGATAGTATACAGTAATAATGGGTAATTTGATCACTCTGCAGATGCTTACAGCAGGAGGAGGTGGGGAGGGGGCAGTGGGCAGGAAGGCAGAGGGGGAAATGATGCCGGTGATGCTGAAATTAAGTTCCCCCCTGTGTTGCCATGAGCACGACTACTGCAGATGCTGAAGGATCCAATATCCTCCAGGCCTGTGAGCAAAAGCAGCACAGGTCAGCAGAATGCTTCAGAGGCAGAGGGAATGACAAATCAGCAGCAGAGCAGCAAACTGCACAGATTCATTCCTACTGAGGATGGAGAGGGAGCTCATGCTGCCGTCTGGGCATCGTTATCTCCATCGTTACCATCTACACTGAACTTACTACTAAGGGAGACTTTTAAAAAAAACGTCCCTAGCCATTTACTAATAAGAGTTTAACACTCAAAACTAATTTCTTCCCAGCAACAACAAAATATGGTCCAGTGAAGGACTAACATCCGAGACTTTGAATAACCAATGGACAACTCCCTAAAACTCTCCTTCAGCCACTTTAGGAAGTGACATGTAAGAGAGACAGGAAGGAAGTGAGATCTCAGAGGGTTTCAGGCTCACAGTCTTAGCCTTGAGGCTGTGACCTGGGATTAGATCCACCATATGTCCACCTCTGCCCCGAGCTGGGACACCAGCCAGTCATCATGACCGAAACTAACCGAGCTGGACTAAACGCAGTCAATCCAACAATCCAGCAGTCTGTGAGGAGCTGGGCTGGGTTTGATAAAACCGGTTATTTTAGAATATTTTGGCACCAAGATAATAAACGACAATGAATAACTTCACAAAACAAACAGTCGGAGAACGGTCTTCAACAACCTGTGTCTGTCCAGCCACAACACTGCTCAAGAAAGAGACCTCTTTCGTTCAGCTGTTGTAAAGTCGACAGGACAGCAGCTGTGAGGGATGTGTAACCGCTCTTAAAGAGTAACCACGCAACCTCAGACTGGTCGGACCTCTCTGAAGTGAATTAACGACCCGCTGACACGAAAACAGCCCAAACTGACATCCGACTATCACAACAGAAAACAGGCAGCTGGTGGTGGATTTACCCAGAGTGATCTGTGTCGGCCTGCACGAGCCCACGTTGGCCAAACACCGGTGTGTTTGTTGGACATGAGGTTAGTTACATTTGATGCAGGGTCAGGAGCCAATGCAGTTCTCTCTCTCTCTCACACACACACACACACACACACGGGCCAGAGGGCGGCTCAGCATCTGGTGGTGTGTTGTGTGCTGCTCCTCTGAAGCCGGGCATTAAAAGAGAGAGCGGTGCACTGAGCCAGCGGGGATCAGTAGCCAATAAAGACAGGCAGCAGTAGCAGCTCGGTGCCAAGGCCTGGACAGCAGTGAGGGAATGCAGAAACACAGTGTGTGTGTGTGTACTACATCTGGTGTGTGGGTGGGCTGCCTGCCTTGTGTAGTCAGTCAAATTCTGCTGCACTGTCCTGAGATTCTTATCAGATTTCAACCAGCCTACGTTTTCAGGGAGGCTGCGGCGTTCACAGAGAAGCGCGTCAGACTTTTGCGGCCTTTTTTTTAGAGGAAGTTTCACATTTGAGGAAACGCTTCAAAATCTCAGCAAAAAAGTGAACAAGCGCACTGGCCAAATGTTAAACGAATGAACTAATTTATTCAAGTCCAGTTTAACAGCCAAAAAACACAAAACAAAGCTCACAAAAACCGGCATTTCAAACTCAGCTGCCCCATAATGCATTGCACTCACGATATACTTCAGTGTGAACAGCCAGCTGAGTAGTGGCATACTCAATCATTCCTTTGATAGGCAGTATGCAGTACATACTGACTATGTAGTGATCAGTATGTTAACAGGCGGCTCCAAACACAGCCACAGCGAACGTAGCTGTGAGAGACGGAGACCTGACGAAGCCTCTGTTGCTATGATACGGACATTCAGTTGGACTAAACCTGCGTTTGAGTTTGGGGAGCCGCCTAACGCGGTGCAGCCTAGCAAATAAACTGCACTCTCAACAATAAAACACACACACACCTTCTTTCTCACACACACAGGCCCATTCAATTGTTTCTGGAGATGCCGAGCAGATGCTGTGACAGAGATAGAAAGAGAACAGAAGAAGGAGATGAACTAATTTGTGGTTGTTGACCCTGACGACTGAGGGGCTTTTCCATTTCCTCCCTGTCGCTGAGCCACAGATCCAACAGCAGCCTCCAACTCAGGGAACTTTTCTTTTTTGGATCAATCAGAGATTTTACGATCTTTGATACGAATACGATGATTAAATAAACATGTTCATACAGGAAAAGTAGCTCTGTGTGCTGATCCAGGGCGTTATTTAGCGAATTCAGTAGAGGAAGAAGTAAAAGCAGCCTGTTGGAGTACAAATGCTACCTGAACTAATTCTAATGACACTTTTTGGACAAATTTGACAGAACCAGAGCTGAAATAATAAGTGGATCAGTCAACTAGTTAACTAACGAGATATTTTTAAGTTATTAATCTGGCAAAAAAGCCAAACCATTGTTGGCAGAGTGCAAATGCACCTCACATTCACTGGGTCCTGAAAATGCCACAAAGTGCAGCGACTACATGTAAAACTCAGCAGGGGGTTCTGTGGGAAAAGGTCAAGTGTTGGAAATGGCAGCAGAATGGCACGAAGACTTATCAGACCTTTAACCTCAAAATGCTGAAAAAACAAACAAACCCTGAACTGTCTGTGAAGAAGCCCCTGAAAGCCTAACAGCGTTTGTGATGCTCAATGTACTTAAATCTTGTCTCAAGAATCAAGTGCATTTCTATTCCCAAATTTACAGTGTGGACTAACTTGGATTAATGTCACATTTAAAATACAAAATAAAGCTTCATGTCCTTCCCATTGAAACATCTGTGTCATGCTTAAGGCCTAACGGCTGCTGGTGTCTGTATTTACTGGTTATAGAATTATTTCCGATGTTCTGCTGATGGTGGTTGTAGTGGTAGTGTGACAGGACTTGCCTTTCCCAGGAATGTTGCTCCTGTTCTGCATCAGAGCTGGGAAAGGGCTGATCCCACAAAAGCAACTCAGCAGCCGTGACACAAATGGCTCCAAAACAAAAGCTGATAAAGCGAATAGTCTGACCCTGACACATCCCAATGTGCTGCTCATTTCATGGCAGCCTCACACCCTGACCACGGTTTTATGATGACAGCAGTCATACACCCACAAAGTCCTGCAGACAGAGAAGCACATTCCTCTGATAAAACTGATATTTGTCCCAGTTTGTGGTTGTTTTGCATGATCCTGGAGGTCAAAGTTTACCCTCCACTCGCTCTAACACTCCCAGTCCTGAGCGTGGACTACACATGACGGGGTTTGAGTCTTCGATCCACCGCAGTGACTGTAGCACACACTACAACAAACGCCTCGTGTTTTCAAACTGTAAAGCTCTTCACTGCGTTAAGCCGCATTATCCCGAAGCGGGATAGGAAGGATTGAAAGACACACCACTGTCAAGTTCGCAACGTTAGAAGATGCTATTTCCTAGCACAACTTCCAAAATAAAACCCTTGTTTTCTTTAAGTTTAACTTCTACTATGAATTGATCGACTGAAATGAATTTATAGCTTCTAGCTTGTGAAATAGTTCTTTAGAAATTTCGAAGTTTTCGGGCCTTACAAACTTGTTATCAAGACATGCAGGCTTAATGATGTGTTTGTACTGCAAGCTTTTATACGTATTTACAAACTGTGATTTTATGCTAAAATTAAATCAAATATTCACTGTGTTGACTGATGAAACGGCTGGAGTACAGTACTCAGCACAAACTGACACGTTTCACGCTTTTATTTTGAAAAAGAATTCGCGTTGTGCCCGTTGTTTCTGTCGTTTTGTGTACCTTTACGCACCTTTTTAAAAGGTAACTCTGTCCCTTGTCTCCTGAGGCAGGAAATAAACCACGTTGCTCAACTTTATCAACCACAATCACCAAAAAAAAACCGCATCCGCGCGCCTCTGTTTATATCCACATGTTTTCTTGTTTTGAAATGTAAACAACTGAGCTCCTCGATTCATTTAAACGCTTCAACTGCAGTAGCAGCTCCGAGCTCATCAAAGTGATTGACATGCTGTCACAACCAATCAGGAGCCTCGGACCTCACAGTTTGACCCAATGGGAGGCCGTGATTGGTGCTCCGACCGCACTGATTCCGTTGCGGGAGGCAGCGCGGGGGGTTTCGGCCGACCCAACGGTGCAACAACCCGCCGAAATACGACCGGAAATACAGCGTTTTGACATTCAAAATAAAACACTGGCTCGGTCGGTATTTAAGACCCACACAATACAAAATGCTGATTTAAATAAAGGCTTGAGTTTCACTGTAGGCAACACTGTGAAGGGTTAGCCAGTTAAAACAGCCACTTTTACCTTTTTACTACCGGTAAAAGAACAACAACGACGACGACGACAACAGCTGCTAGCATAACAGAACAAGTTAACAGTATCACAAAATATATCATCAAAAATGACCATTAAGCTAAACTGACACATCTCTGGAACAGTTACAATGAAAACTAAAACTATAATCTTCGTGAATTTGTTGTAGAGCTCTTGTATCAGACCGCATTTGTTTTAGCTTAATGTACCTGAGTAAACTGTGTAACTGAGTGACTTTTCGCTGCAGCCAGATTTGGCCGTGGGTAGAGTAAATTTTTGGAGATGAACTTATCTTCAATAGCTATAAACATATACATAAGTTATATGGTTTATAAAGACAACATATAGCTCTACACAGTCACCCCAAACCCCTCTGACACGGAGTTGTGGTGGTCCACGTACACCCCTATTTTGTAGGATGATACCGGAAGCCCCTCCGTTCTACTCTGTTAGCTAAACAGTGGTGGGTTTGGCTAGGTAGGCCTCAGTGAATACAAATAAGCACAAAGTTTACAATAACACAACACAATGTACCGTGTTTAATAAACGGAAAACAACCTGAACAATTTCACACAGACGCCCAACAAAGTCCAAAAAGCCCCGGCGCCGTGTTTCGTTACACTTTGAAAAGCTACCGTAAATGAGCTACCGTCATTCAGCCCCACGGTAACGCTACCGTTTCCACTGACAGATGCATTTCAGGAGCTCGACAAGTTCCCATTTGCTCCAACATTCACCAACAACACCGGGACCAACAAACCCAGCAAACGCTCACCTTGCTCTCGACTCGACGCGTCCTCCTCGATCACATCGCTGCGGGTAGTTCCCCGGCCAAAGTGGAGCAGAGAATGTCCATGGTCCCGTACCAGGAAGTCCAGAGCACTTCTCAAACTCTGTGGGAAGCCGCGCAGGATCCCAGCCAGGTAGCAATGCGCCGCCCACCGGGCTGGTCTGATCTCACCGGCTGGATGCTGCCGCTGCTGCAGATCAATCGAGCCTGCGACATTCCTCACTCACACCAAAGCGCCCACAGTTACCCCGGGGCTGTGTTCTTACTGGCCATGTTACAGTCTGTGCCGTGGTGGTCAATAAAATATAAAAATCATCATAATACAACCACTTTTAATTTTGATGATAACTGTCAATAAACAAACTGTCAATAAACAAACAACAATAAATTGTCTCTTAAAGTTTTTTCCAACTTCACACTCACTTTTGTTCACACTTTTTTTTTTCTGAAAGTCTCTTGATATTTTATTTTGAGCCTGTGTCTTCAACAAGAGAGAGACCTGCAATTCATACGGAAAATACACATAAACATAATTAACAGCAACATGTTACAGTAGGATCTAAAACACAGGGAAGAAACAATTACATTCCTCATGGAGTATTTGAATGTGGCGTTTAAACAAGTTATTCCAAGTCAGCAGAGTGTAATATGAAAAAGGATTTAATCACATCAGTTTGGTAGAATTAGTGAATACGTGTTTTCAAATCTTCAGTTAACACAAAATAAACAAAGACCCTTCAAGCTGACATTTGTGGCTTCCAGTTTCCTCTGTGTTCTTATCTCGTCTTCATCTCAAACAGGGCATGTTTTGTTGATGAGTGTGTGGAGTGTCCACACACTTCACACACTGTGTTTGGAAACTTTTCTTTCATGTCATCTCATCACAGAAGAATCCATTATCACTGTTGTTTACATAACAAAACAAAGTTATTTGCTGATAGGACAACAGATTATATAGTGATATGACCTTCAGTTGCCTTTTTGATACATCTGATCTCCAGTAACACAAACATGTATTCCTACACTTTGCCTTTAGAAATATTAAAAATTTAGATTATATGACCACAACATGTCTGTCAGAGAATACACTGACCTCTTGTATGTCTGGTTGTGTAAGTTCATACTGACCTCTATGGGCAGAAAGTGTGTGTAAGAGCTCTGCTGGGCCACAGGATATGACTGCTGGAGAAACAGTTTGGGTGGACAGGAGGGGCAAGAGGGCAGATCACTGCAGGATGGAGCTGTCATTTTCAGGAGTTTAAAAGATCTTAACATTCTTGGCATTTAGCTTTAGTTTTTAGAATTGAATCAAGTTCGATCCAAAGTGAATATGAAAAGAAAAAAGTTGAGGTTTTCGAATCTGCTCCAGCCTCTAGATTTAGTGCAAATGAAACATGAAGAAAAAGGAAAAAAGTAGTAAAGTGAAGACAAGGCAGAAAAAGCTGGATTTCTTTCAAGTTGGGTACAAAAACAGGGAAAGGCAAGAAGAACTGTGATGATCATGCATCTTATACAGGAAAGCAGAGGTAATGAAAGCTGGGATGATCATGAGAGGACCGTCACCGACAGACTTCTTAAATCTGTCCCTGAACATCCTGCGGACTCCTCGGCTTTCCTCTGCAACACGAAGCTGCAGAGTGCTGTGCTGAATGTGCTCAGTGCAGTGCAGCTTAGTTCAGCCAGGCTCAGTTTTGTGTTTCACTTCTGTTACAGCAGGCACCGAGGCCCTGGAGGAGCCTTAAACACACACCCAGAGTGTATAATGAGGGCTGGGCATAGGGCTGCACTATTTACTTTAGAGAGTATACTGTTTATAGAGAGGAACTGAACCCCGCTGGCAGACCACATTACTGACTGCAGAGTGCTGACTGGTGACTGGGACCACACCTGGAGCTTTCAGCTGCAACTGTGACCTCTGGTCTGTCATCAGACAAACAACCCACCAAATATAAATTACTAGTTGAATCAATAGTTGAATACATCTTTTTAAAATACAACCATGTTCCTACTTTTTAAATTATAGAATGTAAACTGTAAATTACATTTTTTCAAAATGTCCAAACTCTCCCCAGAAATATTGTACATGGCCTCACAGTTCTTAAAGCAGAAAGGATCCTGGAGGAAGATCAGTTTGAAACCATGAATGTGAGCTGCCTGAAATAATTCCTTTGTACCTTATTTTTTAACGGTTACTGTCTTTTTAGGTTGTTTATTCTTTCCCGTATTCATGTGCTGCATGTTTTTCATTGAATTTTTAATCGTTGCTTTGAGGCAATTTTCTCCTAAAAGGGAGAAAAGGGAGAATAAAGCGAAGTGAAGCGCAGGACCTTATAGGATTCATGTGAGTTTAAAAAGAGGGATTAGCAGTTTTGAGCTCGGATTGACGTTCCTCTACATCAAAGGTACGGGAACACACAGAACACACACATCTGTGCTGACTGGCATAAATGCACACACAGCCGTTGGACTATCATGTGTTTTTGGCGCTAAAATGCCCTCAAAGATTTTGTAGGGTGTTCAAAAATAAAAAGAACAAATCGACAAACCGACCTCTAAAACGGCTGATAAATTGAGTTAAGTTTGGTTTACCCACGTCTGAGGTATTCTACGACTGAATATCGACTTTCCCTAACAATGTCAGATCCAGTCCAAGTCAGGGATTGATTTATTCATTTGCTGCATGTTGTGTTCATTTATTAGACATGTCCGTCAGTTGTCAAGGACGCACGTTGTGGTGAACCAGAAGGCAAATCTGAGGAAGAGCAAACAGTGGAGCACACAAACAAGCCACCAGTTTGAATGGGTGTGTGCACTGATCAGTCAGTAAACATCAGCCTGTTGTGGGTTTACAGCTGAGTGGCAGGAAGCAGCATCACAGCCGGCAGCTAATAAGGTGGCGGCGATGTAATATGTTTTATGGTCCTGTATCTGACAGTGCTGCAGACCTGCACCACTTACCTTGTTAGTGCCAGGCGTTCCGGCCTATTTGTTATCCTAATGCGTCATGTGACCATGTTAAGGGGGCAATGAGAGGGACAGGATTCTGGCTTCGCCCTGCTGCGAGTGTTGATTTCACGGTCTATTAAGCTGGTGATTGTGTCTGCAACAAATTCTACATCCGTTCCACCTACAAGTGCTCAACACAACTGCACACTGTGGTGACACTTAGACAAACACACAAACAGGAATGTGATGATGGAGGAAAGGAGGACAGAGTGTTTACATTACCTGAGTCCTCCTTAAGTGATCTTAAATAAAAGGTCAAACGTCTTGGCCACAATTGTACAGCTGACTTAAGAGAAATGCACACAGCAGCATGTTGAGACTAATGATCACGCATGCTGTTGAGTGTTCTTGTCCTTTGTGTGTCTGTATAAAGTTCAGACATACAGTAGCTGTTCTGCTAGTTCTTCTAAAACTTGGTACAGAGGTAAAGGAGCGATATCAACAGTCACTGAAGAACTGACAGTCAGCTAAAATGCTCAAAGTTCATCTTATGCCTCTTCTCAACCACAGTTATCAACCCTGATATGTGAATAAGCTGCAAGCACGAAACAATGAGATTAAACATCACAGTTAAATCACTAACTTAATGATTTTACTCTTTTTCTTCCAGGAATTAACAGTGGTGCATTGACTGAACTGTCCCGGCACACAGGAATGTCTCTCACACACACACACACACACACACACACACACACACACACACACACAACTTCTCTGGCAGAGATCAAAGCTCCAAAGAGCGGTTTGAGATCCAGCATGGCCAAACATCAATGAGGAATAACAGGCCTAATGAAGGGCACAGTATACTGTGCTAATCTCATCAAAGAGCTCGCCATTTAAAACACACACAAGCATTACCCTGAAACAGGCAGCGCTGTCTTTCACACAGTATGAGCAGAGCATCACCTCGGTGAGTGCTGAGCCGGAGATGTGGCTTCTGAAGTCAGGATTTACTTTCCTCTGTCAGCACAAGATGGCAGCAGCGTATCACCTAACCCTGCCTCACAGTCTGCACGAAGTCCTTAAGTAACTGTGTTTTATATATTACTCTGGTTATTCAGTGTACTGCCAACAAGCTTAAGTATTGCATAAGCATAACAATCCAGTGAATATTTTGTCTAACAAAGGGGAATGAGTCACTTCCTTTCTTCAAAGGGATGCATGAGAAATGGTGAGAAAATGTGAAAAAGACAGAAAAAGAAAAAAACACTCACCCAGGCCTTTCTTTGATCAACACTATAATTTAATTACCTGCAGACCAAAGAGAGCCTTTATTTGGAAGTTCAGTCTCAGCCTTATTTTCTCCATGACACAGTGAATTCTAAAGCAAAAAAATAAAAAAAATAGTTTTGTATTGGTTCCTTCAAAGATGAAATAGATGTTAATGATAATTTAATCAGTTCTAAACAACACAAAGTACAAACAGTGATGAAGTGACTCTTCAGTTTTTGAATTGTTGATCTAAAATGGTGCACATGGATTTGCTTTCTAAAAACGAGTGGGTGAAACTTTGCTTCTGTGATGGTCTCGTTAAAGTAATGCACTGATTTAAAACATTTTAATTCTTTTTCTTTTGTTTTAAATTTGCTGCATTTTGATGATATATACCGATAAAGTTCCAGTAAAGTATTTATCAAAACTCCTCATAACATTATAACTCATTGTTTCCTTTATTAGTTTTGAACATTTTAATGCAAAGTTAGAGCGTCAAAGTTAAATTTAGCTGCTTCATGTTTACCTGTTGAAACGATGAGCAGTTTTTAAAATCACACATTCTGAATGATTCATTTGTGAAACTATCCAGCAGGCTGTGCAACAGAGATCTTAATAATACTGAGGTCAAGAAACTTGGGTTTATGGGAAATTCTAAGAACATACTGAAATCCATTTTCTCTCCTGAGTGAAGTGTGTCCTTGAGTGAAAAGTGGAATCAGACATGAGAAAATACATGTCAAGGACATGGCACTGACGTTGCTGTGACCAGGACAAATAGCTCATTTCCTGCACTAGTTTCTTCTCCATCTGAACCACATTATTCTACAAAAAATACTGAAATTCTAATAGGTGCAGCGAACCTCCTTTGACCTTTGACCCTTCTCTGAGGTAACTCCATCAGGGATGATCTGGCAGAGCAACAGCCTGTGCTGGCAGTTAATCTCCATTAGCTCAAATCTAACAGCTCTCTTCCTCTCATCCTGTTCTCCAGCCCACTCCCTCTGCTTCTCTGTGGCGTCAGTGAGCGCAGAGCATCTTGTCTAGTTCCTCACAGGAAGGAAGTTTCCACGTGTCCTTTGAGAATGGGACGGATTGAAAAATGTGTGTGTGTGTTCTCAGTCCCTGCAGCATGTTTTGTTTTTACCTCTTGTGAGGACGTGAATAACAAACAAGCAGTGTGGTTTGATGTTTAAAAGCTTATTGAATCTTTAAAAAAATAAAAATTTGGTGGCAGTAACACATAGGCAGCTGATCAGCTGCATAATGCATTAGTCTACTTTACCTGCATCCAAACTGCTGCAGAAGACGACCTGTGTTAGTTACAGCGCTCTCACCATATTCAAAAAACATCACCACTGTTCCAATGTTTCATTGAGCGTGACTCCTCTATTTTCATCTGCAAACAATGTCTTTGTGTTTGGTCTATTGATCCAGAATCGCTGCTGTCTACTCACTATAAATAGTCTCGTATTGATTGTGGGATTTATTCATGTGTTATTCATTCTATGCAGCTGAGAGGCTTTATGATGGGTATTTTCAGTCTTTTTCAGGTAGAAGAAATGTCGAGAAGAAAGTAGTAAAAGACAGATTCTGTGGTTGTCAAGTTTAACTGGAAATATTTACCCAATACTGTGCAATTATATATATTAAAAAATCCTCACGACAAATACACACCTCTCAGTCTTTTTTCAGCAGAAGAGCTGAATTGTAACGTTGCATGGTCCAGATGCTGTTTCAAACGTTTTTCAACTCTGAGAAGGATAAAAATTTGCTGAATCCTTGACATCTTATGGGCTTAAAATGGTCAGATTGAAAGAAAGTGAGTGCTGCCAGTGGCAAAGTTTGCCTTCAGACATCCACAATTGTCAAATCTCTGTTTATTTGGGATATTGTGTGGACCTTACCTTGAATTTAGAAGCATCCTGGGCAACCGCTGATGTAGTGGTCATCATCAGACTCTCACCTTTTCCGCAGCAGGCCCACCACATCTTTTAAGGCTACTGAATGTGTGTTTATGTGTGTGTGTGTGTATACAACCTTCATTTACACTTGGCTTGCAAATACACATAGGCACGAAGCCTGAAACCTTCCCTTCCTGGCTGCTTTCACATTGTAAAAGTGATGGGAATAAAACCCAGGGAGCAAAACCTAAAGAGAAAAACATCGAGGAAAAAATAAAAATCTTGAGCTGCAGATATTTTCTTGAATTACAGGCCACACACTGACAATAATAGAGGTTTATTGTATGCCGTGCCTGAACCTCACAATCAATATTTAATATCAGACTTAGTGGACTGGATGAAAGGAAAAGATGCCATAATGTGCCAGAGAGCACATGATGTACAGTCATGTAGATATTTACAACATGACGTTATAAAGATAGAAAAATGAAAAGTTTTGCAGCTTTGGTTTAAAGAGAAGGAATCTGCAGATCGTCTGATTTGTTAGACCGACACTGAATGTCTGTTTATTTGTTTTTCTAAAAGCAGCCAGGATCTTCCCATTTTTAAAGATTTCAATTTTAGTTCTGCCATAATCATTTCTGAGGTAACCTTCAACGAGCGGAAAAAAGCACCACTGTTTGAACACGTTAAACCCTCCTGGATAACTGGGAATGAAAGGTGAAAACTTTGACCTTTGACTTCTCTTTCCTCTCTCTCTACTGGGGATGCAGTTGTGACGGTAAGACAGTACGGGAGTGGATCGGACACAGAGAGTGGACATACAGTGGACAGGCCTCGCCCAGGACAGCGGACAGCACAGGAAGAAGGACAGCGTGGGCCAATCCCCGACGAGGGAAAACTACCAGCGGCCAAGAGTCCGCCCTCTTACTGAAAGCCAATTCCAGTGTGAGTAAAGCTTTTATCACCACAGCTGGGAGAGCCAATTTTTGAGTGGACTTTGGAAAAGTCACAGGGAATAAAAGATGAAACATTTCTCAGCGGGATTAAAGCGAGTAAGGAGGCTTCTTAAATGTAAACAACTGAAACAAATTCAGTACTTGAAGGTATAATTCAACATTTTGGGAAATATGCCCATTCATGTTCTTAGATGAGAGGATCGACACCAGTCCAACATCTGTACTGTAAACAAGAAGCTACCTCCAACAGCCAGTTAGCTTAGCTTAGCATAAAGACTGGAAACAGGTAGCCCGGGCCTGTGGTTTACATGTGGTCATGAGTCGGACACAGTGCTGACGACCTCACAGACTCTCAACACACCAGGATCTTATTATCTAAAGGCCCGGGCATACCAGCATTTAAAACAGTCAAATCAATTTCAACTTAAGTGAACTTTGACCTTCTAACATGCGATAACTATGACTTACGTCACAACATTCACTGCTACAAGTCGATGCTACAACACCATGTTTACGAATTTCACTAACTTTCCGGGGTGACCAGGCCTCTCAGCCCTCAGCAAAAACACAAATATGTGCATTTCCCAAAATGCCAAATTATTTCTTTAAGCTCAGGAAACAATGCGTTTATCTTTTCCACATCCAGCTAACATGCTTTTTAGTATTTTGCTGATTCAATTTGGATTCCCTGAATCCCGTCTTGGCATTTTTGTCGACTGTCACGCGGCAACTTGGGCTACACAGTAATATACATACAAACACCTCGATGTATATTTACTATGTTTAGTGAGAACAGCATAGTGAGTTGTCACTGGGGATGGAGTCAACTTTACTATGTGGTAAAAACAAAAACACGAACATGAAGGGGAAAGAGAGAATGAGAGAGAGACTATGAAAAGGAAGAGAAAGAGAGAAAACGAGAGAATGGCAGGAAGGAGGTTGTGAAACAGTACAACATCAGACAGCCACTGGAACATAACAACACAGAGAGAGACAAGTATTAGGAAAAATGGTTTAATATAGGAGACAGAAGCAAAAAACTGCATCACACAAGAACATACGTTTACAAAAATAATTCTGACTGCTTCAGCTACACAGTTAGTTCACAGAGAAGGACAGAGAAACCGGAAAAATCTAAACAGCTAAAAGCAAAAAATTTCTAATTAGTTGATCTCTTTATTAAACTAATACATTAATCCACTGAAGGTGACTAAATATTTCTATTCCTTCTTTTTCTATAATTGTCTTATCGTGTAGACGGCACAATACAGAAGTCAAATGAAACTTACCGCTGTTGTATAGACAAACTTGCTAGAACTATTTATAAAGCAAAAATGAAAGATCTGACACTCACCTACCCTCTGTTTTCGGGAAAATAAAGAAAGAACGAATCAAGAAAGAAAGGTAGAAAGAAAGAACAACACTCAAGTGAGGAAAAAGAAGTGAAAGAAATAAAGCCAAAGATCTTCTAGAAAATCTTATATCAAAAGCCAACTTTCTCGATGCCAGCTAGAAATCATACTCGGGGACCAGTCAGGGTCAGGCCACACCACCAGGCCAGACAGCTTTTTTTCTAAGATTTTTTTGTTGTATCCTTTAATCTCCAGTATAAAAAATTCCACTGGTACAAAATGCATAAGTACAATCAGTTGTAGAAATAGGAAAGCCTGCATTTTTTGTACTTTTTAAATCCCATCCAGTGACAGATTTCGAAGTGTTGTCAAACAAACATACATCACGCTTACAGGATCCACTGAAATGCATTGACTTTGGCTTCTCTCAAGACAATAACTTTGAAACTACTGAAAACCTTTTTGAGAATTAAAAGAAACAAAAACAACAACAAAAAAAACTGGATAATTTCTACAGACAACAAGCTCTTTTTTACGGCACGGAAAGAGAGAACACACAAAACATTTTTCCTCAAAAAACTTGACATAAGCCATAATGCAAAGAAACGACGAAGTTCTTTTTTTTTCCTTTCAGATTTCATTGTTTGATAAATAGCACTTAAGATAATTAAGAAAGAAGGAGAACAGAGAAGTGAACAGTGACAAGATAGAAAGATTACAACGAGCATCGGCGATGACAGCCCCTGAGGTGAGCCGCTCGACAGAAACTCTGCGTCTACGACCCTCTTGTGCTTCGACATTGAAACAAAGACAAAGATGCTTCACACTAGACTGTGCAACGTCAGGCTGCGTGCAACTCGGCGAGATTTGGGAATTTACGACAAAGCTTTTGGGACAGCTAAAATGTCTTGAGTGACACAGGCAGCCACGTGCTGCGAGTCGACTCGAACAGCACACATCATGCAGCCTCCACGCTCGATCAACAAAAGTTCCGTGAACTGTGCGAGGGTGGCGTGAAGATGCGAAATGTGCAATCGTCGCTCTTGGATGCAAAGATTTTGACGCTGCAGCGGTTAGGACATGAAACCCACGCACACCCTGGTCAGAAAACTGGTCCATTAACACTGATTGGACTGGGACTGCTCCTGTCCAGCTTGCACACAGGTAGTTATGGCTGTTTGTGGCACTGCTCATGTGTGTACTGCATTTAGAAAAAAGTCTGCTTGCCTCCATCCATGAGATCAGATAAAGTTTGGTATTGGGTTTGGTCTTAGAGAGGATAATGAAAGCTGTATTGCCTTCATCTCGGCTGTGGCTGTTGTTTTGCCTGTGTGGACCTGCGGACGTGACCCTTCCTCTCCAACCAACAAGCGCTTTATTTCCCCTGTCGCTATTCCAATAAGACGTCTCTCCACATAGCCCTGTTTCTAATAACCCCGGTTAGCCTGGGAGACAACAACCAGACGGAGAGCGGCATCCTTCAAACAGACGCCTCGTCTCCTCTCCTTCTTCAGCGCTGCGAGGACAAACGGCCATTTCAGCCTTTCTGCTCCGGCCGTTTGGACAAAATGGCGGAAGAGCGAAATCCAGACTTTGACGAGTGGGAGGTTAACTGTACACAAAAGTGAACCTGGACTTGGCACAAATCACTGACTGACTGACTGACAACATCTTCTATTCTTATAATACTGATACAACGCTCCCTGGTTAAGGCGACTGGTGAGCTTCTGTAGAAAATAATGCTGCCTTTTTTTTTTGCAGACCGTAAACTAGGCTTTCAGGGAGGGGGAAAAGGGGGCAGTTGAATAGACTGACAACATTGTGCCATGTAAACGGCTTGACTATGAGAATGTCAATAACACACTTTGGCATCTAAACATGATTTTGGCCCATTACACCACAAGACTTACACATATGGAGAAGTCTTACAACCACTTAAAAAACGTCAAAGGATAAGTTCAGCGACGAAATCAAACGAGTAAAAACTTGCCTCGGACCGTCCCGCATCTCACTTTTTGACTATTCGACGAAGGCGTGTGCTTTTTCCTCAACAGATCGAGGCTCGTTTGTGAATGAGTGAGTCTTGCCCTGTGCTTACATCATGAAAGCAAGCGTGCTCGTCTGAGGTGATACACTAAAGTAATGATCCTCGCCGCCTGAGACAAACAGCGCCGGCTACAACTCAGAAATGTTTTGAACCCAACAAAAGGGATAAGAGGATCTGGAAAAATAAGGCTTCGCGTACGACTCTCACCTCAATTTTCGGCTGAGGAGCGGGATAGCGTGCGAGAAAACAATCAAAACAATATATACTGAAGCCTGATGTCTGTGTTTGTGTCTGTGTGTGCGAGATACTAATAGAGAGAGAACAGGAGTGCAAAGATTTGTGGTAAGGCTTTGATGAATAAAACGGCTGTACAATGGCTAAAAATATCAGTGCGTGATTCTTGTGTGTGTTTTAAAGTGTGTGTGTGCACGTTGGCGGGCTGTAGCGGTTGCTGTAGAGGCTTTCACACTCAGGGGCTCTCATGCACAACAACAAAGTAAACTGTGAGGTCTGCACGAGAGTGTGTGTGTGTGTATGTGTGTCCGTGTGTGCGTGTATATAGATATATATATGACACATGGGCACTTTTTTTTTTTTTTTTTTTTACATCTTTACAAAGAAAAAAAGCAAACATGACATTTTCAGGCAACAAGACCACAGAATAGCAAGTTAACAAACTCTTTTTTAAATCTATATTTTAAATATGAGGGATCCATACAAAACACTTATAATAAAATACCCATGTTATCAAATAATTTCACAAGAAGTACACTGACGCGCTAGGCAGGAAGTACCTTCAGAATTTGGCACTAAACTCCACTGATCTTGTCTTTTTTTCTTTATAAGACATTTTGCTGAACAACAAAACACATCTAAATATTGTTTCCCACGAGAGAAATAAAATAATAATGACATTGATGCTTCACAAGCTGACATTATATATATATAGATATATTTATATTTATATATATTTTTAGGAATTTTATATAGCTAATTAACCAACAAGAAATTTAGCAAATAGGGACTCCTTAAAAAAAGAAGAAAATAAAAGAAAAAAGTAACTATTATAGTAATATGAAAGGCTTTGTCTATTGTTCAAGTAAACTGATTTTTTAGTCTTCTCTTGAAAAACATGAGACATTTAAGACCGTTAGACTTGTGATGAAACCACAACTAAACTCACGAGAAGCACCGACGTTAACGCGGGTTACAGGTATCTTAGTATTTTTTTTCCTCTATACATTTAAACAGTAGAAAATATAGGTCATTTCATCATGTGCATTTAAACCACGGATTGTCTATCTGTGAGTCAGTTCAGCAAAAGGTGACACAAGTAGGTAGCATTTCTCCCCCCCAAACAGGGCAAATGTCTTTTTTTATTTTTACCTTTAAACTACTCTAGAAAAAAGTGGTTCTATATATAGACTTTGAATGAGAAACAGAGCCACTTAAAATGGCCTTATCAAAAAACTTTACACTGCCTGAAAAATGTAAAAACCATTAGAGAGCTCTGAGAGAGTCTAATATTGATCAGACAGTTTTTATTCAAAACTGTTTGGAAGTAGTCTTATATTTCAGAGAAACTGGCGCGGACTGCTTCTGGCCCGCGCTCTGTTTTTCATCGGCACCAGAAGCAAGATGACGCGTCAATTCCTGTAGTGAACTTTCAAGTTTACTTTAAATGAAGAAGAAAAAGAAAAACTGACATAAAGAAGAAGAAGAAGAAGAAACAAAAAAATGCAAGAAAACATACTGAATGGAAGTCACTTTGCCACAGGTTGTTGTTTTTTTTCCTCCAAAAAGAACATTTGTTTTTCCATAAAAATCTCAGTCTTTTTTTGTTTTTTTCATATGAATGCAGCTTTATATCTTTTTCACATTGATTCATTTTCTTACCCACCCCCCCTTTATCGACTCCCTCCCTCCCTGAAACCCTTCCAGAAAACAGATCCAAATGAGGTCACATGCAAAAAAACCAAAAACCAAAAACAAAACTAACATAAACACAAAAAGAAAGAAAAAAAGATCTTAAAAATCAAAGTCCAAAAAAGCTAAAAGTTCAAAGTTCAAAAGGTCAGTAGGCGGCGGAGGAGGAGGAGAACCAGGTTATGATCAGGTGAGCTCGGAAAAGACATCAGAAAAAACAATGACGGGGGAGGAGGAGGACGATGACACTTTTTTTTTGGTGGGTTTTTTTTGTTTTTGTTTTAAAGTTTTGTTTTTTTTTTTTTTTGGACGCCACGGAGACATGCTAGGCAAACGATGAGCTAACAGGCATGGAGATGGGTTGTTCTAAAAGGGGGAAAGAAAAAACAGGGGAGAGGAGAGAGTTACACACAGAGCCAGAGCACCACACCACTACAGCATTTTATAAAATCAGGAGAAACAACAACAACAAACAACAAACAAACAACAACAACAACAATGCAAACTGGCAGAACAGCAACACCACTCACTGATTTCATTGGCAATTTTTTAGCTTTGATTTTGTTGTTTTTTTTTGTAATATAAAATGATATTAATGTTATAGGTCTATACTAACAGGCAACAACACACACACACACACACACACACACACACACACACACACACACACACACACACGCACACACTCATTCATACACACATACACAAAAAACAGAGAGCACCCAAAGCTTTATCCATCAGATCCCAGATGGATGTTGTCATTTGGGAGAAAATAGTTGTAATTTTTCGGGAGGGGGGCGGGGGTCTTTTCATGTCTTTCTATTTTAAAATTTCTTAAATCTTTGGAAGGGCGGGGGCAGGGGGGCTACGCACAAACAAAAAACGGAAACACTCAAAACAAAAACAAAAAAGAAGAAAAAAAAGGTAGAAATTCGACAAGTGAAGAAGTAGTCCCACTACGGATGGAGAGAGGGAGAGAGTGGTAAAAAGAGAGAGAGATGGATGGATGAACAGCACAGAGAAGTGAGTGTGTCTGAATGAATAAATGACACGGGGAAGGTGGACGGGACGGGACGGGGGGGGGGGGGGGGGGGGGGGGCGCGGATTAAATGGCGGCGGAGTGTGCTGTGATTGTGGTTTCTGCACTGAAAAAACATGAAAAACACCGGAGAACCCAATTCCACGAGACTTCTCCACAAGGGTCTACTTTAATGATGCTGTATACTTTATAGGAGTCCAATAACTTAACGATAGGCAATAAATAAAATCCTTTTTTTTTCATCTGAGGCAGTAAAAATGTTGTATAAAAATAGAACTGCTTTTTTTACAAATAAAATTTACAGGCCTGTGGCTTTCTGTACTTGGAATTATTTTTTAAATCTTTCAACAAACATCAAGTATTTTCAGTTACCCCCTTAACCCATAAACTCTTTTATTATTAGTTTTATTATTATAGCCTTCATCAAATTCTGGATGTTATTTTGAAAATGTTCTACATGCTGTAATATCCATTTCACAACAAAGACCAATGTGATCTGACCCAGAAAAGTAGTTACTAATTATTTTTTTTCATCTTCTGAGAAATAAAAAAACTGTTTTTTTATTTTCACATAAATAATAAGACGTAGCTGGAGTGTGTGTTTTTTTTTTCATCTTGTGGTGGTGGAGTGTAACTGTATGGCAGGCTGATGTTGCCACTGACTTTACTGTAAAGAGGCCACTAACATTTTGCAGCCTTTGCTCCCGGGTTGCCAGCAGGCATAGAGGGGTTTTAGAGAAGCAGCGGCGGCCTGCAACCAACACCGCGGAGGTCAAAGGTCGAATGTGCATATCGGCATGCGCGTCAATAAAAAAACAAACCAAAAAAAAAAAAAAAAATGAACCCTTCGCCTCAGGTTCATATCGAGAGAGAGAGAGAGGAAAAAAATTTTAAAAATCATCATGGCTCCTTTGTCTGTACCTCGGTTCTGGCTGTAACTAGTCCTCAAAAATGTATAAATAATCACTGAGAAAGAAAAAAATTAAATAACAAACAGACTTCAAAAAAAAAAAAGCTACCCAAGATAGCTACTTCCTTCCATTGTTAAAAAAAAAGAAAAAATTGCACAAAGTAATGGCGGTAATGGAAGCGTTCATGTGTGTCAAAAAATAAAATTGTAATAAATAATAATACTTGAAAGCCAACATAAAAATCTTCAAAAAAGCAAGAAAAAAGAAACAAGGCGTGTGTGTCTCCCTCAGGGTGGTTGTAGGTCGTCTCCCCCTCCCTCCCTTCCCTCCCTTCCCTCCCTTCAACTCCCCCCCCCCCACCCCCCCCCCCCAGTCCCTGTGTAGAGAGGTCGTGGCTCGGTTTGCTGTTTTTTTTTTTTCATTTTCATTTTTTGTGGGGGGACTTACCCTAGCAGTGCTAACATGGGGAGCAGATAGACCCTAGTGCTAAGATCAGTATGGTTTGCTGTCGTTCTTGGAGCGCTTCAGCTGCACCTTCAGCCGCTTCATGCCGATCTGGAAGCCGTTCATGGCCTGGATGGCTGCCTGCGCCGACACTGGATTGTCGTAGCTGACGAAGCCTACGGCGACAAGAGGACGGGATCAGAACAAAGTGACAACATGGAACTTTTAGTAAAGTGTTTTGGATGGTATAAAGAGACCAGTAGTATTATTTATGTTAGCATCTCTTACAATGAAGACATAATCCCTGTTTCCTGTCAGATGTATTTCACTTTCAGTTCTGTAGTCAAAGGTTTTTATGATTTTCTCTTTGCTCTCTCTCTGCAGCTGATTTCCCTCCAGTTCTCACTCACCATATAAAACACAGGCAGAGGCCAATAACCTTCTACTTGATTGGTCTTGTTCATTTACAGCAACTGTACTGCTTCAAAATTAAAGTGTAATAATAAACTGATGTTAAAATGCTACACAAGGCACCATCACCATGTTGTCTGTGTCTTGAGATCTGATTTATCCGGATTACATTTACATCTACATTAAAACAGACCTCTGGTACACAATAAGAAGAGATTAAACTTTAATGACTCCCGCGAGGAAACCGGGATGTTGCATCGACAAAATAATGAAAGAATAAAGCTAAAGTAAAATGGAATAACAGTAAAACAAATAGAGGACGTGTAGTGACACTTCCAATGCGAAGCATCATGAGTCTGCAAAATAAGTGACACAAATACTGTGAATTCTAAAAACATAGGACAAAAAGCTCAGTAAAATCTCTGTATCTGCTCCAAAAATACGACACCGACATTCTGTCCATCGGCTTAACAAAGGCCACTGTGGGTCCAAATGTTTTGGAGCAGACAGCAAGGTTTTACTGTGTTTTATTTTCCTGCCGTCTCCCACCAAGTCATTTTCGTGCACAATTCACTTCCTCCTGTAATGTTTGCAACCTCTAAAACTGACAGTAAACGCCTCGTCTCGCTTGTCTCACATCCATCCTCACGATCCATTTTCTGACAAGTATCAGACAAGTTTGTGTCCTGCTCCTTCCTGGATCCGTGCTTGATTTATCACTTCCTGTCCGAACTCAGGGGCTGGAAATATCACCCGACCACTTTGTAATTACCAGGTATTCAGATTATAGCTCTGTGATTTTAGGAACGTTGTGCTGTGCTCAGTGCAAAATACTGTTGAGGTTATTCTAGATATTAATTGGAATTGCCAACATTAAGTTAAGAGCTTGGTTTAATCTACCACTGGTTGTTTTCAGGACAACTTCCTGTTGACGAGGAGCACCTGAATGCACCACTATGAGTCTGGCTTTCATCTCCTCGGAAAGACCAATCATTCTCTGTCAGAGACGCCAGTCCCCTGAACTACACAACTAATGAAGAAACTTAAGAGATAATTGCAGGTGTTTGTATTCGTGCCCCTTGCCGTACCGAAGCACTTGCTAAGGTTTGTCTGTTTGTCGATGAAGACTTTGGCAGAGACCACGTTTCCGAAAGGCATGAACATCTGCAGTATGTCCTGGTCTCCAAACTCCTGGGGCAGGTGGTAGATGAACAGGTTGGCACCTTCGGGACCTGGCGGGATGAGATGCAGAGCGGGTATAAGGTCAGAGTGGCTTTCCATTTAAACAAAACTGCAGGAGAGGGAGCGCTGCATTGTGGCGACAGGCACTGCTGTGCAGTCGTCATAGGAACGGAGCTGAAGCACACCGCTTAGCACAATATTGCATGACCTTGAGTTTGTTATTGCTTTTAAACAACATTCTGCAATTGTACTAAACATTAAACAAAGATGAAAGCTTTTGGTTTTCATTTAATAATCCTATTTCAGTAGCCGTGTAGTTCCCTGTTCTCTTGCTTTTGATTCATTCATTCTTTCAGCTGCATGTCATATGCTGACCCCCCCCCTCCTTCTATTGCACATCCTAATAATCCTAATAGGTCAGGTCCCTCGGAGTCATTAAACATGCCCTGCACTGCTACATGAAGCCGAGGGGGGGGCAGCGAATATTCGTCACATCTTTGTCTCCCTGGAGGGTTTTGAACTGCGGGATGGACTGTCAGAGAAAGAAAACATCTTTACACATGTATCTTTGTTGGAAGCAGAGATGAGAAGCGCACAAACAAACAGTATGTGGTTCTATTTGTTTTACTCGTCATTTCATCATCTGGTTTGTATTCAGCGCCGTCGTCCAAAGCTTTCGGGCGAATGTAACTTCGGCCGTCAGGTTCAGTATGAAGGTGGCACTTTGCAGCAGCACTGATCAGTGTGTTTTAATGCTGAGGTTATTCTGATTTAAAAGAAACACGTATGACAGTATGTGTGTTAAACATACCATAGTGTTAATACTGTTTTCAGTAAAGGAAAACTATTTGATGGGACAAAACAAATTTATCTTTCATTTTAATTACGTATCATGCAACTACAGATTCATATTTTTATTACATTAATAATAATCATCCTGGCTTTCCGCTGCATTTAATGTTAAACGCTGTCTGCTCACTGTTCCAGAGGGTGAATCCTGAGGACAGTATTGTAAACACGTTTGTGAAAAACTGTTCAGTCGGAGATCTGACTCCCACCGAGCAGCAGCGATGTGGCGGCGAACGGCCCCCGTGTTACTGACCCTCTTTCTGGCTGCCGGCGGCCCCTTGCTGCTGCAGCAGGGACTGGCTGTAGAGGGTGGGCAGCGCTGCGGCGGCGTACTGCTGGATCCCTGAGTAAGCCTGCGTCAGCGCGTCCATGGTGCCGGCCGTCCCGTTGGTAAGCCCTGCGCCGCCCAGGCCTCCGTTTAGAGCCGCCATACCTGAGAGCATTTGAGCAACTTTACATAAAACCCAACAATAAAGAAAGAAGAGTGCACTTACTCATTAGCGCTCCCACTGAAGGTTGTGTTTTTAACCACACATACACACACAAACACATACACAACTGTTACCAGACGCCACACACACACACATACAGACATAGAGACACTGACGCTCACACAGAGACTGTACTGTAAGTTACACACGTCATGTCACGCACAAAAGACACATTAGTACTGCGTCTATACAAACAGAACAGGACAGCTAACACACCAGAGGACAGGACAGGACACACACAGTATTAGTATAAACACCATAAAGTACAATATGAGTGTAGCTGATGACAGCCAGAGCTGCACACAGGTGTGCTCGAGATAAAAAGCACGCAGCGATGCATGCGCACACATAAAAAACCGGCTCCACAAAACACCAGGACAAAATGGAAAAACAGCAGAGTGATGGTGTGAAAACAGGCTTTGTAGCCGACGAGCAGGGGAACAGCTGCTAATTCACGGCCACCTAAAGGAACACTGTCCCCTGATGGCCCCTGCTTGGTTATTAAAATAATCCTTTTGGAACTTTATGCATTTTCATGAGCTGTGGGCGAAGTTTACTCCGTTAGTGAGAGAGCTGCTCACCAGTGAAACTTTCTGACTCCACCTAACACTTTGTGTTTTAGACGCTTCTTCTTAGTGAGCAGTGACTTTGTTCTTCTCCTGTATCTGTATTTATGTCTTGCCTTGTGAACGACTCTCTGAACTGCTCTGTATATGAAATGTGTTTTACAAATAAAGCTGCCTTGCTAAATCAATATTGGTGATTTGTCCCTTGATAAACCAGACGGTGAACACAGCTGATCCAAGACGTGCTGGAGAGGGATTTTTTAAGTCGCTCCATTAAAATGACAGATAAAACTATATACTGACAGATTTATCTGTTAAATAGGAATTAAAATTCCAGATAATCCATATAGGTATTGATAAGAGAAACGTGACAATGGTCCATCTTCTTTTACAGAAGTGTCACAGAATCCCTCCAGCTGCTGGAAGCGTAAAGAAACATCTTGCCAAACGTTCAGAACGGCTAAGTCAAACATCAACAGCGTGCTTTTCCAGCCTGTGACGTCTCAGTTTAGGGGTGAAGACAGGCGCATGGAGCGAGGTGGGAGGGGGAGGGGGAGGGCGAGTTTAAAAAGTGGAGGAACGCAGCAGTAACACTCATTAGTTGCTTGTAACAGCTTAATATCACCACGGAGGGCAACTTGTCTGAGGGGGTCTGACATTGGCTCGGTGTCCTGTCGCCTCACCGTCAGACACAGTGAAATAAATTATCACCGCAGAGCTCTGGATTATAGGTCACTCATTTATTCAGGAATAATTGCACCGGTGACCTTTGCAATTCAATTAAGGCCTAGATGTGTTTAAATGAGGGCGGTTGGTGGTGGCGGTGGTGGTGGTGGTGGGTGGAGGGGGGGATTGAGGGGTGAGGAGGAGGGTACGTGAACAGGAGAGAAGGGTTAGTGGGGACAAAATGGGATGCAAAACGAAAGCGACCCATTCCCTTTGAAAGGACGAGCGTGTGTGTGTGCGTGTGCGCGCATGTCCTATGTTTCTGTACCTGTGTGCGCTCAAGTAGACGCGTATATGATTTACACAGCGGATACAGCTACTCCAGCCAAGGAGCGGTAAAGGTCAGAGGAGAATAATGTGGTGGAAGAGGCCGGTGGTACAGGATCTCTGCTGTCATAACAGCACTGATTAAGATCCCAGCCCTGTCTCCCCGGAGGTCAAAGGCAGGACACACACCACACAGCTCGGCAGATGCTGGTCGACCACACAGGCTGTGCAGTCAATGCAGTTCACGTGAGGGTAGACACGCGTGTATCTCTGCTCTGAAGTGAACCACACTTTTAAGGAATCTTGACATCGCAGATGAACTTTGAAGTCAAGTTATAAACTAGTTAGCGTGACGCTGCTTTTAATCAGAAAATGAACATTAATGTTCAGAATTTGCATGAAAATTAAATTATTTTATTTTGTTTTAGCTTAAAAAAACAAAACAACCAAATTTAGATTTGTTTTGGCATGAAAACTGCCATGTTCGGTATCTTAGGGGATTTTTCTGGTATTTTTGGTGAAAAAATGTTTGGCATGAAAATCGAAGAGTTTGTATTTTCTTCTAACACAACAGCGACACAAACAAAACAACACAATGTGAAACAATTACAACATGGACCCACACAAACAGTCGAGTGAGGTGACAGCAGGACGCCAACTTTGCCGGGATGGCACACCAGCACTCCTACAGCAAGCATAACCCAGGACACAACCAGGAAGCGGATGGAGAGATGGAGGAATGGATGGATGAATGGGTGAAATATTTGTGTCCAGATGAATGAGTGAGGCAGCCATCATTGAGAGAGTGAGGATGATTTATTTAGGAGTCAGAGACACAGAGAGATGACGGAAGGATCCAAACTTTAGTTTGTAGTTTGGTGTTTGTTTCTCTTCTTCTTATTTATTATCACTTCTTCTGTTTCACTGTCTTTCTTCCATCCTTTTCTTATTCAGTCTTTCTTTTTTTGTAAAATATGAAGTTTAATGTCTAAAATAAGAAAAATGATCGATTAAAATAAAATTTTCATAAACGAATAGATGATGCTGAAGCTCCTCTGACCTATGTCTCGACCATGATACGGTTTTGTACAGCTACTGTCATTAGAGCTGAATAACTGCATGGATTTTCTGATATACTCATCTTTTGTTTCAGGACATCAAGTTTTATTGTAGAGTTTTAATGAAAATCATTTTCATTTCATCAAAAATTACAGATTAAATATTAAATATGTCGACGGCCTTCAAAAATCCATATCAATCAAACTCCAATGACTGTAGCACTGCATCCCTCTGCATCGACTCACAGGTTGCGGTGATGATGTTGCAGTGGGGTGTGGATGTGTGGAGGTGGAGGTGTAGGTGAAGGTGGAGTGGCTGATGGCAGGGTGAATACTCACTGTTGACGCTACCTGCTAGTGCATTAATGTTGTTCAGGCCCACAGTTGCACCTGCCAGGCCCTGCAGGGTGCCCAGAGAGGTCAGAGAGTTCATGGCACCGGCGTTGGAGCTGGCTGTGGTGCCTGCTGCTGGGGGAAGACAAGAAGAGGGCGGGGAGGGAGGGGAAAGGAGGGAGGGGAGGAAGAGACCAGGGTGAAGAAGGTAAAAAGAGAAAGGAGGGATAAGGACAGAGGTGAAGAGGGAGAGTAGGAGACAAAGGGCAGATGTGTTATAAAAGCTTTTAACAAATCTCAACAAGGTTCCTCGAGTGGAGGTCGAGGTTTCTCATTAAATTCAAATTAACACTCAGGCTATTTCATACAGCTTGGCCATTATAGATTTTATACAGACGGTGCTGCGAGTGGCCATTTAACATCAGCAAATTGACAGAATTTTGAAATTTTTATGTTATGACTGCAAACAGCTGAAACCACTGCTGAGAGCACTGGGCTGCCTGCCACTGCATTTTCACCTCTACCAAGGTTATGCTTTCAGTCCCTTGTTTGTTTGGAAATTATTGTCTCTCAAAAACATCTCTAAAGGATTTTAATGGAAATTGGTGGAAAGTTGATCAGTGATTAGGTTTTGGTGGAGACAGAATTTGCCTCACAATATATTTATCACTTAAGCAGAGCCAGTGTGAGCAGAGAAAACTAGAAAAATCTCTTTCACAAACTCTTTGCACTTGAGTTCAACCAGTTTTCTCCACAGTGGTCTCACGCTTTTATGGATCTCAGATCTGAGAGTGTCTCGGTTGATTTATGGTATGCTGATGTGCAAGAAAAATGAATTACTCTAACAAGCTGCAGCACCTTGACCCTACATATAAAACCCCCATGTGCAAAATGACTTAGAAGAGCTCTGTATGGTTTGTTTTGATTGGGAGATATTCACAAAAGCAGAGGATTGCTGCATTCAAGGTGATGCTGTAATGGCATTAAAAAAAAACAAACAAGGACTGTCCAAAAAAAGCGGACATATGTACAGAAAGGCTAGAGCACAATCAGAAGAGACTTTTTCTGCTTACAAATAACCTGTCGGAAACGTTTATAATCCTGAAGCTTCTGGAATTCTTTCTTATTCACAGCACATTTACATTCCTTTTCCTCAGGCACAGTCGGTTTTTAATCCGCTGGACATTCTGTCATTGACATCAAAACACGCAAAACACACGACAGATGAGACGATGAGTGAGGCCAACACGGTGGACACAAACTCACACACATACACCTGAACACACACCGACGTGAAATGTGTACCATTCTGTACATGAACTACTATGTCAGTGGTGGTGGTGGTGGGTGAGATGGCGGGAAGTATGGTGCACAAAGCTCGCAACCTTGTCCTATTCTTAGACAAAAAAAAAAAAAAAAAGATTTGATCTGTTCATTTACCCTTGATCTCATCAAAGCGATGCCAACAAAGCAGGACTGCCACTGAATATATTGAGACATGGTGCGATAAAGGGAGCATTATGTCGGCATAGGAGTGCAAAACAAAAACACCAGCCTGTCTCCATGCAGAACTGTCTATATTTATCAAACTGGTGTGACGTTTTCAGTTTCATTGACACATGCAGTACAGCGCCACTCATTCACACTGAGCACTGAGTGGCTCAACCCGAGTGTGTGCCATTCAAGGTGTGACTGATATTCAGAGTCAGAAGGAGAGAAGAGAGAAAGAGAGAAGCTGGAATAAAAGAGAGAAGGTGAAAATGAGAGAATGAGTGAGGAAAGGAAGAGAGGCGAGACAAGAACGAGCATTCATGCCGGCGCGAACCAGCGTGGTGGAGGTAGGAAGTGGGATGGAAGCGGAGCAAGCGTTAACGCGGAGGAGCAGGAGGAAGAGGAGGGGGCGAGGCGTGAGCGGGGGGAAGTCTTCATATTCATGCTCTGTTGGGAGTGCGCTCCAAAAGAGACAGCAAAACCACGGCTGCTGGAGCGAGGCCGAGCCGACATGAAAGGGGAGAATGATGGAGCAGAAACAGGGAGCTTGTCAAAAGGAGGGCAGCAGCAAAAGACGAGGGCAACGAGGAGGAACACAAGGAGAGGGAAGGAGGAGGTGGAGGGAGAGAATGAGGCTGTGTGGGAGAAGAAGGAAGGAGAGAATCTGAATGTGGAGATATTTAACCTGAATCGGGTTCAGACATCATCCTGGTGCTTCTTCACACCCCCCACACCACCCCCTCACCCCCGAGCCATGAGCAGAGACACAACACCAACACACACACACACAGAGGTGCAAACAAACCGTCTGCCGGGAAACAAACCTACTGTCCTAAAATTCCTACGAGGGTCTACACGGGAAACATTTAAGCACAAAACACACATACATGCACACGCGCACACATATACGGAGCGTGTATCACGGGATGGCATGGTTGTTGGGCCACATGGTGAGGAAGTGAGGTGTTCAGAGACAGGAGGACGCAGGTAGGCGGCGCATCAACAACACAACATGGGTTCTCTTTTAAAATGGAGGTCTGAGAAGCAGAGACGGTGGATACACACACCATGGGAATGTGCCAGAAAGAGGGTCAACAACACTGACGAAGATCTGAACAATGAAGGTGGTTATGTTTCGGCAACGATGATTGGTTGATGGTTTCAGTGATGGCGGTGAAGTGCCAGGATCACGGGGTGACAACACTGGTAATGGCAAGGGTGGAGAGCGGAGAACGTAGGCAGGCGTTGGGCCCTCCCCCCTCCCCCGGCGTCGGACCCCCCAACCTGAGAGGCTGCAGCGTTACCTGGGCTGGCCAACGCTCCCAGGGAGGCGGCGTTGGAGGACAGGGGGTTTGCGGTGGAGGGGCTGGCTGAGTTTTGGGCCGCCGCCGCTGCCGCCGCTAAAGTGGCCAGGTTCTGCAACTGCAGAGCACTCATACCTGGAGAGAGGAGCCAGAGAGGGTGGTGTCAAACCTGGGGAGCGAGGCTGAGGCGTGGCTGGGTCGCCTGGCTGGACCGGGACTGTGTACCACAGGACAGCACTGAACATGAGTTAGCTGCTTGGTGTCCGAAGGTGAAAAAGAGCAACAGTGGAGTGTGTGGATGCACTGGACTCGTGTGCCTGGAAATAATCTTCATTATGTTTCCTGCTCTATCTTTAGACAACTTCAGAGAATCTTTGCCGTGTGAAGAGTCCGCAGTGTGTGAAGGCAACACTACAACAGCTGATTTCACTAATAAGTCCCAAATGTGTTTGAATCAGTAAAAGCAGCTGTTGTAGTGTTTGGGTTTGGTGCATTTCTCTGAGGCAGAGCTGCTCTGGAGGCAGAAATAATCTCACTGATTTAGTTAAACTTACATATATTTTCTGTCCATACAGCAGCAGAGTAAAGCTCAGGGGCAGAGGCTGAGAAGATGCGGGAGGAAACCAAGCTTCCGGTCTGTTATCCAGGCTTTTTGCCAGTTTTATCTCCTTATCTTTCTTTAAATAAACCGACTAGTGCTCCTTCGTTGCTCAGCTAGCTTGAACTTGTACAAATAAAAATCTGATTGGTGAATAAAGACCTACATATCTACACTGCTGGGTCATGATTAGAGCCTGACTGATATGAGCTTTCTGAGGTTGATATTGATATTGGAATTTGACATTTTAAAAGGGGCGTTAGGTGCTACTGGTGCCTTTATAACATCTGCCTGGGGACGAAAGGTGAAGTTTCACCTTTTGGGCAAATTCTGGCTCATTTACTTTTCCTGTGTTCTGCTGATCAGTGAACATTGTCCCTGTCACATAAACTAAAATCATCAATGACAAAAAATTGATACCAGTCAGGCTCTAGTCATGCTGTCACGTGACTGAAACTTCCCACTTTAAACTAAGAATTAAAGCTACAGCCCATTCGGCAGCGTGCTGTACCTCAGGACACCTGCAGGCTTGTTAATCTGCTCTGTGGCATTAGCATATGGGCCTGTGCTTAAGCATAACTAATGACTGCATGCCAGCACCTAAAGGATGGTGAAGCACAGGCTATAAAACACCTTCTGTGAATACAACTCAACCTTTCCCCTCCACGACTGTGAATGAGTTTATGCGAGTGTGTGAGTGTGTGTCCATTATGAGGCGTCAGTGTAAAAGCTCATAAAGCAAACAGAGCCGGTCGTCAGAGCAGATGTTGGTCTTACCGCAGAGAAGCTTCCTCTGACCCATGAGCTTGTTAGAGTAAAAGTTAAAAGGGTGGACACTGTCAATGTGAGGTGTATGTGTCGTATATACAGTCTGGATGTATATACAGTACCATGGGAGTACACACACACTCGCTCACACGCACAAACACACGCACGCATACGCACATACATAGAAAAAAGACACACACAAACAAGACACCATGAAGAAGATCCACCTTGTTCGACACCGTGGTGAATGGTTTGAGGTCGTAACATCCAAACAAAGGCATCCTTCACCCAGACGACCAAACCCAACGCAGCCAATGACAACAGAAGGCGGGATTCATCACCGGGATTCACAGCTCTGACTGCTGAATTAAACCAAATTAAATTTAAAAAAAAGAAAAGAGGCAACTGCCAGCTTCTACTTCTAAATGCTGTGTTCTTGTTTTGAGGTTGCCGAGGCGAGCTGCTGCAGCAGGAAGTGCATGTGAGTGGGAGAGCAAAGTCAAACGTGTGTGTGCCTGCAGTAATGAGCATGCACATTTGAGTGTGACTTTATTTTTGACTCATCCGTGCTTACTTACGAGCGCACCGAAGCCAAAACCAATCTTGTTTTCAAAGCGATTTTCCACAATTTTCTGTGATACATCAAAAGCTAAAATGGATTTCTATTTGTACGCAAGGTGGGAATAAAGCAGCCGTCGCTGCCGCTCTCTGTCACATTCTGTGAACGCATGCCCAAATCTCACACTAATTCAGACGGCATTGTTTTGTTTTGTTTTTTTTGTTTTTTATAAGGAAGATAATACATAACATGAGCAAGACGAGAGGTGGTTTCAGTGCTGCCGGCTCACGCAGACTCATCCCTGACACTACACAGTAGGTTCAACAGAGAGAGAAAGGCTGTTAATGAGAGCTCTCCTTCATGGCTCTTTATAATAATACATGGAGGTTTTTATTTCACTGGCCTTTTCCCCTCTGCAGGTTCAGAAAGCAGCTGATTGGACGAATGTGACCACAGAGGCTCAGATCTACCCACACAAAGGTTTTAAGGATAACACCACTTCAGTGTGTCTACAGTATAAACAAACAGTCATTGTGGAGCACTGTAGTGCAGTCACTATATTCACCCCCCCCCACCTCACTTTGGCTGCCCTCTTCTCTTGTTTTTGCTGTTACTTTCATTTCTTTTACTGCATTTTCCTTCATTTCTGGCCTTCATCTTTTGCCCTCCTTATTCCTGCATTCCTTCCTGTCTTTTTCCCCTTCCTTTTTTCTTTCCTCTACCTTGCCTTTTATGTTTTGCTCTCCTGTTCTTTTTCTTTTCCTTTTTTCCTGTTCTTTTCCAATTTCCCATATCTTAACAATTTATCCTGCCTCATTTTCTTTCCCTTCCTTTCCTCCCTTCTTATATCCGATTTCTTCTACACCCTTATCCCCCTATCCTTCCCTTATGTGCTTTAATTTCTTTGCCTCCTCTCTTTCCTCTCGTTTCCTATTTTTCTCTCTTCCAGTCCCCAATATCTCACCTGCCTTTTCCATCCTCTTTCCCATTTTTCCCTTTCCTGCCTGCCCCATCTATCTTTTCCTTCTGCTTGCATTTGTCAGAGGCTATCTCCCTCATTGACACATACATTTTCAAGACAGTCATAAGGAGAAAAGGAGCAGGCAGGAGATAAAAATAACTGGGTTAGAGGGGAATAAAGTGGAGATGAAGCCGTACGGAGAGAGGAGGAGAGAGAAGGCAAAGAAAGAGAGACAGTATGAGACAAATACAATCAACTTCCCACATCAGAGTCAGCGTATCCGGGCTGTGCAGATGGTACGTGAGTGTGTGAGCGACTGTGAGTACATATGTGTTCAAGGACACGTGTGTGTGTGTGTGTGCGCTCCATGCAGCCTGTATTGCAGAACTGGGCTGCAGCAGGCTGGCGTTGGCTGTGTCTAATTGAATGCTCATTGGTGTAATTGAAGCCTCTCAGCTCTGCAGCTCCTCGTGTCAAAGACTGGGACCAGATGTCATTCAGCTGTCTCACATCTCCTGCCAATCACTAATGCTCTCTCTCTCTCTCTCTCTCTCTCTCTCTGTGTCTCTCTCTTGCAGATGGAGGACTAACAGATCTCCAGATTCAGACACCGTTACTCACCCTCGGTTCCAAATCCCAAAGCCTATTTATCCATGTGAGTGTGTGTGTATTTGTCAGGATAATGTGTGTTTGAGCTCAACAGAAGATTGGGGCGAAAATTTTAAAACAGCCACGGGGAAATTGCAAGGCACTGTAACTCAAAGGAACGCCACGGAAAACTGGAAGATACGAGACAGGGCCCGCCACCTTAAAAACTCCCATCACACTCAGATCATTTATCCTTTTCTTTACCCTGTTTCTCTGTCGACTGACCGAACAGCGAACAATCAAAGCTGACACCTTACAGAGAAGCCCAGAGAGGGGTCCAAGAAAGAAAGCAAATGAGGATAGAAGAGATGAAGGTGAAGACTGGTGGGAAACATAAAGGTGAGATGAGGAGACTGTGACTGAAGAGGGTGGGAGGCGCAGCAGTGCCTGCAAAAAGAGGCTTTAAATAAATAAAAAAGAAAATAGAGAGAAAGAGGAGAGGAATTTAATGGAAAGAGAGAAGAAGTCAGGGATGACGAGACAGAGTATCCACGGGTCCTTGAAAGTCTTAAATAACCTAAATTTAAAGCTCCAAAAATTATATTTCCTAAAGACTTCAAGATTTTATCTTGTTCAGCATTTCATAGGAGGCTTCTTGGCACGCTCAAGGCTCAGACTAATACAGAACTGGGTTAATACAATATGCATATTTTACTGCATCAGCTTCACCACTTCATTTCCTGTTTTGTTGTGTCCTTTTTCTTATTCATCCCGTTTGGAAAGAAAACTTTCACTGGACACATTCACTGCAGAATGCATTGATTTTACAAGCTTTCTGTCTTTATTTTATTCTTTAAATTGGCTTTGAACTTGAATCCTCTCGCACTAAAATGGCTATAAACGGCTTAAATTCCCCCCGAACCTGCAGATACTCTTGAAAGGAAAAATGGAAGTGGAGATGACAGATCACAGACCCTCCACAGTACGAGAGCAGTAGATGGCGCCAGCCTGCAGTGCAAGATATCCACAAAAAGAAGCCACTTTTAACCATTTTCTCCACTCCCTTTTCTTTCTCCTCTCTCCTTTCTGTGATTCATCCATCCCTGACAAAGCCTCGGTGTTACTGTTACACGCCCTGGGCACAACTCTTGTCTGGCCTCATTAAAAGATCAAGATAAATCTTAGCAACAGTTAATAAATCTTCAGGGCAAAGATCTCTCTTTACTCCACCACGCGAGTTCATCTGTTATGCTCTTTGGTCCTCTTTTAGAAGTCTGTGAAAAAAATAACAAGAGAGGCGCAACAAAGAGTCCATTGCCGCGGTAGATCGTGCTTTCAGGGGAGTTTATCGACTGATTTTTGACTCACCGGCCATCTGCTGGATCCCGCTGAAGGCTCCTAGGTTACCGGAGGAGGTTGCCTGCTGAAGCAACTGATGGCAAGAAAGAAAGAAAGAAAGAAAGAGAGAGGAGGAGAGACAAGGGAGAAAAAAAAAAGAAAAAGGAGAAACAAAGTGAGCTGGGTGGAAACAGAAAGCTTAATACATGTCTATACAATGCTACGCTGGGAAGCTAAACTCGTAATGAGCGGTTTAGCAATGTGGTTTTTGCATCAGTGCTCGATGAGTAAATGAGCTGCTAATATAGTTTGATCTCTCCTCTAAGCAAACAGTGTTTGTATTCCACCATGATTCTCCCAGACAAGTTGAGCATGAAAGCTCTAATCTAGCTGACTAATTAGATTCCAAAACAAAAGTGGAATACTGATGCTGTCAAAAACTCATCCTTCAAAGACTTGAATTAACAGCAAATTAACATCTTGTTTCCATTGTGTGTGATTTTTTCCTCCAGAATAGAGCTTAATCTTTTCAAAAGACTGAGAAAGAGGACTGAAAGAGCAGAAAAATCTGAGAGCCCAATTCACAAAACACTTATTATCTCAATTTTTTTCCCCCCAAAATAAATCAATATCCAGTAAAGGAGGGATGTTTGTCTGAGCTCTGTCTTCTCTTATTGAAAAGACAGGTGCAAATTGCACTTAGGATCAAACAAATTCAGAATCGAAACCCAAACTTTTGAGACGTTTATTTTTAAGGGAGTTTGTGCTGTTAATTTAGAAACTGAAGAGCAATGAGTGAAGGGTTAGCGCCAACATTTTCTGAGAATGAGTCTGAAAAGGCTGAGGGAGTGGAAGAGGCTGAGGTGTCTGAAAACAGAGAAACCCTGTAACCTCCCAATCAAACAAATCAACCAGTCTCACACACTGTGCAGTCGAGCCTTTATCCACAGGATAAAGATGAGAAAATATTTTGCAATTACAAATAAATTCTAGTATTTCTAATGTTTACAGGATCATTTAAGCATCAGGAACAGGATTAACTGAATATAAATGAACTCAGAAACATAATCACTGCAGATTTTTGTTCTTTCTCATTTTCTATAGAAAAGTCAGACAATTCAGTCTTAAATGAACATTTATGGAAGTCCTTCCTAGATATGTCTTTGAATTAAGAATTTCATTAAAATTACTTTGCATGGAGAATTTTAGAGTTAAATATGGAGTAATACACAGAGTGAAACACTGAATGCTTTCATTTCTTTCCTGTTCCTCTCAGCTTTAAATCCAATTCAGAGACACCACACTCCCGAGAGGAGGATGGAGGGAAGGAACAATGGCAGGGCTACAGGAGGAATTAGAGAACAAAAGACAGAAGGGAGGAAAAGATGGCAAGCCTGAGACAGTATTTTGGGACTTTTCGGGTTAAATGTTTTTGGCTGGGGCACTGACTGCGGTGGCGTTGGCCATGGGGCTGCAGTAAGGGGTGGAGGAGGTGATGATGGAGGTGGGTGACGCGGCGGCTCTCCTTACAGCCAGATACTGTGGGGTGAGGCCGCCCAGGCCGGTCAGGCTCCCCCAGGTGGTCGCACTGTTGAGCTGCTGCATCTGCTGTGCCAGCTGCTGCTGCAGACGCCGCTGCTCCTTGTCCTTCTGCGTGTCGGCGAATTTCACCACGATGGGAGACGAGCAGCCCTGTGGGGGAGGAAGAGGAGGAGAGGAAGAGGAGAAAGGAGGTGAAGCAGAAGGAGAGGAAAGAGAGGGGAAGGAGAGAGGGGAAGAGATGAAAAGGAAGAGAAGAGGAAAAACCGGACGAGAGGAAACATCAAGAAAGAGGAGGAGCAAAAAGGAGAAGACAAAACATTAAAGAGAAGAGAGGAAGGGAGGGAGATGAGCAAGAAAAAGAAGAGAGGCAAAAGAATAGAAGGAAAAAAGAGGAGGAAAGAAGAAACAAGAAGTGAAGAGGAGAGATGAGAGATGAGAAAAGGAAAAGAAAGAAAGAAGAGATTAAAGATGAGAAAGAAGAAAATAGGAGAGAGAGAAGGCAGGAGAGGAGAGGACAAAGAATAAAAAGAAAAGGGGAGAGAAGAGGGGTGAAGGGACGATGAGGAGGAGGAGAAGAAGGTTAATGAGGGAAGAGGAAACAGGAAAGAAATGCGTAGTGGATGTGGAGGAGACCAGAGGAGAGAGAAGGCAAGAGGAAGAGGAGCATGAAGAAAGGAGGAGGAGAAGAGACAAGGAGACAAACTTAAGAACTTTGTTTGCTTCCACACTCACTCGTTAAATAATAATTGCTGAGTGTAACTGAATGATTGATCGTAAATGATTAATACACTGTACACACACACACACACACACACACACACACACACACACCCAGGAGGACTTACAAAAGTGTATCCACAAAGACCAATCAACACACATTTTGTATTAACGAACTTTACATCAGAAAAGAAAAAAATCGATTAAAACTTCCTTCAAAAATTCTCTCTCACACACACACACACACTCAGTGACATGGGGACACACACACACACACACAGAGTCACACAGGAAACTTGACTCTAAAGCCAGAGGGGCTTTCTTCTTTCCCCCACAAGGGCTCAGTTATCTCTGAGTCCAGAACGGTTTCACCAGAAACAGATTTCCTGTGTTCTCCAACTATTTCATCACCTCATATGAAGAAAGACTTGATGTGTGTGTGTGTTGGTGTGTGTGTGTGTGTGTGTGTGTGTGTGTGTGTGTGTGAAAGAGGAAAATAGAGAGAGTGATTGGGATGGCCAGAGCATGAGGCCGAGAGGGCAAGAGGAAGATTTAGAGATTTGGACAATCAGCAGTGTGTGTGTGTGTGTGTGTGAACTGTCTGACACACACAAGCTCGAGGTGGGTAACATATCGAACACGTAGCACACACACCTACTGACAACTACAACTTAAAGGAGAATAAAACCCACAATGCTCCTGATTAAAGTCGCAGCGACGGCTGAAACACAGCGAAGCTGAAACCGCTAAGTCATAATCTATCACACCACACCATCACTCTGCAATCAAAGCCTAACTCGGGGCAAATCCGTACGAAAACAAAGGCAGTCTGCCACAGGAGAATAAAAACCTTTTGATTGGAACATTTAGTTTGAGACACGATCTGCACTCGGCGGGGGGCGGGGGGTGGGGTATGTCGAGTGTGTGTGTGTGAGTGAATGTACTGTAAATGTGAAACTTTGTCTGTACACGTGTATGTATGTGCTGTTACTTGAAGTGTGTGTTTCCTGTCGGAGAGAGTCTGCTGGCTCATCAGTAAAACTCCCAGCATGCACTTCATTTGGATTTTAATTCTCCTTCTGTTTTATGACAGAGGCTCGTTTTTTCCCCTATGTTTACCTCAGACGAGCATGGATGCAACTGATCATTATTTTAATTCATTTTTTAAAAAAGTATTTGATTACTTTTTAGATTGACTGATTAATAATTTTATTCATTAACAGTGAAAAATACCCTTCAAAAATGTAATAGTTAATAGTTTTTTGTCGATGGCATCAAAATGGATAAGTCACAGCGACCCTGTCTCTCTGGCAAAAACAAATTCTTTCTTTTGTTCTCTTAAAATCTCGGAAAATAATAAAGTAGAACAGCCCCAGCTGAGCGAGTAACCACGCAATAATAAAAGGAGTGAAAACTGAGCTAAAACAAACTTCTAACTCAGGTGATGTACATTTTTTGGTTGTGTTTTTCACAGCGCGTGTGTTTCCACGTGTGTGACCAGACACCTCCTCCTCCTCCTCTGTGGGCCGGGGCTCGACTTTATCAGCTGAATGAGCATGTCTCCTGTCTGACGGCGGCTCGGCCATATTTACTCCGTCACTCCACCAGTCATTTTCCCTCTTTATTCTGACCGCCGACAGATAAAGGAGAGGAGACGACGGGAGAATTGCATTCGGAGGGAGAGTGTCAGTCTGGGGCCTCGCCACTGCAGTCGATTCCCCTTGAGACAGGAGCTCCCTATCCCTCTCTGCTAAATATCTCATTACTCCAGCTGACACCCAGCGAGCGGGGGGAAATTCAGCCCAGAATGAGAGTCCTGCCCTGGGAGAGGGGCCGAGGGCTAGGGGTCCTCTACGCCTGGTGATGCTGGTTCTGCCTGAAAACCGGGCTTCACTTTAAAGCAACACACTGAATTTTTCAGGGAATTGGCCCGTTGGTCAGCTTTGCTCTGAAATGATGAGAACACATGGAGGGGAAGTGGCAGCTTATGCCATCTGTTGGTTTTTCGCTCAAAGAAACAAATCACCATTGATTTTACCGTAGGGGTATTTTTAATAATTCATCATAGATTAGCAACAGCTTGAACTTTCATATATCAAACACTGTGTGACTACAGTGCTAATCAGCCATGAGTGAGATGGAAAAAATCACTGACCAGGGAAAAACACGTTTTTAGTCAATCAGTCAAATCAAATGCCATTTTTGATTGTATATATGTCGAAATATTTCTTGCAATAACAATAAAAGGTATTTGGATTCTGTAATTACCTGCCTACGGTACCTACAGCAGTTTCCACTGTAAGCTGTGGAGTTCATTGCTCCTGTGCCTGCCCATCCTACAAACTATTTTTAGTCAGTTTCAAATATCTGACGAGGCAGTGATGTTTGTAGGTATTTGTCGCTGATGGGCGTCTGTGAAATGCCCACTGCTGTGTGCAATTATACCTCATGTTGTGTAAAACTAAATCTGTAAACCATCTGATTTGTATTGAATTGGCCACTTTTGAACACAAGCAGCAGGGGGCGCCGTGATGACTTTACTTCTCTACGGGAAAACATTTCATGAGTCTCCTGTATATTGTCAACGCTTAAAATACACAGAATTTATTAATAACAGGCAATAGCGTTATCCAGTGGAGGAATACTAATTTGTAGTCATAAAAAAGTTGTTATTGTTTTGTCTTAAATAGTCTCTGGTTTCACATATTTTAATAAAAACATGCCATTAGCTCCGTGTCGTTGGCGTAGCATCGATTTATTTTTGATAGTATGTCAGGAGAGATTTTCAGCTGCGTGCAGTCTGCCTCCCATGCTGCACAACTTTCACATCTTAGGAAAATAAAGCGCTCCGAGTGTCACAGGAGCCTGTCTGACCAGAAGATACGTCTACAGGGAAAACACTCCTTTCTGAGATGGTTTTTTTTTTTTGCCTGTTTCTTGTAATTCATGATAAATCTCCCACACAAAAACGCCTCAGATATCTATATCTTTACAGCATATATACTAATGGATGTCAGTGTTTTTTATCATTTAGCAGGTCGACTGTCCCTCATAAAAACTCCCACGTTTGATGTCTGGATATCACACCACACCTGTGACTGACAGGTGGGTCTGCGCAGGCTGATGGGTTGACAACCTTTAGTCTCGAAATGATACTGCGGACGTAGCAATAAGCACCTGACATAATTATGGTTTCCAAATTTGCAATGATGTAATTACAGCATTTGGAATATGTCTCAGCGCCTGCTTCAGGATGTGATGTGACCTCGTCTCTTTGTCCACACACACAAAAAGAAGTTGAACTTTTGTCTCTGACAGAAGTTACAGACTTGCGATCGACTTAACCAGGAGTTCACTCAGCTAATAAACCCGACTGTGCTCCCTGAAGCCAACTCTCTGAGACAACCGTGAAGAGAGCATTACACATCACTTCCCATCTTTCCCAAAATGCTTAGAGGCACTCATGCAAACTGAACTTATAAGCTCTGGTCAGTTTACCTTGAAAATCAATCTCTCATAGCTTTCAAGAGAGTTTATGTGCTCTGAACCTTCTCCACCTCATTTATTTACCGCTCACATAGCCTTTAAATGTCAAACCATGTGATCTTCCACCACTAATAGGACATCAGGAGGCTCTGTTAACTACAGGAGTTTGCACACTGCATGTACACATACATACAGAAGACAGTTTCAGAGCTGGTGTAATTAACCTGAGGTTGTATTCAGACGCTTTTAGACAAACACACCTGACTTGGTTTGCAAAGTCTTTGTGTTCGACTGACTGTGACAGAGCATATGGGATCATTCAGCCTTATACGGTGTCTTACACAACATCAGCCCCTGATTAATCTGATCTCCTGTTTTTTTTGTTAGTCTTTGTGTATCTGTTGCTTCTCTTCACTACAGTTGACAGATGTGTTTGTTCGCTATTTAAACAGACACTGCTCTGTTTTCTCTCATGCTCTACTTAAGCTCTCGTCTAAATGTGCTCGTGCGTTTGCGGTGGGGGGGTGTGTGTGTGTGTGCATGCAGCGAGGGCAGGATAATGTGCAAGTGGGCCTCTAGTGTCATGTGGAAAAAAAGTGAAAGGCGGGAAGAGAAATCAGTGTTGATGGAATGTTGCACAGGGGGAGCTGAGAGCTAAATGAGTCTTTATAAAGGGAGTGAATAATGTAAAGCACAAATCAACACAAATACAACACAATGAAGCCGACCCACTTCTGTTCTGCTGTGTCTTTAGAGGTTCGACAGTGAATTACCTGTCTCGCTCATATCCACTTTCATTACGGCCTGACATTCAGCAAGCATGTGTGTTTGGGTGAGATGTGTGTGTGTGTGTGTGCCTGTGTGTCTGTGTGTGTGTGCCAGTGTGTACCTGAATGTCACAGAGTAATGAGAATGGATATGACAGTGACAGGGCCATCGACGAATTGAGCGACCGGGCTGCCTCCCTTTCTCCTCGTGACATGTGGTGAGTACGTGCTGGGAAACACACACACACGCAAACAAACACACAAACACAAACGCACAATCTTGCTCTATCTAAGACAGTGGGGTGCAATAGAGCCAAGACAATAACCAAACTCTATTTACCAGACCTCATTCCCTCGTTCGGACCCGAAGTAATTACTTTTAAATTGCAAAACTGAGGAACATTAACAAACGGATGCGGCAATTTAGGTCCGCCTGGGGCTAGACAGCTTGTTTTCAAATGGAAATGAAGGTATTTTGCCATTGTCCACTGCAATATCGCTGTGTTACGGTTTAAGGCTTTTTTCTGTGAGCCTGATAAAAGCGAGGGACACTGGCAGTGTTTACCAGGCCCATTGTGGCAGACGACTGCTCAGAGCGAGGATAATTCTAGCTTAATACTAACGCTGTCAGAGGAGAGTGTCATTCCTTCTACTCAGAAAGACAGACACACTGCTGCTGCTGCTCGGCCACATAAATCAACACAGACACTTCACTGATATTCACAGGGTGACAACATAAACAAAAAAAAATATCCTGGCTCACAAACACAAACACACACACACACACACACACACAGAGGGAGGAGCACGCGTTTCCCCCATGTCAGGGTCACAGCACATCAATAGCAGCCATGATTATCATGATCAGCTCTAATGAGGGGGCTACAGGGGTGAATGCCACTCGTCTTTTTTCTTTAACACAGCCTGTTATTACCAGTTTTTGTCTCTCTCTCTCTGACTCACACACGTACACACACTCACGGTCGTGGTATACCCTGTAATTCTCTCCCAATCACAGCCCTGTCATCCTGCCCTGTCACCGGCCTGACAATGCCGACAAGGGCGACCCAAAACCGGGGGAACACAAAGGAGCTGCGGCTGAGTCCCCATTACGGCGCCGCTGGGGTCGCTGTGCAGCTGATGAGGTCTGTAACACCACCTGCCCATTGTGACTGCCATGTCAAAGGTGCTGCTTTTTTTTTTGTCACAATTTTGAGACTTTGCCAAAGTTTGTCCCACTTTAGAAATTTGGGACCACAACAGAGGGAATAAGAGGCGACAGCGCTGATTTCGTCACAAGTCGGCAGAGAGGAGGAAAAAGAGAGTAACGTCGGCGGCTTCTGCTAAAGAAACGGTTCTGAGTTGTTAAGATTTCAAAACCCTTTGAGACAAATTTGGCACTTTTGGGCTGAATGAATAAAGCTGAATTGATTTGAGTAGATTCCTCAGCAAGTGTTTAATTCAGCAGATATATAATAGAAGTCTGCTGCCAGATTTAAACAGTTCATCAGCTGCTTAAGTTAAAAATGACAAGACTATTGTTTAATTCCTAATTGATCACATGCTTAAGGATAAATGTTTCATGTGATATCTGTAGAGTTGAACAGTTGGTGTGAATAAGAGGTAGAAATTTATGGAAACTGAAGGTCTGATGATCGTTACAGTTTTCTGAGAGGTTTATCCTCTGACGATCTGGCATGAGCTGAATCTCCTGAATACGTTAACTGGTTCATCTACGTGAATTCTTAAAGTGATTTTTTTTTTACCCTTGTTTACAAAGAAATAAAAAAGAGATCAAGAAAGTCCATTTAACTTAGCACTGCTGCACCTGACAGAGTTCAGTTCAGACTCAAACTGGAAGAGTGATGAAAACGGCTCAAGGTTCAACCTAGAGAGTACAGTATGTTCACAGAGAGGTGACTCAGGGGCATACAGATATTCAAACATGAGACCAACATATTAAAGTGCCAGCACATTGACAGAGTGAAGTGCATGTATGAGAGGAGCTAGAGAGGCAGAGAGAGAAAGAGAGAGTTAAAGAAAGGGCAAGAGTACAGTACCTCCATAGTCTGAGACTGGTGCATGGCTTTGATTGCATTCTGTGCCATAGCTCTGGTGGAAAACGTGACAAACGCACATCCTGTAGGGAGGGAGGGGGGGGAGGAGGAGGGAGGGATGGAGGGACAGTGGAAGGGAGGAGGGAGGAGGGCAGAAGGGCAGGAGGAGGAGGAGGAGGGGGGAAGACAAGAAAGAACAAAAACAAGACAAAAGGGTTGGACACGTCGTTGTTATAAAAAAACCCAAAACAGAGATTGATACAGAGAACAGCTCACAGGTGGACAACAGTGTTCTCAGTCGCTGTAGAAACAACAGCCGAAAAATGAGCACAGTGTCATGACAACCACAACCCCTGCCCGACCCCGTCCCACCACCTCACCCCATCCACCGCCACCACAGGACATCTGAGACAACCACATTCACCATCGGGGCTTTGGATTGGCTGCTGAAGCCTTCCCCTCCTCCCTCCTCCCTCCTCCCCGTCTCTTCCTGTTACTGTCTTTTATTTTTACCTCTCGCTCCTACACACTGGCCGAATTAGTCATACCTGAATTCAACTGCTCTCCTCTCTCAACAACTCAATGTAAATCAGTCCAAATTTGCATGACAGCGATTTCGAATTCATGTGGGCCTGATTGGGCGCCTTGTTTCTCCCTCTGTCCAACAGGAAGGAGCTGTGGCGGCGGTGGGGCGGGGCGAGCCGGGACACAGTGTCTGCGGGGGCTCAGGAAGACGGGATCAGTAAGAAAATCACATTAATTCAATCCACAGAGAGACGGAGAAGAGAGGAAGAGAAGAGAGGAGGTGTGGTCGACGTCCTCCGTGACTGACACTGATTTTAGCCAATCAAGATTGGACACAGCCTGAGGCAGTTTTAGGGGAGTGTGTTATTGTTTTTTTGTGGGTAGGGGGTGATGCAAGGTTGTGTTTGTCTGGCTGGTTAGGGAGTGATTAGAGGAGATAATGTGAGAAGAGCTTCAACAACCCCCCAGGCTAATAATATGCTAACAAACTCACCAAGCCATGTTACCGCAGCCAGGCCTGAACTGATTACACACATGCTCACACACACAAAAAGGGCAGAGAGGAAAAAATAGAGGAGAAATTGTGAGGATGGATAATGCAACAGAAAGAGAGAGAGAGCGATGGGAAGGAAGGAAGGAAGGACAGATGTGTTGAGGAATAGATGTGATCATTGTCCTCTTCCACCTCTATCAAAAGTCGGCTGTGATAGAACGGGGCTGAGAGTGACGGACGGTCAGTTTTTCTCCGGCTTAAATCCAGTTTCATACGGAGGCTTTTCCCCGACAAAACACAAGAGGCAATGCTCTGCCACAGTAATACTACAATCATGTTTTTTAACCACTTTTTCGAAAAAACTCTTTCCGACACTCTCAGAGAAAGTTTCATCAACACTGGTCATTTGTTAAAACACTAAAAATGACCTATGTTTACGTTTTAATGACAAGCGGCCCCACGAATAATGACTGTCCTCTCTCAGAAGCAAAGGCAGAAGTAGTGTGACATTATTTTAGTGCTGAAAACCTCTTCGGGAGGAGGCTGAGGTGACATTGGCTGACTTTCACACCGGACATCCAGGTTCCCGTCCCTCCGCTTTCCAAAAGTCACCTTTGGTTTCTGTTAACACTGATTATGAGCTGGTTTTGTAATGGTCATTTGTGATGGTTTCTCTGTTGAAATCATAATGTACTGACATACGCCAGAGCAGAAAATACTCGTATTGATTATTTTGGAAGGAAGTGAAAAACAACCTATTTTGCAGTTTAGCAATGAGGACATGCTGAATCTGGGCTAACAGCAGTCAAAAGCCCAGAAACAGCCAGTAAGTAGCCCTCAAGTTAGCAGGTTTTTAACTATCAAACCAATATCTATAGAGTTTTGTGTCAAAATGATTGTTCATTCCATCTCTTTATTTTAAAAAATTTGACCTCCTTTTTTCCATTTTCATGTCCTTGCTAACTGCATATTATAGTTTTCTCACTTTTATATAAAACTGCCTCAGTGACGTAACATTAGAGCAGTATGGAGGTAATAAAAAGAGACTGAAGGTTATCAGATTCTGTGGCGCTGACCCAGTAAACATTTTAATGTGTCCTTTACAGTGCCGGGCTGCTGTGCTAGCTGCTGGTATTACTGTAGATAGGACATTGGAAAAGGGGTCATTTTTTCAACTGATTCAGGGGACTGTCTATTTTAGACAGGACTATTTTCCTGTCATTTAACTGCTTATTTTCCGGGAGGTTGCCCCTTCCTCTGCAGAGAAGCGCTGCCCCAGAAATGGATCAGTTCTGAAGGGGGCTTCCATTTGGGTTAGCCCTCCAGACTGGACTTGACAGGTCCTGACTCTATTTATAAAACTGTTCTGCTGCAACGTCACTGGTTGTCATCTAATGGAAACTCCTGGGTTTGTCTCCATTTGGCAAACAAAATTGCCCCCCCTCCCAAAAAAACATTTCTATCTTTAGCCAATTTCTGCAGCTTGAACCTTGAGGCTTCTAAATAAAGAATTTTTCAGCGCCTGAGCATTGATTCATTAAAGTCAAAGCTGTTAATGGTCAAAAAAAAAACAAAAAAAAAACTGGCTGGTTGTTGCGTGTCTTATTTTTCACGGCGCAGAGATGGGACGTGGCTTGAGAACTAAAAATACCTCACGGGCCGCATTCTGTCGTCAGCAGAGGAACCAAACAGTCCTTTAATGAAAGTAGGGTAGCTCCCCAGGCCCAGCCATCCACTGGTGGTGTGATCCATATTTTATTAATAGCGGGATGGTGGAGCGCTCTTCTGATTGATACCATGATTTAATAGGAGCTCAGCAGCGCAGCTAGGTGGGACTGAGGACCTCTGGGAGTTGCAGGCACGTTGAAATCCTTAAAGACCTATTTATTTCCAACCTGGTTCAGGGTTTTTGTTTACTAGCCAAACCAAAACTGAACTACCAGCTTTTTCTCTTTGCCTTGCGTCAGCCTCTAAGTGGTTTATATTAGTTCTACAGAGACGAGGATGTGGCCATCGCATCTGAAATATTCATGAGGACAAAAGAGAGGAGCTGAAAAGGGATGGAAGAAGGAAACAGGGAAGGGAGGGAAGGAGGCCGATGTGGGATGTCTGGGAAAAGGAGGACAAATTAATGCAAGAGAGGATTCTAGGACAGCCAGGGTGAATGTAGAGATAGGGAGGGTGGTGCTGCTTCAAGAAGCAAAGCAACATGGGAGTTTGAGTAGTTTAGTTTGAGGCAGAGATTGGTTCTAGATAGAGGCAACCTTGAGGAGAAAGAGAGAGAAGGCACATTGAGAAAGTAAGACTCGAGTCGACAATAAAACATCCATAACGTCCGACAACCACAAAAAAAATAAACGTGACCGACAGATCCACATGGAACCTGCGTGACGATGACAGTGACAGCGACAGCTCGTGTGACAGGAGGAGGAGGAGGAATAGGAGGACAGAGAGTTTCAAAAGCCCCTCCATCTCCTCAGCACATAGAAACCACAAAGGGGAGAGGGGAGGGGGGGGGGTAGGGAGCATCGGGAGGATGGTAGAAATCACATGGGCGGGTAGGCAGGTGTGTGTATGCGATGCGTGTTTGTGAGGAGGAATGGTGGATGATGGGTCCCTATGGGTCCCTATGTTACTACAAGGACTATTTATAGAGGTAGAATAGCTGAGATGGGAGTGACAGATGAGACGGTGGGTTTTCAGTTGGTAGGACTCGCCAGTTCTGGTCATACGTCTCCTTTATGACCCACTGAGTGGCGACTGTGGTCATTTTTAGAGTGGTTACTTTCAGCCGTTGACCCTGGTTTGTTTGAAAACACATTCTTCAAACTCAGGGATCAACAAATCCGATCGGTTTGACATCTTGTAAATGGGACCAACCAATTGAAACCAGCCCTGGAGCACTTTGTTTAGAGAACATTATGTGGCCACAATGTGCGAATTACACGAAGCAAACCATGATTTAAATGGGTAGACTGTTTGCCTTCGCCCGGTGCCGCGGCAGCTCGCTCCCGCCTCCAAATCAAGTGAAGCAACTTACAGTTTCTGAGACGTTGCCACATTTGGAGTCACGATCAAATTTGCTCTTGTGGTCACAGATTATTTGCCATTGTTGCTGCGTGACCTCCTGCCAAGTCTCAGAGTGGCCAAATCAGTGCTTACTCTCCTCACCAACCGAGAGGAGGAAAGAAGAATGGCTATTACAGGGGTTTCTTTGTGGGTTTTCAGTAATCCTCGTGATTTGCTTGAAATTTTGCTTTTTATGGCCGGAATTCAAACCACAATGAGTTTTTAGTACAGACCAAAATGTGTTCGTAGCACAACTGTAACTGAGTCTAACTGTCAAGCACCAAATTAAACGCCCGGTCAGATTCATATTCTTTACATTTTCTCTCATCAAACACTTTATGATTACAGTCAAAATTATGCCAGTTTCCCATGGTTTTTTTTGTTCAGGTATTAAGCCAATATTTAACATCTGAGGACTCTGACTCTTCTATTAAATAAAAAAAAAGCAGTTTTGTAGGGAAACATAAATATTTGTCAGGGTAAGGTATCAAAACCGGTATTTCTGCATTTTGAACACATATTTTTAAACATCATCCTGTCTACTTCCTCTATTTTCCTTTCTTTCCTTCCTAAAAGCACGTCGTAACCATCGATGAAAGGGAAGGCTGCTTTAATAAGGCTCTGAAATTTGTAAAATCTAACAGTGCACATGGTAAATGCAGCAGAGCAGCACCTCGTCCTCTCACTGGGACTGCAGGTTCACGAACCTCAGTGTCAGTGTGGAAGTATCAAGGAGCTTAGGACTGGCTTACGGTAAGGCTAAACTGGAACGGCAGGGAAGGTGACAGATATGAATGGAGGTTAGGAGGTCAGAGGAGGTGGAGGGGGAGGGGGAGTGATCGGGGGCTGAGGCTGAGAGAGCAAGAGGGGGAGAAAAAAGAGAGAGAGAGAGGGAAAAGATATACAGAGCGAAACGGAGAATCGTGTATTCACAGTGGCCACAGCAGCCTCGAGATGTCACTGAAGTTCATTTGTATTTACTTGAACGTGGCTCTTTCAAACCCTTGAAGGAAATCTTGACTTGTTTTCCAAGAGGCAGCTGGTTGACAACAGGATCTGATACAAGGCTTTCAGCGCACAAACAATGCATCACATAAGCTGAGCCTCACTGTCCAGGTCAGCAGAGAACGTCTCAGAAAACATATTACTATTTCTAATGGATTTCTGTTTCACTGAGGGAAAATACAATCCTCACTACATGAGACAATGTTCAGGGTATTTGCTGGTTTTTTTTTTTTTTCTGCTGCGTTCTCCAGTTTGGTCCTGCCATGCTACAGGAAACAGTCGGTTGTACCACCGAGTCATTCTACAGGGACTTTAAGCAACAACATGCAGGAAAGAAGAATATCTGTCCTCCATAAGCTGATGCCCCACGTGTTGTGTGGTCTGATCAAAACAGCTAAAGACTATTTTGGTTAAATGGGGGGATTTTTATTTTACAGTCCCAGACAAACGTCGATCGCACAATATTTAAGGCTCATCATTTTTTTTTTTTTTTTTTTTACTGATTGTCGCAAAAAACGATTTAGTTTTTTGAAATGAGGCAGAACAGTTTAAACCATCTGTCACCTTAAGTTTATGTCTCCAAAAGTTTTTATGTTTCCTGCTGCCAGAAGACACTAATCACCACAGTTTACAGTAAACAACATCTTGCGACATTGACAGCTCATGAAAAACTTCCAGTAAAATACTGTGAGGGAAAAACATTTGAAAGCAGGCGAATGAGGTGAGGTGATTATGCAGGAAAATACTTGGTTGGTTAAAGTAGAAACTGGGTGAAACTATGCTTTTAAAGTCAGTTTTCAGCTGTTTTGTTGTTTTCTGATGTTTTTTAAATAATGACAATAAATACGGATAAAGTCCAAGTTTTGTTGGAGACATAAAAACTAAAAATAATGAGCCCGTCCTAAATATTATCAGTTACTTTAATGTAAAAAGTTGTTTATACTCTGAGACAGCTGTTTGCTCAGAAGCCATTTTCAACCAGTCAACTCTTGTCACGCAGTCAGAGGTAAATACGTCCTCCAGAACTTTGAGTCATGAGACAAGTGGACACAATGAACTGCAGCAGCTGCTGGAGGCCGTTCGGGCGCCAATATTCACATGAGGAGTAGTAAGTGTGGATGGAAGCGAGTCGGAGCGGCACACACCTCTGCTGAGTCCGTCGGGCCCTCGGAGGATCCGGCACTCCTCGATCTGTCCGAATGCGGAGAACATGACCCGGATGTCGTTCTCGTTGCACTTCTTCGACACCATGCCGATAAACAACTTCCTGTCTTCCACCGCTGCAGAGCCAAGAAGAAGAAGAAGGGGAAAACAGTGTTAATGAACGGCTGGAACAGCTTCAGTATGTGGATCTGTTGCTGAATATTTCAGTATGTTTTTATTGTTCTTTTTATTTCTAATATTTTTTTCTGAATTGTATATTTATCTGCTTCTTTCTTTTTAAAGGAACAGTTTGATAATTTGGGAAATATGCTTCAGACATTTATCTCTCAACAAGGAAGCATATTGTTTTCTAAAATCCTGAAATCTTCCTTTAATTATATATTATTTTGTGTATTGTATGGAGGGAGGCGGCCAGAGCACAAGCTTCACATTGCACTGGAATCTGATGTTCCTAAAACATACAACAACGATGATAAACTGAAAAATAGGGACGGAGAAGAAAAGATTGGTAAGATCAAAGAGAGAGAAAAAGACAAAATAAAACAAAGACAAAAAAAAGATAAAACAAAAACAGAAAAATCCAGAAAAATAGAACGAGACAGAACAAAACACGGCAATCAAAAGAAACAGTCAAAGAAAGAAGGAAAGAAAGAAAGAAAAAAGACAGTGGGAGAGAGATGAAGACAGACAGAGTTCATGTATTTCATCATGCCATCTGCGAGGCTCTGATCAATGTCTCATTATCACTTCAACACCGACTGCGTGCTGAGACTCTCCAGCTTGTCCTCTCTCACCCTCTTCCTCCCTCCACCTCTCCTCCTCTCTCCTCAGTCTTTCTCCCCCATGGGCCCCTCACCTTCTCCTTCGCTGACACAATCCCTCCTTCTCAGGTGCAATCTCGAGGAATGGGAGCCGGCTGCAGGTAATGGTGAGAAACTCGGGCTGTGTTTCACTGTGTGTGTGTGTGTGTGTGTGTGTGTGTGAGGTTAAGTGTGAATTAAGCAATAAAACAATATGTGTGTGTGTGTGCTTGTGTTTATGCGTTTCCACCACATTCAATGTAATGCTAATCCAATTCATTTTTAATGAGGAAACTGTCAGCTCTTACCGCGAGGCGAAAGAGATAAGCGGTCTGTTGCACTCTGGGAAATCAATAGCGCACTTGTTTATTTTGCTGTTTGAATTGTTTGTGTGTTTAAAAAACAAACCGTCGGGATACGCTGCCAAGATAAGTGTTGTTTCAAAAAGCTTTAACTCCTTTGTACACAGCGTGTGTGTGTGCGCGTGTGTGCACATCACTCCAGAGGAAGATTACCACAAGTCTAACAGCAATGTAATTAATTTACTCTGTGTCGATAGAAAAGAAAGAGAGGAGATATCGTTACAATTGACTGTTTCTGTTTTTCGGACGAGGCGCACAGGCAGGCGGGCGGGCGGGCGGGCGATAAGACTCATAAAGCCGAGTCTGGGATCATCTGGAGTCAGCTTTGCATTCTGGGATGAGTTGGAGCAGAATTGGCTTCATGCTGAGTTTTAACACATTAACAGATACAAGAAAAAAAAAAAAAGAATCACAAAGGTTTAAGCAAAAAGAAAAAAAAACTGCACAAGATTTACTAATAATGTTATCTCTCTGTTACACTGTACATCTCTCCGTCTCTCTTCTTTCATCTCCTCCACTGACTAAACTAATAAACCTCGGAGCAGCCATTCGTCACTGTTACAGCGACTCTAACACTGGGTTTATTAAAGGTCATTACCATTAAGTGGATGGATATGTTACGTATGGTCTACTCCATATTTCAGCATTCTGGCTGTGAGTAGCGGCTGCTTTATTAAGTTCCACCATCGTTACCCTGACGGTTATGTCTTATAAAGTCGTATTTTGCCATATTTCAGTGGAGCAGATGATGGCTTTTATAAGGATTTCTCCTCTGCCTTGCTGGATACTGTCATTTTATTGTATTCCCCTGCAGTGGACAGTGATATAGCAGGTGGCTTATGATGCTACTCCATCGTCTGTGTGTCATCCAGAAGGACTGCAGCTATGGTGAAGCCTGTGCTTTTAATATGTATGCACACACACACACACACACACACACACACACACACACACACACACACACACACACACACACACACACACACACACACACACACACACACACAGGGTTCCTGCAGGTGTCAGAAAAACACCTTCCAAACTTTGGAAACCTTATTTAAAAAAAAAAAAAAAAAAAATCAACAACCTGCAACTCAATTTAAATGGTCAGTTCATCCAATCATGGTTTTATAGTATCCATTTTTATATTCTGCTCAATTACTCAGCTTTAAGGGTCAGTTCACCCACATTGCAAAAGCACACATTTTCTCACTTAGCCATGCAAATAATTTCAGTTTTATTTGCTAAAATTTTCAGATATCAGCTGCTGTGATTTCTTGAGCTCTGCCACACTGAATAATTCACGGACATCGCTGACGGAAACTTTCATTTGGAAATAATTTGTACCAAAGGTATAAGAACTGTCCACACTGAGTTCCTTCAGTTATTCAGAGAAACCACACATTGGTTCCTGGGTGAATCAGAGGACAGAGGACAGAGGACAGTCAGCTTTTGTTTAGGGACATCATGTCCAAAATGTTTGCTTCCTTCTCCCACAAAACTGAAACATTACTGTCATTACTGCCTTTTCCAAATCTACCTCGATTAAATATCACTGAACGTAATGAACCTGACAAATTACATCAATGTTATTGCTGCATCAAAATGAAACCAATTAAAAACAGATTGGAATAACAGGGCAACAAAATTCGGATCTTGTGTAACTGTCTTTAAAGGCACAATGAAATAAAAAAATCCTGTTATCTAAGCTTGTAGCTCACCTGGGGCCATGTATGTACAATTTTAATCCAATCAAATATGAAGCTTCCCGTCATATAAAACTACACTTGACTTCTTTGGCTTGTGGCTCGTAGCTGTAGGGTCAAGGGTCATTGTCAGGTGCAGGAAACCTTGTGTATATTCCCAAAAGTTATTCATTTCTTCTTCTGGTGATTTAATGACGTGTGTGTGTGTGTGTGTGTGTGTGTTATGCAGCTTCAGTTCCCTGCAGCTCTCCAGAGACTCCATGAACGAAAGGTCAGAAGCCTTGAATCAAAAGCCCTGGCCATGCTTTACATTTACAGAAGCTAAACGTCCTTGAATAACATGTGAATAATGTTTGCTATAAACTCATTACCCAGATGTTTTGGGAGATAATTTTATTTTTATTTAGCGATGAAATGATGAATCTGTGAGTCGTTTTAAAGATTTACGTCCTCAGTGGGAACCAAAGGGCCTGAGTGCCTCAGACAGGGTAGAAACATCATAAAGTATTTATAGTTGCACTAACATATTGTTGTCTTTTCATGGGATTTGTTGACAATATGAGAAACACAGAATAACAGCAGCCCTCTCCTTTAAAGCAACCCCAAGACTTCCTGTGGTACACACTGTCCAACAGCTTCCTCATTAGAATGAGAAGGAATGGAGGGAGAGGCTCGGTATAGGAAATCAATTCAGAACTGGATCTGCAATATGTAGTTTGGAAATGGGGTGATCTGAGGACAGAGTGTGTGACAGTGTGTGTGTGTGTGTGCGTGTGTGTGTGAGACAGATGCATTAAGGCAAATATGTGTGTGTGTGTGCAGTGAGAGGAGGGTGCATGCAGCATGTTTGTATGAGCGAGCAGCCACAGGGGAGAGAGTCTGGTTCACCACGAGGCCAAAACGATTCAACTTTCACTGACCTCCTTCCCAAGCACCTTAATAATTCATCACACATATAAAAATATATTTATATATATCAGCATTTCCCCCCCATCGCTCTCTTCCTCTATTTCTCTCTATGTCTTTCGCTCAGTCTTTTCCCCCCAGTCCCTCGTTCTGTCTGCCAGTCAGGCAGCGAGCAAACACATGGGTGAGATAGCTATTACCAAGCAAATTCAAAAAGGCTGTTGATGCACGCGTGTGTGATACTGATGCATCTGTGCGTGTGTGTGTGTGTGTGTGTGTGTGTGTGGCCACTTACCATTAGATTTCTCACTGTCTGCAGGTTTCATCTGGATAGGGTGGTGCATCTGTAGAGACAAAAAACAAAAAGGACAAAAATACATTAAATGCTGTTTTTACACAAACACAAATACAACCAGACACATGCTTTATCTACGTTACATCCAGATATGATTCAGTACATAATCACTTACACATGCTCTAAGTGCATGTTCATTTCCCAGATAAGAAACGTGATTACTACCAGATACAAATCTGGGGAACCTGGGGCTGAATCTCTTCAGCGCAGAAGGTGGTGGCAGGTCACTTACAGTGGTTTGCTAAATGCCAGAAACACGGAGAAGATAAGGAGCAGGACCAAGACCACATTCCAGAGCCCGAGCGAGAGAGAAGACGCAGAAGAAGAAGAAAGAGAAGAGTCTCAGCTTAGGAAGCTAATAACTAGCAGAAGCTAACACAACCACAGGTGACCTTTCTGCTTGTCATATGACCATTCACTCGCTCAGCCTCACACAGTAACAGTACGGTGAAACACTTCACCTCCGAGCTCCGACTGTTTCACATAATAAAGTGACCAAATGTCATTTACACCTGAGATTCAGTCACGATGAGATCCTGAAAATGTTCTCCGTGCATCTACCCCTTTCATTATCTGTGTTTTTGCGTGCTCAGAGATAAGATACCCAGATACGGATTGGATGTTTATTCCAGGTGTAAACAGGGTCCAAAGCTCACATTTACACTTGTCTTTTTAGATATTGGAAATCTCTCTGATGTGCCCAAAAAGCAGTGTAATGGAGCTGAATGATGGATGTGTTTGTAAGGTGGTGGGTCTTCTTTTATGGAAAACAAGAAAACACTTCACAGATGAGAAGGCTTTGTCACCTCCACCCCCTCCTGCACCTCCTTCAATATCTCCTCCTCTGTCCCTTTTTTATTCCCTCCATCTCTCTTTCCTTTATGGGAGATTATGTGGCTGTTTGATCTGCAGAGAGACGAATGACAGTGATTCTCCAAATCTAGCCCGGTATCAATCACACTCAGAGTCAAATACCAGCCGTGAGTGAGTGTGTGTGTGTCTGTGCGTGTGCGCATAAGTGTGTGTGTGTCCATACGAGTGTGTATGTGCCCTGTCTTACCTATAATGCCCCTGGGCTCAGTCACGCTGTGACAGGAGGCTTTGATCTTCCAATTCTATCACACACCTTTATCCCGACTCTCTCCCTCTTGCTCTCTTCCTTATCATCCTCACTCTCTGCTTTTTTTTCTTCTTCTCACAGACACACGCACTTGCACACATCAAGTCTGTCCGTTGATTAGTTCCCAAAAATGCCTGATGGGGGCAGTCAACGGTGCAGGAGCCAGAAACAAAGACAGAACAGAAGAATGAAGCAGTGCAAATTGCACACCTCCACCTGCCACGTGCACTGCAGACTGCAGATCGAAGAGTCAGCCGTCACTGACTCCCTCAGAACAAAACAAGTAATTCAAGGTGTGACTACTGAATGGCAGCATGTACGGAAAACAAGAGAGGAAGGACAAGGAGCAGCATCTGCAAATTTCTACATGAAGGACAATTCAGAAAAAAAGAAAGGAACAAAATATATGAGGATATAAAGACAATGAAGCGAAAAAGACAAAGAGGTAAAGAAACGACCTCGCAGGGCAACACGGGCGACTCTCCTCTACAGAGCGCCGCTGAGGTTTGTTGAAAAAGTCGCTAGATTTGTCTCCAGGAGCTTTTTTGAAATAGAAACGGTCAATTCATTTTGAAAGAGCAGCAGCCAGTCGGGAAAATACTGAGTCACTCAGTCAGTCAGCGACAAGCGTTCAGGTTTATAGGGCTGGCCCCGCTGCTGCAGCTCAGCCAAAAATAAAATGAGAAAGACGAAGGTTCAGGATGAAGAATAAAGGTCCAAGAGAGAGACAGTGAGACAGATGGAAGGAAGAGGGCTGTAGACGCAGGACAGACAGGAAACCCTTCAGGCTGCAGCTTTAGTACAGTATCACTAACACAAGGACAGATGCAGGGACATGGAGGAGGAGGTGTGTGTGTGTGTGCGCGCGTGTGTGTGTGTGTGTGTAGTGTGGGTTGAAGCCACATCAAAAGGAGGAAAGTCATGTCAAAGCAAACCTGGAAGTCACATCAAGTCAGTTCTTGTTAATCCATTTCAAAGTCTGTCCTCTAAAGGCAAAAAACAAAAACAAAAAAACAAAAACCATGACAGCATCCGCCGTGCTGCCGTCATTCACACTCAAAAAGCACTGCCAAAAGCCGCCACGCACACGCACACACACCCCCACACATGTATACAAACATAAACCGCACACACACTAACACAGGTACAAAAACTCTGTCTGGCTTTCAGGCGCCTCCTCCTCAGGTCTGTCTACCGAGAATGCCCGGCGGGCGGCGGTGCTGTCGACATGTTTGATCTGAGCGAGCTCCCGCCGAGACCCACAAAGCAAGACTCTCCTCTTGCTACCCCACAATTCCACAGTGCTGTTTCTTCTTGCCTGGCAGGCCCACAGCCGCAGTCTGCCATTCATTATGTGCTCAGCAGGAGCCCGGCAAAACTACTAAGTCCTCGCCGCGCTCAGGCTCATAACAAGCACAGAGAACGAAAAACTTCACTTCGTAAAGCCATGTGTGGAGCCGGCTTGATGCTGCGCTGGCATTTAGTTTTACAAATGTATCTGTCTAGTCAGTAGGCTGCTTAATCTACTTCCTGTTTACCTGTGACATCCTACATAAGAGCTATTACCTCCTCCTGTCCCAAAAACCTTGTTTTTAGTTTTGTCTTCTCCGCTCCTCCAAGAGCTGAGTCTGTTTTCTTTGGTAAATCTTTAATTGAAGTGGTCCTCATTAGCCGCTCTAAGCCGCTGACATAATAATTAATCAGAACACGATTTACAAAATATGAAAAAAGAAAAAAGAGCTGAACGCTTTACAGGGCAGCTGCACACTTAATGACAGAAAGTTGAATTGAATGTGATTTCCTGATGTTTTACTGACAAGTTGCAAAAGTTTGCCTGTGCTTTAAGGAGCTTATTATCTGCTCACAATGCATCCGCAGTGCACTTGAAATAAAGTGTCGCCATTTGTTTTTAATCATTTTTAGAGCACCTGAATTGCCTTATTACAAGCTGCATAGTTCAGTTCTGATTGACTGAGTCACACTGGGCGCTGCTGTAAAATACATGATAAATGCACACCTTTGAAAATCGATTAACATTTCATTTACATATTAATGTGCAAACTGGAAGTCAACACTCACTCTGCTGATAATGAGCTGCTGAGCCGCCATGTTGTCACTGTTTAAGAACTACACTGCTGAGAATAACAGCTCCTCTTAGCTGCTCCACAATCACAGCAGAGCAATCTGTTATATTTATTAACCCGCTATAAAACTGATCTGGATTCATAGTTCTCGAGCAGCTGCTACACGTGCACCAGAATCATCGGTGATTATTGGTTCATTTGTACCTAAATTAAACTTGCTGACTACACTCGTAACGTCTTCGACACTCGATTGTGACTCATACTTGATCTGCTCAGTGACACATTAAAAAGTGTTGCTCAGATTTTCTTTTTTTTTTCCTTTTTTTTTTTTTAGCTCGCCCAAAACAAAACAAAACATCATTTCATTCACTTCAATTATTCATTTTCTATCCAGTGAGTTTTAGCCACTGGCACAACGTCAAAGCCTCATGGAAGCTGTAGCGGTTGAATACTAACCACAGGATCATGATTATATCTTTAAGCTTTCACCAACATCTACAGCTCTATATACAACTTTCAGCAGCTGCTGGTGCTTTGAAAGGTTACATGTATATGAATGTGTATGTGTATGTGCTTAGATTAGACTGATATACTGAGCATGACAAGGCAAAGTTGTGTCTAATCACCAGAACATGTTTAAGCATGAGGGAAGCCATAAGGTCCACATTACACCAGAGGGATCAGAGTGCAGCGGGCAGCCAGGATGGATTTTACGACCTTCCAGTTATGGGACAGTCTCTTTAATCACCCCCCCCCCCCCCCCCCCCGTCCTGTCTGAGGCGAGGTGTCTATCTGTCAGACGAGCTGATGAAATGCCACCCGCCCACCCCCCCCTCTTTTCCTTTCAGCTTTTTTATCTTTATATCCTCATCATGCACAGAGTCTCCCAGCAACCTGGCCGCCTTTCAGGCAGTCTACACCCCCCACCCCCACGCCCCCACGCCCCACATGCCCCAACTGGCCGCCCGTTAAATAGTCCCTCTTGGTACATCGGGTGCAGGAAACCCTACACTTCCTAAATGTTAACTGCTGTTCTTGGGTTAATGCTATCTCCTGTCGCCTCATCTCACTGGCTGAAGTCTTCCAGGAATGCCCTGGTGCTTAAAAGGTCAGAGGTCGACTTGTCCTGGAGCCAGAGGACTAACTTCAGGTTCATGCTGGGAATAGGATGAGTGTGTGTGTTGAGGAAGGAGTGTGTATGCGAAGACGATGTGTCGATGTGTGTGTGCCCTTAGCCAGCAGTTGGCACCTTCAAAGCAACAGCCAAGTTCATATGACCAGAGTGTGTGTGCCAAAAACCGGGGAGTGAACATACTGTATGGTACCAAACACCACGCGCTCTCTCTCTCTCTCTGTCTGTCTGCCTGTGTCTCTCACTCACACACACACACAGTCGGCGACCACACACTCCTTCTCCTCCCTCCTCTCTGATGGTGTGACGGTGAGCTGCTGGGTCAAAGTCAGACAGATGGCCCTCGCAGTCGGGATTCAATATCAGTGAACGAGACCGTACGACCTACCGCACACACAGACACTCACACAGACACACGGGCATGTGCGTAGCAGGCGCACACACACACACACCCACACACACCCACAAAGGCGTAACAGCACACGCATGACCTCCAGACAGTGATCATCACCGATAACACAAAAAACACTTCACCTGCATTTTTAGAAAACACTCACTGATACTTCGGTTCCTGTACAGACATCACGTCATTTACAGACTCAAAAAATAATAAAGCGATAAAAGTCATTACACATAAGTTAAATCGGAAAATAAACGTGTAATTACATCCGTACATTGTGTTCTCAGAGCTGTTACTTACGAAAGAGCAGAGACTTGAATATGTCACTGACGAATTCTGTGCATCTTTTACTCATATTTCTCAGACGCTGTTCAGACTTTGAAACGGAAAACATGAAAGAAAAGAGGTTGCAGACATTTCACACTTCTGTTTGTGACTGTGGTATTTAACCACACTGCTACAATCCTGTTTCCCTGATCTGATTCTGACTTCATTAAAATAAGAATAAAATCTGGTGCGTTTGTTTCTGTTTGAATTATAAATCCTTCAGGATGCCATTTAAACTGGTCTCAGATGTGGACTTCAAACCCAAACTGCTAAGTGTGTCATGATTTTACGACGTGTTCCTCACACCTTCAGAGGCATGTTCGCTGTTAGCTGGTGTTCATGGATCAACTGGCAACATCCTGTGACATTTCTGGCCTGGATGAGGTTTTTAAAGTAAAACCAGAGGCTTAAAAAAAAAACACAAATAAAAAGCAAACTTGTGTGAGTACAGTTGAGTTTCTTGTTTCCAACATGGCTGCTCACATCAGTAAAACACAAACTCTACATCACAGCACCCTCTGCTTCCTCCCATCACTGACAAACACTTTGATACAGATGAAATGTGACTTCCACTCTCTCTCTCCTTTCAGCAAACAAACGACTATAAATCAAATTGTCCTTTACAATATCCCTCGTCTTAGCAGCGCTTAGCGCACAGTTAGCCTACATTATCCCCACTTCATTTAGCTCGGTAAACAATTAACCCAGCGAACGTGTGTGAGCAGAATGATTGAGGGATTTGGCATTAGCTATGCTGTGTCGCGTCTCCACACTAACTACTCTAAGTGTTTAACATAGTTAGCCTGCATTTACAGACACCCTCCCATCCTCCCACCCTCCCTCTCCGCCCTTTTCTCGATCCCCCGCCCCCTCCCGATGAATCAATATGCTTAAACACTGCCACCAACTCGGAGAGAAAAGAGGGGTGAGGGAAGTTAATTTGAAACAAGCGATTAATATTTCTTTCGTTAAATAAGCGCGCGCACACACACACACACACACGCACACACACTCTGAGGGTCGGCGCATCGATGAGGTTTGTCTTCCTTCAGCCCTGTTTGCGATAGCATTTGGGTTCCACTATAGCAATTACAGCCTTTAATTGAATTGATTTCGATAATGAGCCTCTGTAATGACACCGCTGTGGGAATGGTTGTGTGTATAAGTGTGTGTGGTGTTTGCAGTGAATGAGCTACTGTTGTTTTTCTGGACTTAAATGATCTGTGAGGAGCCGAGCAGGATTTAAAGATGAGGACACACACACACACACACACACACACACACACACGTATTTAAAACACTGGTGCACGCTGCTCTAATAGCTGTCTACTGATCAGCCGCCTCCTCTCAGCCTTTTTATAAACCACTTGTCCGAGGTCTAACCTTTCAGCTTGTTGCATAATATCCTCCAGGCTATAACACATAAATGTTTGATGACACACGACTTAGTACATGAGAAATTTAATATCCAACCCTGCCATATTTCCGCTGTTTCGGACTTAGCACCACCTACAACTGCTTCCCGAGTCCTTGGGCGGTTACAGCGGTCAGGTTTCACGGGAGCTCGTCTGTGGCGCGGTGAGCTGCCGAAAACTTTAAAGGGGTTGTAGAGTAGATCAGCTGGTCTATCAGTCAGTGGGAGTTACCTCGTCTCTTTTTCCTGCCAGTCGGCTCGTCTGCTTCTTAAGTGCTGCGTGGAGAGCTATTGTGATAGAGCAGCGATATGTGTAATAGGCTCGCACCTGAACAAACAACACACATCGACTGACAGGCTGTGGACATGAAGCATTCCTCCCCTCGCTGAGCGACTAACAAGTACTTTTCTGAAAACACACACTTCTGCACAGTTGAGCGTACGCCCAGGTATCCGTCAGCTGATGAATGAGGCTGATGCTGATGGGTTATATGTCTTGCTTGCATTGCTGCCACGATGGATTTGCTTTCATTACGTTCAGTAGCTATTTCGGAATCGATCCGTGCTGTTTGGATCAGATTCCACTCCACCTCAGGTACCAGCTGAGAGCACAGGTATCAGCTGAGAGCACAGGTACCAGCTGAGAGCACAGGTATCAGCTGAGAGCACAGGTACCAGCTGAGAGCACAGGTATCAGCTGAGAGCACAGGTATCAGGTGGTCTAACTGGAGTTTGAGAAGCTTTTCTACCCAAACAAGAACGGACATGTTTCTGTGGAAAGCTGGAACTTTATCTTTAGTATTCTGAGCAGTGTATGTTACACACAGCCAATATTTAACACACTGCAGCTTTAAATAATTATTTTTGTCCATAATTCTTATCACTTTCGATAAAACGGCAACGTACTCAAACCAGAACGGCACTCAGGAAAGCACAAACCTCCTTGTTGAAAAGCAGAACTGTAAAACAACACGACTGGAGCTAACTTCTGCGCGCACCAATTCTGGTTTTAATCCCTCACATTTCGGTACAATGTGAACAGAGACGGATCGTCAGATTAGGCTCACTTTCAAACACGAGCATCGTCAGTCAAAGAAAACCGTTTTTTATCGTGAGTTCATATAAACACGGAGGCCTGCGGAGTGAAAGCAGCCGCAGCGTCACAGTCCGTCATCTCTCAAGCGAGCAAACAAGTTCCCTTCAAAGGCTGGAACAGTCAGAGTCTTCAGACCACGGGAGCTTTTGCATGAAAGAATATGATTTCTCACATCACTGAAAATGATAATACACATTATCACTTACAGTCTGTGCCGCTATCTGCGGCTCCGTCCACCAACTTGAAATAATAAATGGCCGATTAAATGACTTATGTCTTTGGATTATAAATTGCTGCTTTTAAACCTTAACCTTGCTGGAGATCACACTTACTTTGATGAGGGCCTTTGATGTGCCTTTGGTTGCACGAACACACACAACCTTGCGCCTGTATTCTGGCAGCGGAGCGTCACTAATTATCTTGCCAGCAGAAAGGTAAGGGAGGTGGGGACCTGTGTGTGTGTGTGTGTGTGTGTGGTCTCAGTGCGACGGCAGCTTTTAATGAGCCCCACGCTTCTTATCAAACTTGGCGCTCGACAAACGCTCTGATCCGCCCACATAGAGGATGGGGCTCGACTGATCGCGTCTGAAGCCCCCCCCCATCTCCCACCACCACCCCGACCTGCCTCCCCCACTCACCCCACCCAGCACCCTGATCACCCTCCCCCTTTCCTCCCCTCTGCCTTACTGTCAGTATGAAATATCCTTGAGAGAAGCTGTGAATCAAAGAGCGTTTCATCCTTTTTCTCAAAGAGAAAGAGAGATAGAGAGGGAGAAAGATGGAAGGAGAGATTCAACAGGGCAAAAGAGAAAAAGAGAAAGGGAGGGGATGGAGAGAGGGCAAGAGGTAGAGAGAGTGAGAAAAGAAAGAAAATGAGGATAAAGGACTGAACTTCTCCGAGCTGGAGGGCACTCCAGAGGACACGTCCTAGATTAGCTCTCACCCCTCCCTTCATCCCTCCATCTTTTCCATCCCCTTCACCCAGCTTCAGACGGGGAACAGCGGCCCCGGGGCCCTCTCGGCAGGCGCCGGGGGAAGAAGTGGGGGAAGAGGGGAGACACCGGGCATTTAGACATCTGTCAGCCACTAATGAAAGAGTTCAATTTAGTGGAAAATCTCAAACAACCTTGTCTGACAGGCGGGCTGACAGGCTTTAACTCGCCCTGTGTAGCTGGTGTGTGTGTGTGTGTGTGTGTCTCAGCATGTGTGTTGTGTCAGCGTGGAGGGTGGAGTAGATCAGGAGGGAGAAATTAAAAAAAAAGTAATGCAATAAACTCAGACTGTGCTGGGGCATATGCTTGTGTGCACATAAAATATGTGTATAAGTGTGTGTGTGTTAAAGAGTCATGCAGGGCTGTGGATCAGTCCAGGCAGCAGGGGTCGGGTCTTATGGCTTTAAATCGCTCCAGGGGTACAGGGCATGCTTTTTGACGATAGATGGGTTATGGTAGGGGTTTTGTTTGCGTGTGTGTGTGTGTGTGTGTGTGTGTGTGTGTGTGTGTGTGTGTGTGTGTAGTGTATTTAGACCTCACTAGTGCTATTAGGGCTGGAGAGATGAACACACGGCTCTCCAGGCAACTCATGTGCACGCAGACACACACACACACACACACACACACACACACCCCCCGCGAGCTTCATTAGCGGGTCATTAGAAACAACTTCAGTGAAAGCTGTTGTTCTTTTCTTACCCGTCTTCACTGAAAAGCCTCTGTGTGTGTGTGTCATGCAGATGACTCATTATTTTTGTTTTCTATTGAGAAAAAAATCTATTTTTTATTTTCTTTTTTACTTTCTATAGAAGAATCCACCTGCTGAGGTGGCAGTGAATGCAGCTTTGTTGACTGAGAACATGCACGTTTGGATTAATTTATCGAACTGTCTGAGAGACGAAGACATCCTACGCGAGTGTCCATGTCCAATCAGTCGAGTCTGAAAATGGTTTTCAGGATTTAGGAGAAAAAATAACATTAATGTTCCATTTTTATCCGACCTAAATAAGATGGAAGTGAAAGTGTCGTAAATAAATCCTGACTGGCATAACTTTTTTTAAAAGAATTTGGTAGTTTATAATGAGATGTCGTTGTCATCATATGAAATATAACATTTAATAAAAATCTGAATTATAAGATGCTGGAAAAGTGAAATTCTCTGTGACTCTGTCCGAGGGAAACAAAAAAGAACATCTGGACATGGTTCTCTGCTGTTGTTCTTTTCTTTCTGTCTTCACTGTATAAAGCTGTGCAAAGTGAAATCCTTTACATACTCTACTGCCTCACTGCCCTGGGTTACAAGTTAGAAGCCATAACAGTAATGACAGCCTGTTTACTTCCACAGATTCTCTATAACCGACAGCATTTCCGAGCTGCGCTCATCACAAGATGACTTTGTTTACTGGAAACTACAGTGATCAGTGTCTTCTTACAGCAAGAGGCACAATAACTTCTGGTTGCGTTGGGACCAATCTTATTCATATATATAAGAAAAAAAAAACCTCTGAGCCTTTTTTTTAAATATAAATCTGTAAAAGTGAAAACAAGAAGTCTTAGTAATGCAACCAAATCCTGCTCTGACCTGTACGTGCTGTGGAAACATTACTTCATCACTGAAGTATGACAGACAGGTCTGGAGCTGACATAAATATCCACTCCCTGCATGCATAAAATCACATACACATGCATTTGGTATACATGTGCTGTCAGATCGCTGACAAATCTTCAGCCAACACAGCTGAAGAGTGATGGAAAGAGATGGAGAGATGTGGAGAGGCTGGGAGCTGGCAGAGAGGCAACAAGCTGCGCTGCCGTTGTTATTTTTTTTTCTTAACTCCGGTGTTTTATCCGGTGAGGAAGCCTGAACCTCAATCCCTCTCTCTCGTCACCGTCATCACCTCTCAGAGTGCCGTTCAGGGAGAGATTCATCACACAAACCACAAAACCCCTTATTTTAATGCCCTCCTAAAAAAAAAATGGCAGCCAGTCAACTGCCTCTGCCTCAAACCAACATGGCTGCCAGTCGGCGCTGCCAATGCCGGTGCCCCTTTCTCCAATTTGGCCCCCATCCAGCTTTTCACGCTGATTGCATCTCTCCCTGTTAGGGCCTTGGTTTTGGAAGGAGAGATAGAGCGAGGGAGGGGAAGAGTGCCAATACAAACATTGTTCCACTGGCTTTTTACAAGCCAGGAGAGTGGGGAAGTTAATAAGCAGGTATTGGTTTTTAACTGCAGCCCGTTTATTGCTTTGCCCTCGAGCGTGCTGGAGTGCTCTACTCCACCTTTTTCCTGTCCATCTGCCCATCACCTCTGCTAACCTCCCGCTCAATATCTCCCTCTCTATGTCTGCTCTCCTTTTGTCTTGACTCTCCTCGTTCAGCAATTAATCCAGCATCCTCATCATCTGTTTTTTTTTTTTAACTTCTTCCCTTCACCTTTTCCTGCCCTTTTCTTTATTCTGAGCTGTGGTGGAGCCAGTTTAAAAACCCTGCTCAAAAATCATAAACAAACCCTGCACAAACCTCTTAAATTATCTGTCATTATGTCACTACTGATTCGGTATTTTGCGAGTGTGTGTTTGAGAGTGTACTGTATTTATTGTGTGTATATTTCCGTCTGTCAACACTAGAGTTTTATTAAAAATCGGATGTCATCCAGTCACTGTTGTCCTGCTCTGACATGATGAATTTGATGCAGTTTAATTACACACACATTGTGCTGTTCATCAATGTCGTGTGAGTTTCAATGGACATTTTTAATTTCGCCTCCTCTCAGAAGCTTTTCTGCACCATCAAGAACAAAAATGAGTTTACTGGGGACTTGAAATCTCCAGTTCTCCCAGTAAAAGATTTAATCTCACGGCTGCTTATTTTATAGTTTCATTTTCTCGTTTAGTGAGTGCAGCAATAAAAGGAGAATTTACATACTTTTTTGTTAGTCTACCATTACTGAGAAAAACACGACACCCAGTTTCATCATAATGTCTTACTGGGTTGTTGTAAATGTCAATAAATGTAGAAAACAACATTTACACTGGGATTTTTTTTTGTTCTTTGATAAAGAACCTTTTGTGGAAGAACCTCTGACTTTATCATGTTTCTTCCACATCTGGAATCAAACTTACTCCCTTGCCAGCTACTACAATTCAAATTTATTGGTTCCTGACTTCAAAAAGCCCTAAACACAACAACCAGAGAAGCTGCAGGAGAGAGAATCTAGCAAGGAGGAGGAGGAGGGATGACCAGACAGGAGAGAGGGAGGGAGTGTGTTATGGTGTAGAAGAAGGCGATTTCATGTTCCTATAATCCTGAAACTGCTGCAGTATGTGTCCTCCCCAGGGCTGTTTCACACCTCCAACAAGGGATAAGTGACTAAACTCTCACGGCGCAGGAAAACAGACCAAATTTAACATACTTATTCCACGAGCAATTAACACGGTGACTCCGTGCAAAACAACAAGCTTGACTCCGAATCGGGAATCCGAGCACAAATCCCACGTACAGCTTCTCGTGGGATTCGCAGAACGCGAATTCGCACCCCGTCCTGCCCAGGAGGGCTATCTGCTGATCCAACTGACAGAAGCAAGCGGGTGCAGGCGCTCAACTGATGAGGCTCCAGTTAGCCAGCGCAGCCAAGGAGAGAGGCGGGGAAGCAGCCAATAGCCCGAGCCGAAGGGATCTGGGGGCCTCTAAATATCCACCCAGGGCTAAAAGAGCGAGAGTGTGAGCGAGCTCCGGCCCACTTCCTCTATCGCTCTCCTGGGCTACAGGGGGGAACAATAGCGGAGAATGTAGCAGACAGCATGAAAGGCAACGCCACAGCATCAACACACTCCTTTGTAGTATACAAGCTACACACGAGCGCTCAGACATGCAGAAACAGATGCAAGCAAACGAGCAAACACTTATTTCTGAAGTGTTTTTGACCAACAGCAGCACTCTGCCCCAACATGCAGGGAACGAGCACAAGCAGATGTGACACACATCACGGCAGAAGGCGATGATTTTACACATGATGCGAAAAAAGCTAAGTGAAACGAGCAGCGAGCCACTGTTCTGCATTAAATCAGACAAAAGGTAGCAAACACATTCAACATGGTTTTAAGATTTTTTTTTTAAGAAACAATGAATGGACTGTTCTCCCAGGTTTATCCTCAGAAGCTTCTCTGTCACTGGCTGGCGGTCGTGACACTTGTGTGAAGGCAGAGCTAACTTCTCTCCTACATGGGGCATGAAGGTTGGATTAGGTCTGAATGTTGAACTGGGTGAATTACGCATGTAACGATATTACACTGATGTAAGAGCCAGCAACAGAGCTGAGAAGATAGTGTCTACAGTGTGAAGAGGTTCAAAGTGGATGGGAGATTGCATCTAGCACCAAAGATGAACCCCATGAAAGGACAAGTGGTTCAGACACTGGGTGGAGTCGGCGTGGTCCCCCGTCCGCCTCCACTGACATCAAACCAGCTATGGTTTGATATCTGTTGATATGCTAGTATAGGGGCTAGCACTTGTGCTACCTGGCTCAGTGGCCATTAACAGTGGCTAATACTGTTAGCTTGGATGGCTAACTTTAGAGGCTCCTGAGGATAACGATAAGAGAGCGTCGCCTGTGCTGAGACACTGAAACAAATGTTTGAAAGAAAACTGTGTTTGTTTATAAGAAAATTCCAGAGGGACGTTCAACATTCTTCACTCATGGATTCAACCATTCGCACCTTATTTCACAAACTCACTCTGACAGTCAGCTGCTCACCTGCCCACACTTTCGGTCACTCTCACGCTTGCAAATGCACTGTGGCAGCAGTGCAACACACTGATGTGCATATCAGTGTGATCACACACACACACATGCAAACACACACACACACACACACAGGTTGGGGCGGGGCTGCCTCAGGGTGCTGCTGTAAGTGTGTGATTGGAGGAGAAAGTAGGCAGAGGAGAATTGAGGACACACACTCACCCCTGTTAAGGTCTTTATGTTATGCAGTGCATTCTGGGCTTCAAGGGCAGCTTTCCTTGTATAAAACGTGACAAAACAGCAGCCTGGGGAGAGAGACAGAGAGAGGGGATGAGCATAAGGAGCAACAAAGAGCATTTTCTCTATTCATCTGCTTGGCATCACCTGTCGACACCGGCAGACGCAGAGTGAATGTTAAGGACGAAACATCCCGGCTGAGGGGAAGAGAACGCTTTTGGATTCATTTCAACGCTGATGACTTGAGCCTCGAGGAAGTGTGCGCACACAGCGACGCACACGCACGCACTCACAGACAATACAAAGACACAGAGACAGAGGAGGTGACACAGAAAGGGGTTGCCTCTTCATTAATCCTTGAATAATCTGCCAACAGTTTCTTACTCACTCATTCACTAAAGAAAATATTTATTCATTTATTTATTGCTCGTGCTCACTCACTCACTCATTCACTCATTCAGTTCGGAATAATTGCCGGTGATTTAGTGATTTGCAGGTCAAAAGGCATCCAGGTGGCTCGGTTAAAACCTGACTGAAAAGCACGACATCTAGGTAACTGTTGGTAAATGTTGCTTCAACAGAATTTGAAATGACTCCATTTCAATGTTTAGTTAGTTCCAGCTCCGCACTGAAAGAGTCACTGAAATACTGTTAAAATAAGAGCTGAACATCTAAAAACAAGCCTTTTAATGCACATTTAGCCCAGGTTTAACCCTGACATCCTGACGTCTTTAGACCTGTAAATGAAAGCTTACTAAGTTGCTCACTCACTCGGTCACTCACTCACACCCAGTGCTGTATCTGCACTGAAATGCATGTGCATACGCAAGACCTGCAGAGACAGTAGAGAGGGAAAGAGGGAGCTAGGGAGAGAGGGGTTTTGGCTGTTCATTAATCTGTGTGTAATCCCTGCAGAGCGGGGCTGAAACTGTGCAGTTCTGGGCCATCCTCAGTCAGCATGGAAACCTGCACAGTCAGGATAAACACAGCAAGAGGACATTTAGGCCAGACACAGAGGTGTGACTCTTCTATTTTACTCATATACACAGCAGCTGTTATTTGATTTATGTCAAACATGGGGTTTGGAAAAGTCTTTCTCAGCGAGGATTCTTGTCTGTGTTTATGTCCTCGTGACACTTTTGACACCATTATCTAACAGCCACAGGGAAATTTAAAAAACCTGCCTGCTGAAAAGGATGAGGAAAGACACAGACAGCTATAAAATCTGGAGGATGTTCACGATGGCGAGTTAGTGAACTGGAGGAACAAACACGAAGCCCCAAGCCTCGTGATGCAGCAGAGGCCAACAGTGTGAACACAAACACGTGAACATGTAAAACACCCATGACGAGGTCCACTTCAGCAGTGACAGTTTGCTTGACTAGTAGCAGGTAGCAGCTGCAGCAGCTACTGCTTGTCGCAGTTAAATAAAACTTACACACTGGTTTAGATCGGTGGTTAAACTGTTGACTGGGCCTGTGTTTGAGCTGTGATATGATTTTAAAGGACGCCTGCCTGTTAATTACAAGTACAAAAGCAGTATTTTCTGTGGCCATAGTGTAAACAGACCACTTTAATTCACAGTATAAAGTCCCAGCCTTTGTCAGCTGCTGTGGCTTCAGCATCTTCCCTCCAGTTGCTGCAGGTTCATATGTTTGGACCTTCTGCCTCCAGCTTTGCTCATCTGTTAATTTTGGTGTGTACTTATTTGTCCTGAGTGTGCCATTGTTTACATCTGCTTTGTTGTCCTCCCCATTGTGTTTATGACACTAATCAACTCAGTGTGAATGAGGGCCGACTGGTTGTGGTTTTGTTGTCCATATCGCAGACATCAGCCCTCATGACACTTGCCCTGCAGTGCATCTTAGTGAAATCCAACAGTGAGCATCTGGAGCAGGTTTAGCATCCAAATCCCAGAGTCCCTTTGATGAGGCTGGGAGCGTAATGGATCCGAATTCCTGCGGTGTCCTCTGGGTGCCAGGGCTGTTGAATAGTTGGCCCTTAGCCTAGCGTCAGCAACGTGATTGGTGTTGTGATTCAGATGGTGCAGTGTCTGTGTATTAGCAGGGATAACTCTCAGCTTAGTGTTTTCTTCTACGACCTCCAGCGTTAAAGGCAGCTCCGGGTGCCACTTCACTAAACCCTAAGCCCCCCGCTTCTGCCACTTCGGTATCAATTTACCACCGAGAGTTTCACACCAGCTTCCACCAGTTAAAGGCTCAGAGATAAGAGGGGAAATTATTCATAACTGACGGACTGTCACTGGGTGAAAGTTTTTACAATATATTCCATGTAGGTCACCGGACTGATATGGCGTAGACACACATGACTCAGTGGTGGCTGTAGATCTCTGGGAGTTCTGCTTCATGCTTATTTTGCATTATCATGATAAAAACAGGACTCAGTGAGGACAGGGTTAAAAACAGTAACACGTGGAACATGGAAAAAATCTCCCATTATAAGCAAGTAAAGTGCTGATGGTGAAGAACGGTCACCATATTGAAATGAAAATTCTATTGGAGATAACGGACTAACAAAAATCCTTCAAAATAGAGAAACAAAATAAAACGCACATCCCCATAAATAGAAGTCCTTTCTTTGACATAAAAAAAATCCCTTTCTTTATTGCTTATGTCTTTTAGTATAGCTTTTTCTGATCAATGGAAGAATTACTAAAAACTCTACTAATTCTCCCACCTCTTTCACTCCTTTAAAAACTCTTGAGATAATATAAATAACGGGTTGTCAGTGAATTAAACAAGGCCGTTTGGAGATCCATTATTTCTACCTAAAATCAGGGAGATTATGAGCTTATTAAATTCAGTGTAAAATTCACTAGGAACTCCAGCCATGAAGTAAATGAAGCAGAGCAAGAAATACAATCTTTCGCTCTATAAAGTACAATGGAGAATAAGAGGAAATGAAAAAAAGGTAGAGTTAGACACAGATAGAAATACTCAAAGTACTCGAAAACTGTTCTTAGAGTTGTCTCTCCTTGAGCCTGATCACCTGCTGCGAGGTTTCACCCGGCTGACACATTAAACACACGTGGAACTGAATGTACATGCAAAAAATGCTCTGTCTCTGTGTGTATAAAGCACATACGTGTGTCTCTGTGGCGTCTGTCATGCCATGCGAGCTGTGCCATCATTTCCATGCGAGGTACGTTAACTTTTACCTGCGTTCATTATACTTTCTGCGAGCTCGGTGCGGAGTGAATGTTATGTGTATACAACAGGGAATTTATAGCATTGCCCCACTATTGTACATTATCATTCCAATTGCACCTGTGTTCAATCTTTGGCCCCTTGTGTGCGATTAGCAATTCCAATAGCACTGTATGAGCGTTAGCTGCTAGCTGTGGACTGTGAATTATGATTCTGGTGGCATTTTTTTTTTGCATATCTGTATATGGGAGGGTTAGCCTTTGGTGTTAGCATTAGCGATTCTGACAGCATATAATGTGCAGGGGAGGGTTGGCTGTAAGCGCTGCGTTAGCCGCTGTGTGTTGTGATTCCCATGGTGTAGCCGGGGCCTGGGAGCCATGCGGCGTGTGGCGGATCGTCCCAGGTGGTGGGCTGTCAAGACGAGGATCAAAGAGCAGAGGAGTGGACCTCACACACACACAGGCGTTACCTGCAGTGTTCCAGTTCCACCTGTTTAAGAGTCAGCACACTCCCGCCTCACACTCACACAAAGCTACAGAAAGCCACGGAGAGCACACATATTAAGATTATGTCTGTATGTGCGCATTTTATTTACAGAGAAACGTACCTGTACGACAACCTTGGACGGGTGAAAAAGTGCTGCAGAGCAGCATGAATAAGCTCTTTCCATCTATTTGTATGTATGTGTCTCTTTTCTCCCGCAGCACAAACATTTACCTGAAGGCCGAGAGGGCTCAGAACAGGGAGATACACTCTGCTTGTGCTGTTGAGGAGGGACACTCAAAAATACACACCGGAGACACACACACACACACAAACTCGGATTGAAGGGAAGAAATCTATTAGACGCTGATGTGTGTGTGTGTAACAGTGTGTACGAGTGAGACAGACGGAGATGTGGGAAAGAAGGGCAGAGTGTTCGCAAGACAAAAAAGAAAAAAAGAGAAGAAGAAGAGGGGAGAGGGGAGAGGAAGAGCAGCTGTGAGCGGAATAGAGAGCAGAGGAGGGAGATGCCTGTTCATAAATGCTTCATGGCTGCTGAAGGGGGCCTTTGACTGAGCGAAGACCCGCAGCCCCCCGGCTCTGTCAACACATCTACCCCCTCCAACAACAGGTCGACCCCAGCTTCACTGTTCGAGTCAGCAGGGCTGCAGAGTAACTGAGGGGGGCTGTGCTGGCATGTTGAGGAGGTGCGTTCAGGCTCATGTTTTTGTATTTCAGGTCGATGCTGGCTTTTTTATTTAAAACCAGGCACCAGTCAGGCCATGTTGCTCGAGTCTGATCATGGCAGTGAGACCAGTCTGGGTGCAAGAGGCTTCAGAGGTGGCAACCTGCCCTGCAATTTCACTTTCTTTGTACATTTAATTCATTATGGTAATTTTTTATTGTAATGCTTAATTTAAAAGAGGACATCTCGGCCTCCCCTGCCACTGAATAGGTGGGTGGGTCATGTTAGCTTAAGCAGCAACTAATCTACTTAAAAGCCTTTCATTAGTCTGGGCACAGTGCAGAGTGACCCATGTTTGTCTGTTTCAGAGACGCTCTCTGACAAATTTTGCTATTTTCCTAATTTTTGTTGCTTTGCTGGAGTTTAACAATAACAGTAAATATAAAGATGGAAAATGGATGAAGCTGCAGCACCAGCAGGAAAACCTCTAAATGTTTGACCTGTGATCCTTTCAAAGAAGTGATATATATATATACACTATTTGCAGACTCAGTGTCTATAATTTGTGACCAGTTAGCCAAAGAGTACTTTTTCCTTATCATATTCTTTTTTTTTTTTTATTATTTTCTGAGACCTGTTGAGGTAAAAATATCCAGTAAATGGGGAAAAAGGAGCAGAGTAATGTCTGAAAAAATAAACACAATTTTGTGTTGCAAAAACATAGTTTTTCTGCTTTCCTGTCCTGGTAATCATCCCATTAATCATCTCACGAGCACTAAGATTTATCTTTGGTCCAAACCTCCAGGTTAGAAAATGTTGTTCTATTCAATACTCAGTTGTTTGGGGTTGAATCAGCACAGACTGAGGAAGGAGGGAAAAAAAAAGGCAGGTGGAGGTGGGGCTGAGAGAAAGGAGTAATGCCCTGAAGTCTAGCAGAATGGAAGTATGGTTTATTAAAAGGGGAAAAAAAGAGACAGGTGGGGGGTGTATCACCGAGCTTCACCCCGAGCCCTTCCACCCGAGGCTGGCTGCAGCTTTCACAGTGACTCCCTCCATCACTTTTCCTTCCCCTCCACACTTCTTTTGACCCCTGGGGCTCCACTCAACCGCTGACCCACATTAACTACACTCTACTGCAATTACTGCTCGCACAGGCCTCTGGGTGGCATGGGATACATACTCCGTCTCTCTCTATTTCTTGCCCCCCCTCACCGACTGTTCCCTTTTCACTCTTGCGCAGCTGTAAAAATGCCCCTTAATGTGTATAATTTATGTGTGTCAAAGAGCCGCTGAGTGACAGCAGGGATGGGGGGAAAAAAAAATGACAGAGAACACATTCTGAATTTGACAGCCCAATAAAGAACAGATTGTCAGATGGAAAAATAGGGAGAGGATGAGTGGTTGGCTTCAAACAATGCTGCATCTCTGACGGGCATTTGGCTGATGTTCTAATCCTGTTAACGTAGGAATCGGTCCAGCTCACAGCACTTCACAAATCTATACAATCCAATGGTTACTTTGGTGGAAAAGCACCAATGTCACCCCCCTCCAAATCCTCCCTCACTCCCTCCCTTGCTGCGAAAACAACAAGAGCACTTTCCGGAAATCAAAGCCGCTTTCTGGCTGACCCCGAAGTGCTCGGAGAGGGAATAAAAAAAAAAAAAAACACAGAAAAAAAAAAAAAATTCCAGCTCTGCAACTTCGCTTATAACCAAGCAACTCTCTCTGTCGCTGAGGCATGCAAAAGTATAAACACAGAGAAAAAAGACACACAGAGACGAGCTGAGAATCCACACACACACACAATCTCCCATTAAAATCCACCTGCAGCTGCTCTCTAATTGGGCCTGGGTAGCCGGCTAAAAAAGCTAACGTCTAGTTAAGGCGATATAATTGGCCGCTCTGCTTTAGGAAAGAATGAAATAAATCAGTCCTCCATCTCAGGTCGGCCCCGTCTCAACTGAATCCATTAAAGCAGATAATTGTCTTGGACGGCAGAGCGTTCGCTCAGTGTTGCCACAGCTGAGCGAGAGGATACAGTTGGCTTGCAGTTTCAAAGCGGATGTCTGCCATTGGACGGGTGTGGGTCCCTGGACACAGCATCAGAGTAACCCAGGCTGTGAGATTCTCATCTGAGCAGTGATCTAAAATCAGATGCTGTAATCTGCCTGCATGTGTTTATCTCCAGGCTGGAAATCATCTTCATTGGATTTTTTTTTTGCCATCAAGATGACATTTCAGGTTACAGATTTAAAAATGACTGTTGATGTAAAATCTATTTCTGGTGTCCAAGTCAAACACTTATCGAGAAAAAAAAGGAATCACTTCACAGGGCCCGGTATCAATTGTTCGTTTTGTTTTCAACGTGGTTCATACGAAGTAAGAAAGTGTCGCAAGGCGAGGAGCATTTATTATTGTACTCAAGGAGGAAATCTGCAGCATCCTCTGTGTCTGTGTTTGGTGCTGAACACTTGTGGCTGTGTAGTGGCTCCTGCGCTTCCCCAGAGATCAGCTGTCAGTCAAGCCATGTGGGTGGCAGCGTGTTGTCTCTTTTCTCAGATTCGAAGGTTTGATTTTCCTACAGGTGGCCCTTTTGTCTTTGTCTTCTCAGCCATGATGTTTCGGCTGTTGGTTGAATCGCCTGTGTGCTGCGGTAACCGGCGTCACAAATCAGGAAATCAATATTCGCTCACGCGAACATGTCATAGATTATTGGTTGTGGCGAGACACGACACTGAACGTTTCACTGTTATTAGAGTTTGACTATAAACTATATTTGAGAATGTGAAGTGTGGAGAGTGGGTTTCCACTAGGCTACAGTTAGGCTAACACATTATGGGCCCGTGGGGTTGAACTAATCCATTCTCGTTGTATGACACATTGACTACATTTATACGGTACGTTGGCATTAGCTAGAGGCACAGCAATCTCAGCATAAGGATGAATGTTTATTAATTAAAAAGTTTACTGGCCACAGCTGAAGATACTGGTAAACACTTGAGTTATAATGAAAATTCAGCCTCAGATATAAAAACGGTTCATCGTTCAGCCCCGGTTTTGCCTTGGACAGGTTGGACAGGTCAATTTGTCCCACAGTAATCTCCAGTTTTGGCCTTTTAAAAAAAAATCATATTTGTCTTCACTTAACTAATAATATCTCGTTTCTGTTCAGTTTTCTTTTCTCTTTTCCAAACAATTTAAGTCCCTTGTGGCTTATATTTCATTTTTTTTTATTTGGAGTTATTTCCAGGGGATGTTGTGCACAGAGACTTCTGTGCAGGATACAACCCCTTAATGAAGACATTAAACTTATTTTGTGTGTGTGAATTTAAGTGTGTGTGTGTCTCAGCAGTTCATGTGGGCAGGCTGTATCATTAAGATAAATGATATAGTGCATCCCCTGCCAAAACACAGACACACACACACTGCAACAAACCCGTCATGGCGCTTAAGGTTGTGTTTTAGCAAAAGGACCATTTTCTGTTTACCCCTCTGGCTCTCTTTGTCTCATTCTCCCTTTATCTCTCCCTCCATCTCTATCTCTTTTTCAGCACAAAATGCCAAATTGCTCCATTTCTCATTCGCTCCCCTCCTCCCCTGCTCATCCACTCATCTGGTTATTAACTCCAAACACATTAAACCAACAGTAGCGCCACGATATTCCCCAGACCGTCCTAGTCAGCATAAACACATGCACACGCAGAGCATGCACACACCTGGGTCAAACTGCAAAATGGATTCTGCATAACGCACAAAAATGGCAGAATTTAACGCTTTGGGGCCAAAAAACAAAAATCTGGGAACTTATTAAAGGAAACTAAGCTGACTCTCAAATTATTTTCTGTGACTGATTAAGTTTTGGATTCTCACTAACCTAAACAGGCTTAAAGAGATCATTTAAAGTATTTGCAATATGGATCTTTGGCGGATAATAAGATATTTGGATTAATAATATTCTTTCATGCCAAAAATATTAAAAAAAATGACTTGTGTTTGCTCGAGGAATTTTATTCTTGTCAGGCTGAAGAAGCCTCTTACGATCGTCATGTGACACCAAACGATGACAATAATAAAATTGGAGGATTACACTGATCTAAAGATCCACTTTCTGGTTTGGTGTGCAAAACTGTATTTCAGCCAGAGCTCCGAGCTAGCTTTAAGTCTTGGGTTTTATCTTCAGCGTCATGTAATTAAACATTCATTCATTCATTCATATTCATAACTGTCCCGGCCCAGTGTCTGACTGCTATTTTAAAACATTACTTTACAAACCAGACATGCTGGGAAAGAAAATAGATTAAAAATAATAAATAAAAATAATTAAGTTGCTGTGTCACTTGGCCTTAGCCACACTGAGGCTTCACTTAAGATGCCTATAGACTGTGTGACATGGTTGTGAGTACTGTCTGACTGTACAACATCAATTTTGAGGCTTTTCACATAGGCTTGTGCAGTGAATCACAGCGCTACGATGCACAGTAAATAGAGAGAAAAATCAGATGCAAGCAGAGATACATCATTAACTCGTGTCATCCATCAAAGCCACTTTTGCAATAAACAAGCTTTGGTCCCAGTGCTGGCACTTTATGCATCGGAAAGCCCCACGAGAGGAGGAGGAGGCTTTGCAGCTGGTTGTGGCCGGGGAAAAGAGGGCTCAGGGAGTCTGAGGTAAACACGCGATTTAGCAGTAGCATTAGCTGGGTCATCGGTGCACGCTGCTTCGTGGCACTGCATGTCGTATTGGTTGGTTTATTATGGATTCTGGAGGATGTCTCTCACAGCGCGGTCTAAGTCCATCGTTTTTTGGTCGATGAGCGAGAATTTCCGAGGGACAGAGCGAAATCTCAGAGTAAAGGGGGCTGAGGCTTCGCCCTCTAAGACCAGACAGGAAATCAAAAACATTTCAGTCTCATATTTTGACCTGTGAAACTGTATGCTAAGAAGTTAACAGTCAGAATTCACACCTGAAAGCCTTTAAACTTTACTAAAGACTTTTTCTTGAAAAAACTTGTGAGACCGTGTGGGACTTGAGCTGAAAGCTTGTTTGATGGAGCACAATTTTCCTTAGATGTGATGCTATTTAGAGTACAATACTAGAGAAGTAATTCTTACTTATTTAAATCCCATGTAGAGAAATCTACACATACCAACTAACTTTAATTTAACAAGCCTTCTACTTGCCAAAATGTGTTTCAGGCTCTTATACATAAAAATGTATGAGTTGTTCATGTCTTTTTGGAGTTATCATGTGCTTGTCAAATTTCCACTGTCAATTAATGTTCACCATGTTGTGCTGTTTTTATCTTTTTGTTGCTGATGTTCTTTTTTGGACTAGCAGTTGCTGAAGTATCAGCTAATGAGGATCCAAACAAAACCGAAAGACGGAAACAGAGGAGTTGTTGGAGTTGTGAAGGGTTGAAGCTGCAGCTGTGGAACTTTTCCTGCGCCTCAGTGGGACTCACAAACTCATTTAAATCCAAACTGCCATTTCATGAAAAAAAAAAAGGAAAAAGTGCCTCTGGGTCGCCAATGGGGCATCAGAGTGGGTTCATTTGCCCCAAATGGCCAAGATCCTTTTCAAACAACACCGTCGCTAATTTAAAATAAACACACCAAGGGGAAGAGAGGGGTCTCAGTTTCCCTGACACCGGTGAAATTACCATCGGCTGCAGCCCAACCGAAGCTGGCGAGAGGGCCGTTGTAGCTCCCCCGAGTTGAGCGAGTGCATGTGAGGCCAGGCGACTTACTTAACTAGGAGAAAACAACAACAGTGCTCAAAGCTTGCAAATAACAAGGCCAGTAAGAGCCCAATCAAATGCTACATTTCCTCTGAAAACACTCCACACGCAGCACAGACACAGGAGCATTACGCCTCGTGTTGAATGGCTCCAACCACTCAAGGTGAAGTTTGCATCCATGTCTGTCAAGACTCAAGATATAAGATATAAATACACTATGTAGTGAGTCTGAAGGTATTTCTAATCAGTTCATCGAGTCCAAGTCAAGTTTTGTGCCAAATGTGAAGAAACTCCCTCAAGGTGTTCCTGAGATATCACAAGTTCACAGGAACAGGACGGACGGATGTTTGTACCGATGGACAACCCAAAAACATAACGCCTCTGGCCACAGCTATCGCCAGCACAGAGGCATAAACATGAGGCACATAGGGAGAGTTTGTCATTCAGAGAACAAAAACTAAAAGGTAAGGTAGGTGGCTGTGTTTTTTCTCCTCTGTAGAAGTGGCAGCGAGTGATACTCTTGACTCATCAACCACAAAAACAACTCATTTCAAGGGTAGTGAAGATGGAGCAGGAGATTTGAGGGAGCTGAAGGATAGGAGGAGGAACTTTGGCCCTTTTTTCCTCCTCAGAAGCAGCAGAGAGAAAAAGAGGAGGGAGAAGAGACTGGTGGGGAGAGAGGGAGTCATCTGAAGGCTAGGAACACACAAACACAAAGCCCATGACAAGTGTGTTGGTGTGCAAAAATGAGTTGATTTCGGTTTTGGCAGAACGCTATCTCCAGGCTTTCATAAGCTCGTATGACTCAGTCTGAACGAGAGGAAGCCAGAAAAAAAAACAAAAGAGAGAGAGAGAAACTAAAAACAGAAGCAGACTGCGATGGAGTGTGTAGGTGCAGAGAGGTGAAGGACACCAGACCTTTTAACCACTGAAAATTCAATTCAATTTCAGAACATGATCTCAACGGCATGTCATCACGGGCTGTTTCTGTCACCGCGTCTGCTGCTCTACCCTGTCTCTACGTTTTTTATAAAACAAAGGAATCATACCAAGTAATAATAAAAAGCTAATCCTGCAAATAAATATCATAGTACAGTTGTCTCAAATTCATTGCAAAAATGCAGAGACGTGGAAAGTGAAAAGACACGTCATACACAGATGTTTTTAGGGTTAAATACTGAAAAAGTCAACAATGATTTGAATCACAAGTCAAAACATGTTGATTTATTCAGTGTTTAACCAGAACCACGATCCTTCCCCGACCATGATTAAGTGTTTAAGAAGCCTAAACCAAACCACACACAGGACACAGGACACAGGACACGAACTCTGTCTCTGGTGTTTGGGTACTGAGCTTTTTGTTCAGCAAACCATCCACCCGCACTTCCTCCTCATGCCTTCTGTGCAGTATAAGATGGTCACGCTTCCTGGACTGGAATAAAAAACCAGCCAATGAAATCCAGGCAGCAATTACATTTCTTCCAAAACGTATCTGACATAGCAAATTAGCAGCATTCAAATGTATTTTGGAGAATGCAGGGTTTCACTGTGAGGACTAATTGCCATTAGCTGGTGCATTAGAACATCACCAGGTGCATCTGTTTGTTTTCAGGACGGGTACGATGAAGATCAACTTGCCCGAAACAGATAAATCCTTCAGTCAATTCAATTTTCTGGCAGATGAGTGTTTACTTGCTTTATTCGCCTCGTCCCCACTGATTCATATTTTGTTTCGTCTGACAGTTTGAAAACTTCTCTTGAAATTTGCTTTACAGTTGGATGAAGCGCCACGTCTCCCTTCCTGTCGTCCTCTCAATTCTCTCTCTTTACTTTCCTCCCACTCTCCATGTCTCATCAGGAGTGTCATCAGCCCCCACTCCGGTTGATGCCTGTTAATATGGCAGCGCTATTGTCTGCCTGTTCGTTGCTGCTGTCTCTATTGTTTGCTCTCACACTTGACGAATTCATCAAAGGAAAAAAGAAAGGGAATTGGGAGAAAATAGCTGCAAATCATGCGGTTTCGCACAATTGACTGTGTAAGTCTGGCGGGGTGAGTCTTTGTCTTCAAATGGTGCACGAAATTTGTGTTTGCTTGTGTAATTCTGCACATATATCATTTGTTCTGCCATTAACTAGGTGGGACGGCCCACTCAGCCACTGAGACACTGTGTGTCTCTGTGTGTGTAGACAGGAGCACAAGCGAAGTAGCTGTACCATCCTGTAGTACTTCAGACATCCTGAGCACATGTATAACTATGTCCTGTGTGCGTGTTAGTACCTTTGCTCTGTGGAGGGTTCTGGCTGCGGTCTCGGAGGATGTTGATCTGGTAGACAGCTCCGTACGGCTCAAACAGCTCCTTCAGCTCCTTCTCTGACCAGGAGCGAGGGATCTGGCCCACGAACATCTTGATGGCGTCCGGGTCTGGCTGGTCCGAATGCTCCAGCGCCCCGTTCATCTTCCCGGCCGTGCCGTTGCTGTTGAAAAGACAGAAGGCAAAACATGAAGAGCTTAGAAAAACACCATATCATTCCAGTCTTGCGGTTCCAGCATGAATCACCTGCTGCTATGTGCTTGTACCGTTTGCCTCTGCAAATGGTTTCATCATTTTTTTATTGTGTGTTAAAACTTCAGGATAATTTTTCCTTATCTTCTCAGAGAGCATGAGCTAAGTTAGAAACTGTTACTGAGTGCGTGTAAAAACCATTCAGACACAAACAAACTTGACCTGAAGCTTGACCTCTAAACTCTAAGCTCCATTTGCTCTGGGAGAACAGCATCGCCCTGCAGTGTTTGCGCCATAACACAACCAAGCTAATTTCCCATCAGGCAGCTGGCAGAAGCTGCAGTTCTCCAAACCACACTCGAATCTGTTTACAGTCATTTTTCTCATGGGTCAAAATGAATAATCTAATGATTCAGTGTTGTTGAATTTCTACACGTAACCATCGTACATCTTTAAACTTTACTGGTAAACAAGGTGAAATCAAAGGTCATAGAAAGTATCGTGAAACGCACTGTAGCACTGCTGCGCTGGAACCTCCACAATGTCAGCTTAGCTAAGGAAAACCAGTTTGTGACAATGCGTTTATCAGACACTCCAGTGGGTTTTAATGTCGTCACTTAGTCCTTCAGTTTATCTGAAAAATTCAAAAGCACAAAAATTGGAGATCCATGGTTTTCTCTGGACAGAGACGCTTAGCATGTAGGGAAAGTAAAAAACCAGTGTCCCAGCGTCTTCACTTAGGACCCCGGTATGTTGAACATCCCAGATTTTCATTCACAAGACAGTGAAAAAGCGTCTCACACAGACCATTACAGGGACACTGAGACTCAGTGAGAGCCACACTAATAAAATCCTCTCAGATACACTAAACCTCTTTAGAAGAGGTTTTGCACACCAATATTATCCCAGAAGCTGTATATATATATATCACACACACACACACACACACACACACACACACACAGATACACATCCCATCAGCAAACTGACATATCACTCTGACCCTAAATGTGGATCTTTGAAAGCAGAGATGCGGTGATGGATCTATTCAGGATGTCAGTAAATCCTCAGTGAAGGACTGAGCTGAACATTTTACAGCACAACAACAAAAGGAACGTACAAAGTTTCTATCCATGCTTTTGCAGTGTGTCTTTGACTTTTTTCCCTGTATCTCTTGACATGAAATCTGCTGTTGCCTGAGCTGTGGTGAGGAGCGGAGACACTTTATGAATGAAATGTATGTCTGCGTCCACCGAGCTGCATGTGTGCTCGTTGGTGCATGTTTGCATGAATGAATGAGGGATGGATAAAGCAGCATGCAGCGTGTTAACGTGACGTTGTGTGTGAGGGACTACGCTATAGAACGGGTACAGTAAGCCTCCAGCTAACAGGACACAGATGCTTAATCACAGCGATTGGTCTGGTTATGTTTCCACATCTGGAATGTATATGAAATGGAGGTGAAGTGCTTTCACCCTTGTCAGTGCAGAGCTACAACGCTTATCTCCGCAAAACACTCGTCCGTCTACGCATTTGGAATGCTAACTCACGCTACGGTCTCTCTTCAAGCATACGCACATGGCTACACACACACACGCACACACATCACTGCCATCAAGGCCTGTGGTCTGTTTAAGATGGCTGAAAACCAATTTAATGAAACCAAAGTCAATGGCTATGCTGTTTTATTGCTCTGCTTTCCCTTTTGTTATTCTCGGCAGGAGAGAGAAAGAGCATTATCTTAAGAGGCAAAAACAAAACAAAGCCAAATCCCGAGCTTGGTTAGCTGACAACACTAATACCACCCTATAAAGCTCAGAAAGGGAGAGAGAGAGAAGGAAAGAGGGAGGGGAAAACAGAGATATGGAGAGAGACTGGGAAGGAGGAAAAAAACATCCAGACCTTTGAACGCGGGCCATCCATCTTTTGCAGAAAGAGCCAAGGCGCTCAGCAGAAACGCCCAATTCTTTAAAGGACTTAAAGGACATGTCAAATAAAACGCCAGAACCGGAGAAGGAGTCAACAAGCCAGACCAGCGCTAACAGTCCTCGGGGCAACAACCACTCCTTGCTAAGCTGTCCGATAAATTGTGGGGGCCCGGGCGCGGAGGGAGCCCCAAGGGTGGCAGCTGATGGAGGAAAGGAAAGAAGGGAGGAAGGGAGGGAAGGGCGACGGCGGCGAGGAGTTACTGTCCCTATCACTAGCTGATGTTTAGGCACATAAATGGCGAAGACGACTGTATCGGACGAGCCTCGGCGGTCGCTGGGTTCAGACTGCAGCACATCATCCCTTCGCCCTCTGACTCTGACACACACACACACACACACACAACCGATTTGTGTGCGAAAGCAAAAGAGCAGAAAGAGGGAGAATAGCTGGAGACAATCCCTCATTGTTGGCTGTTTATGTGAGGCCTGTGGGGGATTGAGCGAGTCCACGGGGGAGACGATACAATAGCTGGTGTCAGAGGAGCGCCTCCCTCGTCCAGGACACTGTCCACCCTGTGCTCCCTCCACCATTCACTCCGCCTGCTAAGACAATGAATAGCTTCACACTTGCAGCCATAAGGCGTACGAACACTTACAGAGCTGTCTTGTGCAGATTGCATGCTCCGTCTTTTCCTGAGGTGGTTGGAAGTAGGTGACTCTCCTCACTACAAAGGAATGAGCGCCTCTTCCATCGCCCCTGTGGCCAAGACTGACAAGGTGTTATTGCAAGCAGACAGAGCTTTAGTGTGTGTGTGTGTACGTAGATGTTTGTGCGAGTGTGTGAAACTCAGCAGGAGAGTGTCCTGGGGCTCGGATTAAGTCGCTGAGTGGATCCACTCCTGCCATAGCCTCTCCATCTCCCTCCCTCTTTCCCTCTTCTTCCTCTTCTTTTCGCTCTCTCCCTCTCAATTTGAGCCAATTGTTTGCCTTAATGGCTTAACTATTGCTTCCATCACTCCAGTCTCCCTGCAGCACAGGGCCGTGACTGAGGGCTGATCTACACTGAGGGTGTGTGTGTGGGTGTGTGTGTGTGTGTGTGCTGAGCCAGACTGCAAAAAAGTGTCTGGATAGGTCTTTGAAGCAGCTGCTGAGGGCTGTTATTCCCTCACCTCACACTCACATTAGACAGCAGGCTCGTTCATCCAAACTACAGCTGCACAATATTGACCATAAAACCTTATGACGGTTTGTTATTCACTCATTCATCATCTTCATTTTACATTCCCAGCTCCTCGGGCCTCCACTCTATTAAAGGAATTGTTCAACATGCTGGCAAACACGCTAATTGGCTTTCTTTCCGACGGTCAGGTGGGAGGATCAATATCAATCTCACGTCTGTCAGGATGAGGTTAGCCTAGCTTAGCATAAAAACTCGAGGCAGGGGGAACACGCAGAGAGGCTCTGTCCAAAGTGGAAAACACGCCTTCCAAAGCCTCGTAGCTGCCTTATTGAAATGATGCATCTTGTTATTTTAACCTGTACATGAACCAAAATGAAAAAATAACCAATTTGTGGTTTTATGTGCGGCTTGTTAGGTGCTGGATGAAAAGCAGTTTATCCATCTGCCCGACAGCTTCATCGTCACACCGGCTTCTGGAAATGACATCAGCTGTCCGTTGTCCTCCAGTCCCTGCACGCAGTACATGCACCGTAGGAACGCAGTAAAATCCGTGTATACAGTGGATGTTTTTTTCTCCCCTACCCATGACCTCACTCACTGGAGCCACGGTGAGCGAGCAGGCTCTGCAGGAAAAGCTGTGTTTTCTTAGCACAAATGAGTCTGGACTTAATCATCAAAGGTTGAAGTAACTGATTTATTTAGACTCATGGAAGCTGTTTAGTGTCAGTTCAGCACATGTAACAAAACTGTTTAGGAACACAGTTATATGTGTACGTGGCCAAGAAAAGCTAGTGAAGCCAGGACGGGGTTTTTGGTTTAGATGATTTTCAAGAAATCAGGTTACTTTGAAAATTGAGAGAACAAACTGTGATTCCTTTGGCCTTTTGGAGGCAGGGAATCAAACTTTACACACACACACCACTGATATTATAAAGTTAAGTGACCAATTTTTACACGAATAAACTGATAAGTGCAGCTTTAAGTGCATATTTATCGTGTGCTGGTAAATCAGTCAATAAGGGACAGTCACTGTCCTGCAAAGGCCCAAGATTAATAATCAGGCTATGCACGGTGGATTTCACAGGTACAAGGAATAAGGAAAACAAGCTGTGGCTCCACAATATGCAGAATAAATGCTGACAGCGACGAGCTACCTGGACTACATTAACTGCCTGCTATCCCCTCTGTTCGCCTTGTTCGCAGCTGGAGTCCAACAGGCAGCCAGAAAGGAATGTGCTACAAACAGACTGTAGGAAAGAGACGGAGAGGACGAGCGAGGCAGGTAGAAGTGGGAATAAAAGAGAGGGTGGGGGGGGGGGGGGGGGGGGCGGGGGGGGGGGGGGTGGAGGAGGAGACGGATGCAGATGAGCCAGGTCCAGGAGTAAGCACAGCTCAGAGCTCAGCGTGGGCTCTCTCAGAAACCAGGCACACGTACACATGCATACACTCATATCACACATGCATACACACACAGGCTACAGTTCAGGCTGGCTGCGTTGATCCCCCTGCTGTTTTTCCCTTCTGTTTCTGCTCTAAAACACACATCCTCTCTGACTCCCTTAACCCCCCCAATCGCAGCACACACGCCACAAAACACCCCTCACGTTCACGCACGCACACTTCAGTGGGTTCGTGGAAGGGCCGAGCTGTCACACACTTCTTCTCATTGGCAGTGTGTTCGCAGGGTGTGTAACGGTCCCACAGGGGAACTAATCTTGTTGACAAGCAGAGTGAGAAACATCAGTTCCCCCCCGAGGGAGCAGGGCGACCAAGGTCAGCTAAGCACACACACACACACACACACGCACACACACAGACACACACACACGCACATACACACACACACACACACACATACAGACCTGGACAGTCACAGCTCCTCACATGTACACACCTTGACGGATTCTAACACGACTTTTTCACACAAGCAGAAACAAAATGTGGAAGATGCTGAAACAGAATCACAGACATCTGGACACACACACACACACACACACACACACACACACACACACACACACCAATAATTCAGTGTCAATTATATCCTATTACTCAGGAAATGCTGATCAGCATTTACCAAATCTGAATAAGAGTCCGATGACAGTGGGTGGTTTGGTCACTATCAAAAAAAATCTGATCAAAACACACCCACACAGCCCCGATCAGCTGAGTTCACACTTATTAAATAATACCTGAATCTTTTTTCTTTTTACTTTCATTGTTTTTCATTTAGTCACAAAAAATGAAATCCTCTGAAGCCGAGGTTTCAGGGGTTTTACACGGGCTCTTCTCATCAACACCGGAAACACAACCCCACTTTAAAGCGGGAGACAATCCCAAATGGGGCTAATACGTGCCTAGACACGCTAACACATAAAACCTGTGTGCACGAAAAGAACAAGCGGAGACATACACATCTGGGAAAAACACACACGCCCACAATTCGTTTCACAGTCCTGAATATTTTCTGCTGCTGTATCACACTGTAAACGAGATTAGCAACTTCACCACAACACACCATGAGAGGCACGCTTTCTTTCCCCCTGAATCCCACTCTGTAGCTGATTTTGTCATCAGCAGTGCGAGGCGGATTAGTGACTCAAACTAAATGAGTGGCGTGCTGTAGCGCCTGATTTATTTGGAATGCTTTTAGTTTTTCTGTAACTGACTTACAGCGAGGTAAACTGGCTCCCGGGGGCCCTGTTCGAGCCAAACGAGGGAGTGTGATATTGCCTGTGATTCACTTGAACTTTACAATAAGCAATATTCCACCCACCTTGGGTACAGCTCTGGGATAACAGCCACTGGTACGTACTGTGTATAGCACTTTTCATATATTCATTATCAATTTTTCTCTGCTGCTGGGGGGAGGCAGGGCAGCTTTGATGGGGCTAGCATCTATGAACATGACTGTGACCAACTGAAAGAACTGGGTTTATGTGAGAGTATGATTGCCTTCATGTGTGTGTGTGTGTGTGTGTACATATACACATTTGTGGTTGCCATGGAGACACGGCAGTACATGTGATGCAAGGAAACGATCAGATAAATGTCACAGTAGTTAATGAAGCTGCACCGGTGCCCTGACGCTCAGCTAGCTCTGCGCTAACGAGCTACCGCACAACGCAGCCCGCTAATGAGAAGAGACACACACACACATACATATACAAATGGAAGAAAACACACTGATGCACGACACACATGGTTACGGGTGAAATGGGTCTCATTTTGCTCGTTTCTCATGTCTCATATTTTCCTGCATGTATAATACACCGGAGGAACCCACACTGTTTCCTCAGGAATAAAGCTGCCTTGTTAGATGCTGCAGGTGCTGATACATGCAGTGTCGGGATCTGTGGCTAACAAAGCCGTCTTCATATGGACACTTGAAATATACTGAAAATTAATGACAGTGTAAAACCCTGCAGGAGAAGGAAAAACGTCTCCTGTGGTGGAAATGCTTGAATGCACTTTGTACATTCAGTCACTGCAGCTGCTGGTGACTGAAACAATAAAACAGTAAAAACTGCCATTTTCTTGTCTTTTGGTTTTCACTAAGAAAACTACAATAACAACATCAATCTACCAACATATCAGTGTTTTGTAATATTCCAAATGGCTACAGAAATCTCATTAAAAAAAAAAAAAACAGTAATGCAAAATTCCACGTTAAAATCTGATTTTAAACACAACATTCAGCAAACCGGCTCATCAGTTTACGTCAGCACTGACCATCACAACCCTTTCAGAGATAATCAACATCTTAGTTGTGTTTCCTCCATTTCCTGTACACATAATCCAAGCAGTCCCCATCACAAGGGGACTTTATATTGAACAGTGTCTTTTTGAAACAGGAAAAAACAGCAGCATCAGGAATTAATCATCTTAAACACGTCTGCTCCTTTTAAATACAAGTACTTTTCAACGAAAACTGAGAACTGAAAAAAAAAAAAGACTCAACTGTTTCATTGAAAATTGGAATCTGAATAACTATCGCATCTTTATTCAAGCTGAAGGTTTTTCTTACCATCATTTAAAAATGCTTCACAGTTCAAACTGCATGTTTTAGATGAATGATGTCCTTTCAAACCAAGTACAAATCTTACTCCACGGTTTGCACCTGGTCTGTGTGTTTACCTTGTTTAACACACAAAAATAAAGGTTGAACTGTGTGTTCAGCTTCCTCCTCTACACACACGAACACACTACACAGAACCTTGAGAAACAACAAAGTGAAGAACACTGTCACATGGGTCACATGATCCACTCAGAGCGAATCAGCTCGACTCTGAACTGTGGAAGAATGCTTTCTATACCCGACACATCTGGAAGCCTGTCGACTGAAAACCTTTTGATCCAAAAAAACAGCTGGAACACTGCAAACTGTACATTAAAGGGTCATATCAGTGTTTATGCAAATTCCTTAAATGCTAATTCTTTCCATTTTTGATGAAAGCTGTAATGTGTGCGGTGCAGCTTTAAACGTCCGGATCGTTCCATGCAGCCACTAGTCTCAGTTCATTTCTGCACAGAATGAAAATCAATCACTGATAATGAGAACAATTGTTAGTTACAGTTCTAAATTAGTTAATTGATCATCAACATTAATCTGCAAAAGCTGATAACCTTTGACAATCAATTAACTGTTTAACTTATGTTGCAAACAATATATAACAGTGAATTGAATGTCTTTGGGTTCTCCACTATTTTCTAATATTTAGTAGAGCAGCTAATTAACATATTTGAAGTATTCAAGAGATTAAGAAATAATGAAAATAATAATTTCTTGCAGCCCAACATACTTATATACTGTATATGGTGGAGTGGAAGCTAATGACTGCTTGAAATAGTAGGAAAACAGAAGACAAACATGTTTTCTACACACTGTGTAATACCCCATACATCAAAGTAATTTTTGTTTGGGGTTAATATGAGACAGGACAATCTGAACTGGTGTCCTGATACCATCGACTCATACATAAATGCACTATTTTGATCTGGTCACCGTAAATCAATAGGTTTGTATCTGTTGGGAGGATGAACGTGGACAACAGACACTGTGTGTTTACAACTACGGGATAAGGAGATTTTCTCATTTGAGAATCGAACACCTGCTTAACAGTGGCACCGCAGGAAAAGTCAGAAGGTCACAGGAATCAATAGTATTCTGCCTCTTGGGAGTGAGAATGAGCAAAGTGAATTACATGCACATCTGGCCACCAAGTTTTCAAGCTTACAAATGGACAGATGGAGATGATCATGCAACCTCTGCTGAAAATGAAAATGAAAATATCCCCACATGGGGAAAATTCTTATCAAACACTGGCTTCTGGCCTTAATGCGTTTCTATTTTTGGGGCCTGTATTTTGGAAAACCTGCTTTAGTTTGTCGGACTTCTTCGACAGTGCGGTTCCGAGAATTATCTCCCTAAAATTATGCTTTCTAGCTCACGTCAGCCTGACCTGGGGTTTCTGTGTGTGTGTGTGTGATAGAGGGAAGGGACGGGAAAGGAATTAGAGCATCTTAAAGCCTCAACACCAGATTGGTCAAATCCAGGCAGCAGCAGCAGCAAAATTCCACCGTAATCTTTAGCACACTTCTTCTCTTCTTCAACCCCCCTCCTCCTTCCCGAATCTTGTTGCTATGGGAACAGCAGTTTTGGAGGGGCATGGGGTGAGGGTAGCTGGGGGTATTGGGTGTTGGGTAGGTGGGTGTCTCTTCGGATGACAGCACAACGAATGCACACACACTCTCACCCTTGACTCGTCGTTAGATTTGTGGTGTCACCCGTTTTTCTTTCTTTCTTTTCCCACAGCTCTCTTATCTCTTTCTGGAAAGAGCCTTCAGCTCCCTGTCTCTCCTCCTTCATCACCTACCGTTCCTCTCACTCAATCTCTCATGTTTGCGGGCTTAATGAGAAACAGCTTGTTTGTGGTGTGAGTCTGTGTGCGTGCCTGTGCGTCCGTGTGCGACCGTGTGATGAAATGGCAACGGCTCTGATTGTCTGGCATCGCGCTGCGGCTGCATTCTGCCAAAAGTCATCATCTGACTCGCCGATGGGGATGATGGCCCATTTGACTAATGCTTCTCCACAAAGCAGGCCAACAATGCCGATCCAACGAACAGAAGAAAGACTGGATAGGGGCTGGAAGAGGGCTGGGATCATATCAGATTGGTACCAGTTCAATTCAACCGATCCAGATTTGGGACGCAGGTCAGAAAGAGTCACTGGGGCCTCTGCAGCATCTTTTCACTCTGTGTTTTACAGTAAATCCTCGTTTTTGTGTACCTGTACAACATGTAACACCTTCACCGCTGTGCCCTGCTTGAACAATAAATCCCCCCGGTGTGTTCACGCACTTCAGTCGTGACACCTCTAAAGGGGACAACTGAGCAGGAAACCACAGGGCAGAGACAGAAAATGGCGTAATGAGGGCAACGCAGAGACAAAGAGAAACCGGGAGAGAGAGAGAGGGGAGGGAAGAGGCGGCCAGTTGCCAATGACAAAACACCACCAATTTAACAACACGAGTGCATTTGTTGAACTGGCTTCAGCACAATTACGTCCCATTGTGAGTAAACCCCTGCGCCGTTCGCAGCACAAAGGTTACAAAAGCCTGGATATCACCTCTATTAGCATTTGGCGAGGCTGCTGTTTTCATATATGACGCCAATAAAAACCAGAAAACAGAAATCGTCCTTGCGCAACACTCAGAGAAGCCGCTCAGTGTGAGGGGAAGGAGTAGTCGAGGTGGTGGCAGCGGAGGGGGATGCTGGGAGCAAGAGCGAAGAGGTGAAGTTGAACGCGGCGGAGACAGACAGCCGCAGGAAACCTATTTATTGGCTGGAAAGGGAAGGCCGTGTTTTTTTTTTTGTGTGTGCGTGTGTGTGTTTGTGTGGTCGGACAAGAAAAAAGCCCACGCTGAGAAGTTACTTTTCACTGCGAGGACACATCTGTAAGCTCTTGTTCGTACTGTAATTTCCCTCGTAGATCATTTCATGGTGGTTGCGACTGAGTGTGCTTGTGCGTCTGACCTCAGGCTCCCTTTAAACACAAAATACAACTAGGGCATTTTGTCCACGTGTACAACACATTCTTCAGTGTGGTGTCACACACTCGCACACACACACACACACACTCACTGCACTGAGCCACCCCGGCTGCTATCCAGCGTTTCCCTGCTGTGATTCATGTGAACGAATCCAAGCCTTGCCAAGTCCATCTACTCCTCTCTTCTCGTTTTTCCTCTCATCCCTTGTTTTCTTTCCTTTCTTGCCACATTTTTTTTCCCTGTTATAACTCCCTTCAGTTTTTCACTTTGGTCCTGGGACAACCAGTGTGTTATAGTATCATGACGTGTATTATATTATGAAACCGAAAAAAAAAAAAAAATCCAAGACTAATCTCCATATTCCAAACTGAAGAAACTGAACATGTAGTTCTTCCATTAACCTTTGATTCAGATTCGTGAAATACATTCCAGGTTTCACTTTGATAAACAGCAAAAGAGGTTGAGGTTAATTTGCTAAATACTCATTAATTAATAATGTTTCCACCTTTAATACTTTTGACTTTCCAGTCATTCATCCATTTATTTCTTCTTTTGCTTTTTCAGCCTCTCCCTCCTTCTTCCTGTCGCACTCTGCTTGTCTTGATTCCTTAAGCGTGCTGTCAGCATTAAGGAGGAAATCACTTTCACATTGCAGCCCTGCGTTTCCAAGAGCTTTACTCTATAAAATTATAACAATTCACGCTTTGAGCCAGGTTTATACGGGGGTTCAGAGACGCTTGGATCTCAGAAGGCTGACAGATTTCCACTGAGAGCAGCAGGACATCTCCAATCTTTGGACCTGCCCCCGTCACTGAAAGTGCCTCTAGAAGTAGAAGAAGGGCGGCTAATGCCCACTACAGCGTAATTATGCCTTTAATGTTGTACAGGAGGAGGGGTAAGGGTAGAGGGGTGGGGTGGGGCAGAGAGCGGGTGATAGCATTAAGGGATATTAGGGCGGGTGGGGTGTTCATTTTCATTAGGTTTTATGGGTTGGAAAAACATTGTCATGCATACCAATTAGCGCTGGAACAGATGGCTCAATATGGTTGCATGTTTCATCACACACACACACACACACACACACACACACACACACACACACACACACACACACACACACACACACACACACACACACACACACCGTGAGTGGTTGAAGAGTGTGTGTGCTGAAGGGAGCATGAGTCTGACAGTAACAACCCAGAGAACAGCATCAGGCCGGTCAGCGGGTGGAGAGAGTTCAGGCTGACAGATGCTGGGAGAGACTCCCCCTTTTCTTTCCTCTCTCCTTTTTTTTGCCCCCTTTTCCTTTTCCTTTCCTATCCCCGCCCCCCCCCACACTTTTCCTTTATGCCCTCCATCCCAGGTCAGGACCTCCAGAGCAAAATCAAACCTGGATCAGTCTGTTCAACAGTCTCTCTGAGGAGGGAGCCATATGCTGACATATGCTGATGGAGTGGAGAGAGGGAGAGAGATCGCCTGATTATGCATGTGTGTGTGTGTGTGTGTGTGTGTGTGTGTGTGTGTGTGTGTGTGTGTGTGTGCATACGCAAACACTGTCAAATCAACACAAAGGTTTGACCGATCTGGGTTTTTTGAGGCCAAAAGTGGCACTGTCTCTAGATATTCAATCTCTATAAATCTTTCTTTTTTTTTTTTCTTTTTTTGGTTTTAAGTCAGTATTTTTCTGGGAGCTATATTCATGTCAGAGTTGAAAGCCTCTGAGGGAATAATAATACCATTTCCCACATAATAATGATCCTCATCATAATAATAAAACTGTTTCTGTGCATATTTTTGAAGAATTCAAACAAAATCCTCTATTTAATCAATTCAGCAGCTCTCCCACACACACACAACCAGTGCTGTGCCGATTCCACAACAGATATGTAACAGAAAACATGTATCATGCCCATAATACCAGAGGAATAAGTCAGTGACAACATGTAGCAATGCTTTCTTTTGCTTAAAGCCGTAGTTCTGTCCACGCGATGAAAAGACAAGCATTAACTCTCCTTTTAGCTCTGTCTTGGTCTCAGTTCCAACTCTTTAGCTGCTAAATGCCTCACTGAGGTAACAACACGAGAGACTGCTGACACTGAAGCACTCTTTAAATGAGCCACTAAACCAAAAATAATGAAGCAAAAGGAGCTCTCTGTAATAATTCCTCACAATTTTAGTACCATGGGCAACCGCAGTCATTTGAGTCGATACTGAAGTGAAATCAATGCAGGTTTACAGGACTGGTTCACAACAAACACAAAAACATTTTCCAGCTTACCCTGTACCTGTCTGGCCACTTAAAAATGCTTTCTACAGAACAAACGTCCATATGGAAACTGTTCACAGTTCGGCCTGTGGATCATCAGGGACACTGCTTTTGGAAAAATATGTTATTAAATTCTTTTGAGTGCAAGTTTTCAATGCTCTGAGAACAACAAATTAAATTCCTTTCACCTCCTTTGTGTTGTGGTCACAGCTGCAATCTCAGAAACAGATATCTCAAAACCAAACCCATCTGCATGGCTAGCTATCCCCACACGCAACTGAGAAAAATGTTTGGTTTTTTTTGTAAATTGAGTGAACCTGCCCTTTAACACCCACCCACCGGACCCAAACAATGCCAGATCAAAAGCCCATTTTTCTGAATTCTCATCTCTTGTCCGCAGACGTCCTCTGACTCCTCTCTATCTTTCGAGCTTAGCTTTACATCTGTAGAAGCGGGGCGGGTACAGGTGTGCCTGCCCACTTCAGAGACTTTATACTAGCAAACACTTTAGCTGCGGTGTTAGCCACGGCTCAGTGGGTCTGAATGGGGACGCGCTAACAGGCTAGCGCCGCAGTCCCAGAGCCTATTGATCTGTGCTGCTCGCTAATAACAGACAGCAGAGACTCCCTGGCTCTGTGGGGCCATTAGGATGCATGAGTGGAAACCATGCTAAATGGGACAATACACAGAGGTGTGTACAAGGGTAAATACACTCCGGTTTATATGAAGAGGCAGATACACTGTGAGTGAGCTCGACTAACATGTAATTCCTCTGGCTAACCTTGGAAATGCATTGCTTTGCGTGTTTGTCTTTGCACGTGTACGTGTGTGTGTGTGTGTGTGTGTGTGTTGTGATACAGGGATTAAGTGCAGAGTTACAGCACAACTGAGGTTGCTATATTTAGAGTCGTGCTGTTACATTTTCAAGCCATTATCCAGACCTGTGGGGACATGCAGGGATGTCAGTGCGGCAGAAAACACACACATAGAAACGTGCACACGCACACACACACGGATAAACAATGCACTAACACTAACAGTGGTGCATTTCGGTGCAAAGGCAGACCTACATTCAGTCTCCTCTCTCCTGAACAGTAAGAGGAGAGAAATGGAGAGGCCTGTCTGCTCTCCATCCCTCTAAATGTTTAATGAACCATCTCTCTCTGTCTCCCTCCCTCCCGATACTGTCTCTCCGGCTCTCTCACCCCGCTGCTCAACCCTCACCCATCATCTACTTTCTCTCACTTCACCCTTGTTTGTCTGTCTCTCTCTTCCTGCAGGCTGACAGACACCACAGCGTCGTATTGGTTCAGGACGAGGTTTGAATGCTGACGAGGAGGAAGAAGAGGAGGAGGAGGTGGAGGATAGCTCATCTGCATCCTATTTCCCTTCATAACTCAACCTCCCTCTGGCCTGGATCCAGCATCGCCAAATATATCATTTGTTCTCATTTAACTTTTCACTTGATGTTTGAAATTTTGCAATTTGTGAGGCCCGGCAGCGTTTTCCTCTGATGGGACAGGTTTGGAATGACGGTGTCTTGCTGCCTGATTGGATGCTCACTTGTGTGTTTCCATGTTATCCACATGAGGAAAGCGTGCAGCGGCGCTGATCCAGCTCCTAAGTGCTTGTAATGTAACTGGCAAATTTTTTTTTTGGCATGGGGGAAAGATGCGAAAATGCTGTGGTGCTATTTGTGAACCCCATAGTCACAGCTGTTATTGTTTAGACAACAAGATTTGGCTGCGCAGGATAAATGCTGTCTGTTTTATTAGGCCTAATCTACTGCACTCGTCTTTATCTCTTAATTCTGAAAAAGCTGTCTTTATCTTTTTACCTGTTCTGAATAAGCTGCTTTTACCTGTTAAACAGCTTTGGTAAATCTGTTTTTCTCTGTTAATCTACTGTGAATGCATTGTTTACAGGTTAAACTTTTAATCTTCATCTGCTGAAAGCGACATTTGAAAATCTGTCACACTTTAATGAGAACATAATGGTCAAATTACGAACCTGGATCCAGGTGGAGCTGAAGACTTAGATTTGTTTGGACCTGTCACAACTGATTTGGGATTTGACTTAGACTTGTTTTGACAAGTCTGGAGATTTGTATGGGACTTGTCTCGACTGACTTGAGACTTGTTCTCAACAACCTGAGGCTGGACTTATTCTAAGTCCTCTCAGGAGATAAAGGGAGTCATTGTGAATAAGCAGCAGCTGTTTATTACAGTTCATAACACGACTGAATGAAACACCACTGGGAGCAAACAGACTTATTTTTTCAGATTTCTCTGATTTTGTTTTGCTTGGCTCCTCTGAAGAACATATAAAATGCGTAAACCTCTCACTCTGCTGTGAAAATACACACATAATACACTAGACAAACGGCACTGCACAGTTGTGCTCGCGAGTGTGCGTTTCCGCACTTGTGTGCGTGCACAAGTGTACGAGTGTGGGTGTAAGCAAGCAAGCGTACTTCTACTCCCAGCCCCAGGACTTCAAATTATCCCGAGGCTCCTCCAAAACACACTTCACAATTTTTGTCTGCTTTCCAAACTCATTACTTTAGTAGGGCAAATCAAACAGGGCGCATTAAACGGAACTCAAACGTGAAGAGAGTGGAGTGCAGGGGGAAGAAGAGTGTGTGTGTGTGTGTGTGTGTGTGAGTGTGTGTGTGAGTGTGTATGTGCCAGAGAGAAAGCGAGTGTGCCTGTGTGTTAATTAGCAGGATCCTGCTCTAATTAATGGCCTATGAATAGCCACGCTGGGTGAGGAGTCAAGGTTAGACACCTGTGCGGCCATATTGATGCTGGGGCGAGCTTCTTCTCAGGGTCTATCAAATTACACACATTTAATGTAAATACAATATTGGCAGCCTCATCTGCTACTGAGCCAAGAGAGGAAGCGAAGTGTGTGTCTGTGCGTGTGTGTGTGTGTGTGTGTGTGTGTTAAAGAGACAGTGTGTGTGCATCCAACATGGATGATGTCAGAGCAATTAGAAAACACATGAATCATCACTGGGGAGGTAATGACCTCGGAGCACCACAGAGGAGAGTCAATTACTCCATCATACCGGAACCTGGCAGTATTGCACATTATTTATTTCTAATTTCAGAAGTGATATTATGACTTTGCTGCGCTCCGTGGTAACATTAATTTGTAATAATCCTCAAATTACTTTTTTGTTGCACCCGTTTAAATTTGCAAATTGAATCCTTGCTTAAGCCAGGAGCCCGTCTAAAGACCTTTCAAGACCAAACTGACTGTGAAAAGACTCACAAATTTAATAACCTAATTCCACAGGTTACAGTCACATACATTCTGGTTTCTGGTGTTAACCAGATTCCAACTACAGGATCACATTTTGTCCAGATTTTGCACGTAAAACGCTCAGACTGTGCTCAGGAGCACAGTCCAGACGGGAGAACCAGCAGGACAACAGACAACGTGCATGTCCAACATTCTTGTCTTTCTTTCCCACAATAAATACCTGTGGTACTCACTGTATTGACAGTTTTCGGCGCCGTTACACTTGGAAGCAGCGCTCGGAGTCAAAACATGACATATCTTGCGGTTCCATTGGATTATGTTCTTTCGAAGCTAATGATGGCAGACAATTTAGAATTTCTGCTTCTTCTACAATGGATTTCTCCGTTTGTGATTACTGAAAGTTGGAAAACCGAATGTTTACTGTTGACATTTTAGGCAACTGAAATATTAATGCACTAAAACATTAAAAACTGTCGCTTCCTGGGAAAGTAGAGAATTCTCAAGGGCGGCCAGACGCTGCACAAGCATGCAAATTCATTCAAACCTTTCACACAGTTTGAACAAAGCTGCCTTATACCAAATCAAACCACCACCTCCCTTCAACTGATATATAAAAAGTTGTTTAGTCTGATACCATTCTTGCAGGGCCTCTGGGTCTCAGCTGGAATCAACTGCTGTAAATCCAATCTGACTACAGCTGCCTTCCTCCATGAAGGAATGAGCTACAAAGTCTTCAGCAGAGTTTTCTTTTAAGAATGTGAAGATGCTTTTTCACCAGGTTTTTAATGCAGAATTTTGCCTTAATCTGCATTTAAGGCGATGGGGTAAAAGATATAAATATGCTGTAATACAGAAGTAACATCTGTCTGTATCTTCCACTTTCTGCACAAGTGTAAGAATTTCAGCATCGATACGAGCACGACCTTCTCTCTTTCCAGTGTGTGTGTGTGTGTGTGTGTGTGTATGAACAAAGAGAGCATTCCCTTGCCAACAGATCAATACCCCGGATCCATTCTGGTTTGTTAAGAGTAATAGGCATGGATTTGAAGAGAGGGGAGGGAGGCTAACGGGCGCTGATTTAGGCAGGCTACACCGGACCCATTTACTTCTCAGCTACAGCTAACAGGGTTTCTCCTGCCTCCAAAACACTTTGCACTGCCATCACAGCGCTGTATATGGCAGAAGAAAAATTACCCCCATTATGTAATCTCTATAATGATTCCTATTGAGAAAGCAGAGGCTACAACGGCGGTACAGTAAATTACACTAAACACCATTACTCTTGACAACTCCTTCTGAATGTGTGCGTGCATGTTCGTGTCTGTTTGAGAGTTGGTGTGTGTGTGTGTGTGTGTGTGCCAGTGTTAGGCGAGTGAATGATTGAGTGTGTGTGTGCATGAGTGCCGCTCTCACAGTGAAATTAAACTGGGGCTCAGGTGAGAAACAGAGCGAGAGAAGAGCACAGAGGAGGAGGAGAAGAAGAAGGTGAAGTGGCGAGGAGTGAGGAGGAGGACGACGGAGGACTCTGCAGACGACGTAGAATAAGACTGTCTGGGTTAAAGAGGTAAGGGAGGGGGAGGATGGTGGGGGAGAGAAAAAGAGGGAGACAGAAAAAGGAGAAAGGGGAACAGAGGGAGCTGACAGGGAGATTGAGAGATGGGGAGATTGATGGCATGTAATGATGAAACGGATGGAGGACGAGACAAGAGAGACATGCACGTCAGAGGCCATTACTCATCTGCAGCACACACGCGCACACACACACACGCACACACAAACCAACACAGCAAATGCCACCCAAGGGTGCCGGAGGAGCCGTCTACCACCCACCTCTCTCTATTTCTCTCACTTTCTTTCTTTTTCTCCCGTCGCTCTCCTGTTCATCCCACCCCTCTGTCTGTGCCTCCATCTTCTGTCTCTCTCTGGAGACTCATATCAAATCGTATCACTTGCCACAAACTGTGGAACCTGTTTATACCATTTACATTTCAAGTGGCATTCCAATGGACAGGATATCACAGTCTGATAAATGATGGGATCTCGTGCACTGATCTCAGATGAAACTGCCCCTAAAAGGCTTTTATGGTAAAGGATCTCACTGCTCCTTTCATCACTGCTTACAGGCAACACTCATGATTCAAATCACCATCTGAAGAAGCCTTGATTCAAACCACATGTTATCAGCTGGCACATCACACTTTGTTCTTGCTGTATCACTGTCCAAAGAAGGCTAACAGCCAGGCAGACAACACAGTCTTATAAACATAGTCTCCTCAAATTTCCCAAACAACAAACTGAAGCGTAATGGAAAAACAGCAGAGAGTGTTGGAAAATTCTGGTAATTTAATTAAAAATGTGTCCCACATGTACAAGAGTTGAGTTGAGGACTGTTACAGGAGTTTAGTCTTGGGTGGCTGCTCTGCAACGTGCGCTGGACTGTGGTGTGATTAGGCAGCAGCTATGAATTCATTACAATTCCAGGCAAGGTGTACGGACAAAAATTCATCACAACAAAACAGGCAGGCAGGAACCACAGGCACATAACACGGGATTTGACTTAGAAAATTCTAGTTACAGGCCAAATGCCTAAAAACATACTTAGAAACTTGAGTTGCGGATCCCTGCGGTGGTGCAAATGCTCACGTTTACATATTTCATATGCTAAAATATGAATAACGTCCCACATCTTGGCCCCTTGACTTGTCACTGTCATCAATTATGTGACTGAACCATGTGAGACAGAGAAAATTCCTGTCAACATCTGGCTTGTGTGTGTGTATATGTGTTTCAGAGTTTTGGCCTGTTTCACAGAGCAACATTTTCCATAATGAGCACTTGGGGGACTTGCTCTGCTCTCTCTTCACAGAAAGGTCTGCACACACTTCTGGGACATCTCTAATGTTCCCTGGAGGCCCGATACAGTCTGAACAGCCATTTCCATAACCGCATACTCACAAGCACCGCTGTCGGTTCTGTCCAATGGGCTTTTCATTCACATGAAGGATGGCGCTACGTGTAAAATCCTGTCTAGAGGTGTGTAAATATGTCAGCCAGTCACCAGGCCCCATGTGATTAAAGTTTACCCAATGGGAAGATGTGAGCAAATATTTTTATTGTTGTTGATTTGTGTTGCCTATAGTCAAAACAGTGGCTGATAGAATGTTGATGACAGTTACTATATTTGCTTATTAAAGCAGTGGGCTATTGATAAACCATACTTTGTTAAAACTCTTCTACCTGAAACTGGTTCTATCACTGCAGGCAGCTCTCCTATAAAACAAGCTGTATTCATTTGAAAACCACTGAAGTGTTTTAATACAATTCAGGTTCATCTCTGTAGGTTCAGTTCCACTGGTATAACATACAAAACCAAAAGTGGACACCATGCTGCTGTGTAAATGCCTCCTTTCCGCTGCTGTGGACCTGTGTAGGTTGTTTAAATATCCCGCACACGTGCCGCTTAATACGATGAGCCGATATGCTGAGCGGCGGAGTGTGTGCCGTCCTCTCTCCTCGTGGAGGCTTCAGATGCATCACGCCTAATCAGGGAGGGAGGCTCAGCTCATAGTGCTGGCTAGTGCTGCATGCTAATCCTCTGCAGATGAAGACGCTAAGCTAAGCGCAGGCTGACAGCCATGTGGTGGGAATGGCAGAGGAGGCTAATGCTAACTGCAGTGCCACAGCTCCCTCCCGCCTTCGCTTCACACACACGCACACACACACACACACACACACACACACACACACACACACACACACACACACACACACACACACACACACACACACACACACACACACACACACACACCTCAAAGCTCCGTGCATTTGGGTATTTGTTGTAAGAGAGTGTTTCATGACTAAGAGTGTGTGCAGTTTGTGCGTGTGTAGAAAGACTAGCCAACGACAGCTGCATTAAAAGCCTTCAACGTCAGTCTGGCCGGCTGAGATTTGATTTGGCTGTGAGCATCTGTGTGTGTGTTTCTGTGCGTGTGCGCCTGCGGGTGTGTGCGTGTGCGCTCATGAAGGAATTTGACAATAATACTAACAAGCGCCCAGAGCCAGGCAAATGTGGGATGCGAGACAACCTCGCAATACAAAGTTAACTCACACACACACACACATAGGAAGAGTTCAGCGAGTTCTGTGATTTGTTGTTGTTTACCACTGGAGGTGAGACGAAGCCGTGGCCTTCTCATTAAAACACAAACCTCTGGAACTTGTCTCATTAGTGTGTGTCTTCGGTGTACGTCTGCACTGTACTTGTGCGCTAACAGCTCACACCGCGGAATGATTTGTGAGTGGCTTTGGCCCAGAGTCAGTTTAAACACACTTGTGAGTAGGTAAACACAACCATCCATCAGTGTGAGTGTCAGAACATCTGTGTGCCTGGCTAAAGATTTTGAGAGGAAACAACCCCCCCCGTCCCCACCTCAGAGGGATCACAGTGGTGATGCACACACTCACCGACACGCTAACTGGCTATAGTTGTGTGAAAGCACCCCAGAGAACCACAAAAGGCTATAATGTCTGCCAGTCAGAGGAGCACTTACACAGAGCTGTCTGCCAATCTCTGCCAACCACAGCCGCCGCAATGCCCACCGCTGTGCCCACTCACCGTCAATCACATTTCACCACCACACCCACCACCTGACAACCTGCAAAATGTCTTGCAGCACCCAGCCAGCACTGCTAATTACAGCCACCGCTGCCAACTGCACACCACTGCCCTTCCGCCGACCAAAACCACAACTCGACATAACGTAAATGCTGCCGCCAGGGCTCCGCAACCACAGAAATATAAAGCTATTTCCAGGACACAAAACCCTCCTCGCCTCACGTTTGCTTCCCGCTTCCCCTCTGACATGTTACATCCCATTAACGAGGTGTCACCACTAATATTTAGGACGTTAATTTGTGCCGCTCCTGAAGCTGCTTTGATCCAAACAGAGTGTGACAACTTTAATGACTAAACAAAACAGAGGACAAACAAACCTAAAGACCGACTGCTAAATCATGGCGGGGTGGTCTGCGGGGAGACAGCTTTTGAAGTAGAGGAAAACAACCAGAGGAACCTTTTTATGTGGCCGCACCATCATTACGCCGGGCGAGGTGAGGCAGAGGCCTAATTAGGGCCGCGATTGATTGAAGTGGTGTGTTCTTCCAAATTCAGACTAACAGAGGGAACAAAAGGAGAGAAAAACGAGGAAAATCCCAGTGAGGATGATCCTCACAGGGGGTCACTGGAGACGCAGGATTTGAGTTTTGGGTCGAGAATGCGATTGTTCAAAATTCAAAAGCAAGATCTCAACTGTTGCTTAGTAATTAGAGCTTGAGTGATTGTCTTAGGAAACCTGGACTCAAAATTGTATATAATTAGTTTCTTCTTTAAACCAGTAAAAAAAAAGAAAAGAAACAAAAACATGTGGTCCTTGACATTTATTGACTTCATCCTTACACAATTTCTGGAAAGCAAAGTTCAAATGGTTTCCGACAGCTACCTTTGGCTGGCATTTCCAGCTGAAAACTCTTTACACTGCAGCTTCTAGATTACAATTAGTATTAGCTTCAGGGGTCACAGGAATCAATTAATTTGTCAATGGGAGTTCTGACAAGATGACGGTTTGGGGTTAAGTTGGAAAACTTAAAGAAACTGAGATATCCATGGACACACTCGCCCTGAAAAAAAAAAAAAGTCCTTCTGTCCTTTTTAAAATGCAGAGCGTCTGTGGCATATCCCCTCTCTTTTACAGGAAGACAGCAAAAGCAGCACCTCATCCTCTCTTCCTCCCTCCCACCATCTCTCTCTCCTTACCTTCCATCTTCTAAACCAGGTTATTCTTGAGAACTGGGGCTCCTGTCAGCTCCCACCAGCTCCTGCCTCTAAATGGCAGAGGTAACCCTCTTACATGAGCAGCCACTGCTAAAAGCATGTCATTTTCTTCTGCTAATGTCAAGTGGGAACAGATCAGAACAGGCAGGGGGAGTTAATAACACCGCATTCTCTCCTCGAACGGATCCCTTGGGTGCTCCTGCTCAGGTGAACTCAAACTTCCTTCGTGACCTTCGGCGTTGTGAATGCCGAGTAATCACCTGGGGTGACCTGTTCCCCAGCTTTGTTTGAATCTCGCAATCTCTTAAAAAGCCCTCACTCATGATGGGGAGGGGGCGGGGCGGGGTGGAGGGATTGACATCTTTCCTTTGCAAAGCTTCCTCCAACCTTAGTCTTAAATTATCTCATCTGTCAGTGTGCCCTGTTTTCCTCTTTTGAGCCACGGCCATTACATTTTGTCCTTACATCAACCCACAGCTCTGTGTAATTATCCTGGAGATATTAAAGCCATACATAGCGACTAATTTCACAAAGGCGAGCTGTACACATTGAATGACATTCCCCATTGATCTATAGATTAGCAGGTTGTTGAACAGCCTGGAAAGAAATAGTGGCCGTTTGATTGGCCTATTCAGAAAGGTTTCACCGCAATCACAACTAATCAAGGGATCGGCGAAACAAATACAGTGGTTGAAGAAGGTGAAAGTACACAAATCACACACGACCATCAGCCAACGACAACAACAGTGTGACGTATCAGAGAATCAAAGGTGAAGGTGAAAATCCGAATTTTGATATAAGTGCTAAAAAGCTAAAGCTGTGTCATATCATCCAATCATCCATCATTCACTCACACTATACACTCTGTTAATATCAAAAACACAACATTCTCCTTTTTCCTTTTGGGGGTAAAAAAAAAACCCAAACATGTAATTTGTGATGATGCACACCCGTCCACATCCTTTATGCTGATGAGAGGAATAAACCCAGCTTCCCACAGTGCATTGCTGGGCTGCCTGTAAAAGAGGCTGGGGCTGTTTCATCCATAACCAACAGAGCCATCAGCAGGAGAAACAGCGTCTCTCTGTATTCCACTCATGCCCCCCTCCTCTCCACTGCAGAGGCTAGAGGTCCACACACACTGTGGCTCCACTCATTACCTTGCCGCTTGGATGCCAGACCCCCATTCACCCCGCTCACACACACAGATACATGTGCACACACACACGCACTGACACCCACACGCTGCAAGCCCCCTGATTAATCATCTCTTTTTAACGCCTCCCTCTTCACAGAGCCTGACACCCACCTCCTCGCAGGATGCAACACGCTGGGTGAATGAAACGTGATCCTGATTTTGATTGGTACCTTCCCGGCTTGATGCTGTAGCAGGGCAGCTCACATTATTTGACCCCACCTCCCTGGTTCACAGTGGTCGCTCCGATGTGAGCTTTCGAAGGGTTTTTTTGCTGCTGATATTTGTTTGTGGAAATCTGATCAAAATGTGTTCACAGTCAACTAACAGTATATTGTAGGGTTTCCTCAGTCAGAAAACAGTAAATGGGAAGTCAGCCAAAGCCATATCAGAGGTGGTCAATAATAAAAGGGATGATATCAGCCCTGTATATGAATAATTTGTAAGATCTGAGCAGCTGAAAAAGGAAATTAGACCCCATGCTCCTCAGCACAACAGCAGAATAGCGCACCGTGACACCTAACCATGATTTACGTTTCCTCTTCTCCTGCTATTTCATCCTATTTGAGGAGGGCTGGAGGTTGCAGACGTTCATTATTTTTCAAAACAAACTAACATTTGTCACCGGCAGAAAAATGCGATAACACACACAGTAACAAACCTGCATGTTTCTGATCTGCAATTTATTTTTCTTAAAGCTCGTATGTGATTGCCTTTAACCAGCCTGCATGTAAACGCGGTTAGAGGTCAAATAAAGCAATATGAAAACTTTCTTCAGATGGTACCTGAATGCAATCTAACGCCTTATTTACAACACGCTGTTCCAGTGGTTTTGGGCAATAAATTCAATATCTACATCTGCAGTCAACTGTCTCCCTAAGCTGCAAATCCAAGCATCAAGATTTGAATTAATGTGATATGTGATGTGACACTTTTTGGAGGCCATTCCTCTGATATTAAATTAGCGAGTGAATATCTGAGCTCAAAGACTTTTTGCTTCAGGTATCCCATCCAAATGAGTTTTATTCGAATGTCTGACTTCCAGCTGTGAATGAGAAAATGTCCTCATATCCCGGTAAAACCACCCCGGCTGCTGTCACAGTGTCCTGGGAGTCGTTCCATTATTCACTGTCTGCAGAGCAGCTCCAAGATTTGTCTCTAGATAAAAACATCTCTACACTCCGTCTCTCTGGTGGTTTGTTTATAGAGAAACTTGTTCAAATACAAATATTAAATCTGAACTGTGCAGAACTGGATAAGAAACATTCTGTGCATTGTTGTTTTTTTTTTTTCAAGGTGCATTTTCCTTGTTAGTCAGTGCAGAAACAATTAGTTTTAAATCATTTACAAAACAAAAATGAAACAGCTGAACTGTTGGTCAAACAAAACGAGCAACATGAAGACATCTGCTTGTGTGTTACACACAGTTTTCATTGGGTAAATGATTCAGGAAAAAATAATCAATGGGTTTTTCAGCAGCGTTGGTGATGCACTGATCTATGCACTGGATTGGTATCGGTGCTGATACTAATCTCATTAGGTGGACCGGGTAGAGGCCAGACTTGATCCAGATTAAAGAACATGATTCTCTAGTAAGAGCGATACTCAGGATTTAAATAGTCTGAATGTCTTTTTTTTTTTGTCTTAAACACAAATACTTTCACAGTTAGCACCAGATGCCTTAACAGCAGCTGAAAACCTAAAAACCACCGGACTCCCTTTGTCTCTCTCCTTTCTGCAGTGATGCAGAAGTGGACTACAGGTACACTGTGACATCACTGGCAATGATTAGTTCATTCTTATTGATTTATAATGAAATAATTATTCGTTGCAGACCTACGTTAAGTCAGAATCTCAGAGCGTAAAACTTCTGGTCGGGCTAAAAAGGTGAGTTTTCTCTACAGTGAATCTCTCTTTGCTTGTCTGGACACCACATTCCTCCCTTTGCATCCACCCAACCCTGTCCTTGCTCTTCAGTCTGTCTTCACTCTTTAGTCTCCTGTCTTCTCCTCTTTCACTCTGCCTCACTCTCCTCTCCACCTTACTGAGACCATGAGGCTTAGCGGGGCAAGCTAGCCTGGGTTAAATACACATAACCTCACACTGCTCCGACGGGGGAAAGAGGCAGAAACACTCACACACACGCGCACACACACACACACACACACACACAGACACACACACACACACACACAGACACAGACACACACACACACACACACACACACACACACACACACACACACACACACTCGCTCGAACACACTCAGGTCGTTGCTGCAGCCTTAAGAGCAGTGATTGCTGTAATAGCCCTACAGAGGAGAGAAAAAAAAGACAACACAGAGGGAACGAAAGGATTGAGAGGAGAAAGAGCTGATGGATGGGTCTGCTTTCCAGGTCACTCAGGGGCTTTACTGCCCCCCCCCCCCCCCCCAGACTCTTTCCCCAGGGTCACTATTACTAGGCACACACACAAACATTCACACAGCAGCGCATCGTCGAATACAACAGCAGAGGCAGGTCGTCCAACAACGGGCAACATCGATTTTACAATATAAACTAATGAAGCAAACCAAACTCAATACATAGAAAACACACAAACACATACACAGGGGGAGCATGTGTACACACACACACACACACACGCCTTGTAAACACATACCAACATGTCCCTTTGTTCCTTTTCAATACCCATACTGTAATTGCTGATCTGAAGATAAGTGTGTACATTACTGAAACACAAACCAATTATACTCATGTTGCAGCCATTCTCTTGCTTACAAACAAACATGGCTGCAAACACAAACATGCTAAAATGCACAGACACACACACATACACACAAGTGCTTCCAGGCCTTGTCTGAAAGAGAGAGTGTGTGTTCCCTTGAGGCAGTGTCTCTCCTCTCTCCTCCTCCTCTCTCTATTTCCTTGGTGACAGCTGTCATCCTGTCAGGCCTATGGCAGCAATGGCAGATCTGGCAGCCCATTCTGCTCACTGACACACACACACACACACACACACACACACACACACACACACACACACACACACACACACACACACACACACACACACACACACACACCAGCTCTCAAACCTAACAGGCCCTGTAGATCCAGTTCTGTATCTCCCAAACCACTAGTCAGCTCAACCAGACCAAACCTGCAAACACAGAAAAGCCGAACTCCTCTCTGAGCGCTAACTATCTGAAACATCAGACAGGAACAAAAATGACGCTTTGTTTGTTTCCTGTCACACAAACAATCAGACGAAGAAAGAAATCAATATCAGTTTCATCTCTGTGTCCAGTAAAGACACAGATCCTGGATGTGATGATGGTTAGCTAGGAAACTGATAGCATCTCTCCATCAAAAGTCAAAAATTGCTCATGTTGTTTGATGTTAATTTGAATGTTTCTTTAATGTTGACTGTTGTCTGAATGACAGTGAAACAGTATGAACATATTTTACAGTTTTAGCCCAGCTCTTGATTTATTTTTCATTTTGCCAAATGCTAAATGCTCCACTACATTCAGCAGATAGCTAACGCTGCTGTGTCTGCTTTTTTTTTGGTTTGTTTTTTTAATCTAAAAAACAGTTTCCTTTTATATTTAGAAAGGCTGATGAAGGTGGTGACACTGAACCATTAAAGGTACAGACTGCAAAACCAAAACAGAGCCCAGCTGCAGAGTTGGGAGATAATTCTTTGTGGGTTTTTCACTGAACAGCTTTTTAAACTTTCTCACACATTTACCCAGTTTTCAAAATAAAAATATAGATTAGTTGTTTGCTGTAAACTTGCATGTGTATGGGACATAAAGTTAAAGGCAGAAATGGGTTTGAACTGATTAGCATCTGTAAAATCGCTGCATGTTTTGTATTTCACACTTGTTTTCAAATGGAAGTTTTGAAATTCAGTCACTTCTCATATTAATTAAACCACATCACGTGCAGGTAAAGTACTGCATGTGGCAAAATCTGCTGTGTCGTCACCACTGTGAGCTTCAGTGGACAGTTTTACTGTTACGTGGCCTTCATGCTACAACCTGACAAGAATAACCTTCCATCTCAGATGGTGTTTACTCCTTATTTTCTCAGATATCTTTGGCAAGGACATAAAACTAAAATCTCATCTATTGGCAGCTTCAGTCCAAAATTATCTGCGTTGGCCTGTGACAGCACATGGGCCTCCTGGTGCAACCCTAGTCTGTAATTCTACACCAGGCCGGCGCAAACCTGCTGCTCAGACACATTCCAGTCATGTACACATCTACTGCAGCATGCCAACACATCACTCTGACTACCCACAGTACACTGACCCAGTGATGTTTCACTGCATTTAAAGTCTGACTTTACAGCTGAATTTCCTCTGTTTTAGATCCGTATCAGTCTGCTGAACCGGGCCGGCAGCACACAGCACACGACCCAGACACAGGCAACAATTCTGATAACTGATTCATTCACAATGATCAAGCAGAAATGCCAAATATCTGCTGGTTCCAGCCACTGAAGAGATTTTGCAGCTCTTTCTTCTGTTTCATATTTTAATTTGAATGTTTTTTCGAGGAACTTGAGATCACAACAGATTAATCTATAATGGAAATAGTTGCATTATTTATTTTACTTTTCAGTCCACTCACTAATAATCTGTCATAGATGTGAAATAAAATGTACTGTTCCAGCTACACAAGGTATAAATGAGCAAACTCTGACCTTGCTCAGTGTTTGTTTGCATATTTGTTTACCACTAAGAAAAGAAAAGAAGAAATGAGTCACACCTTCAGCAGCTCTGTTTCCTCTACATGACTAAGAATCTTCACATATACAGTACAGTATATGACTTTAAACAAACAGATTCCCATATAAGCAAAGACACACACACACACACACAACCAGAGAGTGTTTGGCAAATGGCACCCAGTCGGAAAATGTAATTGCCTGAACTTTAGAGAAGCGACTGCAGCTTCTCAAATACCCACGGGAGCCATCAGACCAGTGTTTTACAGCACACATACACACACTCACAAACACGCGTATACAGTACACACATACACAAAAACACGAACCTCCCTTTCAGCAAGTGCAGTACTTAAAGTAGTAATAACTGCTCTGGCTGTTAGGGTGAAGAGAGAGGGGAAGAAGGGAGCAGAGAGTCTGGAGAGGAAACCAACGCGGGGGGAAAGAGGAAGAACAAGCAGCGCTTTAATCTCCATCAGTCTGGATTTTATTCTTCCCGAGCTGGGCAAGCACAGCTCTGAGAAAATGAGCTGTGGGTGTCGATAATTCTGCAGTTAAAGGGATACTCCACGAAAAAAAAAAAAAATCTATGTCAGACTATCGTATAATCACTCCCTGTTACTCTGTGATTTTTAAAGTGGAACACTGTACATGAGGTTTACACGTCCTGAGGAGCACCACTCAGGCGACAGCTATCTAATGTCTTCTGTGCCTCTGGGGTTTTCTCAAATCTAGTCTGTGTTACAAAGGTGCTTCACAGATTTTCAGTGGACTCTTCCTTTAAATGCTGCGTCAGGGGCAAATACATTAAAAATTCCAAATACAAAATGGTGAATTTGTCCCTAAACTATCGTTTGGAGATTATCAGTAGAAATACTGGCAAATATCAGCTTCAAAAACCAACAGCAGTCGACCCCTAATAACTGACCGTATCACACATCTGAATTAAAGCGCTAATCTGGAAATCCCATCAGAACACAGAATAACAGACTCTCCCGGACAGATTAATCCCTCGTCTACTCTGTTAGTGTTTCTAGGAACATGCTGACTGCTTGAACCATGGGGGATACTATTGTGTTTCCATGCTTGTAAGTGTTTAAGTGCAAACATCTGTGTCCGTGTGTGGTGTGTGCATGTGTGTGTGTGGTTGTGAGTAAGCCTCGGGCTGTCCCCTCAGCACTGCGTCTGTATCGACCTGCACTGGAAAACAGGCCTGTACTCGGCCATGTAGGCCAGGGAGTCGATAGGGACATCAGAATGAGGGCAGCCGTCCAAAACGGCATCACAATGTGCCCAGAGGCCGTGCACTCTCACACTCACACTCACACTCACACTCACACTCACACACACACACACACACACACACACACACACTGTATATATACAAAGGCTTGGCCATTTTTCAAATAGCCTTGGATTTATGGTTTATAAATCCCCCAGATGGTGATTCATGTGTAATCTGTCTGTAATGGTTGCTTGATAGACTCAGTTTCAAACCTTCTTGGACCGTGTTTCTGTTGTATAAACAGACACTACAGTCACTGGACCATTATCACGTAAAAATATATTGCACATATAATTGGACTGATATAAGTAAACTGACATTATGTGTCCTCCTATCTAATTCCATTTATAGCAAGTTCTTCAAAGCAGGTGAGTGTTTTTTTTCAGTGAAGTGATTTTACAGTCAGAAAAAAAACATAATTTTCTGTGGTTGTAACTTCACACTCAATCAAGAGCCTTTCATCATCGCTGGCATGAACATGTTTCACTCATGCAGCAATGACCAAGGCTCGATTACCAAGCAGGCAAAACGGGCATCTGCCAAGGGGACCCAGACTGCAGGGACCCCTCAAAGCTCCAGGCGCACGGTGTTTCTACTGGTGAGGGCAAATTTAATTGAAAATTAAATATACACCATATTTCTGTGTTTTTTTTCTTATTGTTGACATTCATCTTGCAGATTCCTGAACATTTTGCTCCACAGTAGCAGTAGAAGCCATGTGCAGAGGTGCTTTTTCTTTTGAGGTATTACTGATCTCCTTTCTAACAGATCAATATGAACGTTCAGTGTGAGATGTTCCCCTTTAACAAAAGTTTTAAAAAAAACAGAATAATTGTGGTCCTCAAATTACTGAGATTAATAAGTGTAAATGATGAGAACGATCACAATATTTGGCAAATTACCTGTTATTATCGCCTCAGCTGTATCTGCTGTATTAGGTGAAGCTTTCATCCACAACCTTTCGGTACAGCCGGTGCAGACAGCTTTAGCCTGGGTGGCCCGGGAGGGGAATCAAACCCTCCACCCTGGCAGCGTTTAGCGCCTTGCTCAGGCACTCAGCTCCAGGACCACAGGGTTGCTGCCTCCGTATCAGCAATCCCACTGACAGATTACTCCATCAAACCAGAGCAATAATATGTGAAAGCAAAAATGATGTCTCTGGGTTTAGTTGAAAAATAGGTTTGGCACTCTTATCAGGCAGCAGCTTTGATAACTGGGAGCAAGTTGCTGGATAAGTTGGGTTTAAATCATTGTGTCTTGCACAGAAAAAAGAACTTTTGTTCTAAAATGAGATATTTGAGATATTTCTCGCTGTGGTTGGGTGAAAACTGTACCTCCAAAATATCCCTTCAAAATGTCAAGGGAAAAATAAAACGGCACAGTTTGATGACTGTGTATTTTTCATTTTATCCAATAACTTTTTAAAGGGTCTCAAAAGTCCAACAGTCACAGAACGTTCTGAGATTGAAATACTTCAGTGTAACCTAAAAAAAATAAAAATCTCCATCTGACAGCAAAAAGAAACACCAACTCTATTCTCCAGTTGGGGGGAAAAAAAAAAGTTCCCAGCCAAATACAAACATTTTGGGCTTGCAATCATCTATACTTGAACAGCTGAATAATGCATTTGAAGTGGTCATGCTTCACAGCATCACAGCCTTGGCACTTGGGCTGAACTAAACTAGCTAAGGTGCTAATTCATGTATCACTGAGCGACATCTTTGCGCCGCTGCCGTCTGCCCTACCTTTGAACCACACATCAGATGACTGTTTTCAATTATACAAATTAGGCCGACTTAAGGGGGGCCTTGATCACACACGCACCCGAATGCGCAGAGAGATCACACACGCTAGGCATCCCGAGTGGGAAATGGCCTGGGACATTGTAAAATAGATCTGTGCTGAGGGAAATGAGCCAAACAGTCGAGATTGCCACTACGCTCCTTTAAGGTTCTTTCTCGCTTGTGTTAATGTCTTTCCAGTGGCGCCTTCAGTTTTTCCCTCTGCCAAAGCCATCGAGCCTGTTTGAGCAGTGGCAGCTCGGAGGAATGAAGCCACGTTAGCCCCAGTATCCTCCTCCCTCCCTCCCTCCCTCACTTCCTACAGGGGTTGAGAGGCCATTCTCCTCTCCCATGCCTCGTGGCGGGTTATTACAGAATATAGAAAGGCTCTGCCGGACGTGGATGCATACGCGAATGAGCAGCTACACTCACAGGCATGCTCAGTGCACACATCCGTGCGCACGCAAGCATTACAACATCTATCCAAGGGAAGCTAAAGCCCTAAAACGCACCAGATGTTTGTGTTTCATCTGCAGCAGTGGCTTCCCTCGTCTTTTTCATCCTCTTCTTCCCTCTCGCCACTGAAAAGGCTTAGGCCAACAGGAATCAATGGCTCAAAAGACACCTCATGTTTCGGCTTCTCAGTGACAAATTACAGTGCCCCTGCCTAAGTGGCGTGTTTGAAGGAGAAGTATCACTCTGTTTTCACACTTCTTTGAAAAGGGACTTGGCGGTTCAGGGGAGTGAGAAGCAGACGCTGGCTTTAGCGGTTTCATCGTCATGCGATGCTCTGACCTCAATCAAACGCCGCATTGTGTGAAACAGCTGATATGCTCACCTATGCCAATACACCAGCAGCACTGAACTGCACAGACACATAAAGACGACAGACACTCACGCACTTTACAGCTGAAACCCACGCGAACACTTTGACAAAGAGAAATCACAAATAGCTGAACTCAATCCTCCAGCACAGTTTATGTATGCTAGCTTTGAATATATGAGAGTAATAAAAGATAAATAGCGGAGACAGTATTGGTTTCTGCATGCTCCGCTGATCTGTTATGGCTGCCTGTTTACTCAAACCTTCATCGAAACATGGGAAATGCTCTACAAGCTCCCTGAGGTGAATGCAAGGGAGCTGAGTGGCTAATGAAAAAAACAACTTTTTAAACGCTCTTTCTGCTCCACACGCCTACAGGCAGCAGCAATAGTATCATAACATGCAGTATCTCATCTACACCCACACACACTTTACTGTCCTGCTTATCCCCCACTATCACCTGTCATGTGACATACACCAGGCATATAGGGTACATACATATGTCCAACTCATCCTACAAGGCAGTGAACACGCAAGACATGCCCTTAAAGCGGCTCATAACAACGCAGGGAGGCTTCAGTGGACAAATATAACAGTCCACCAATAACAAGCCGATCCAGACGTTAAGAACACATTGACTGAGCAGTCGCTCTGCGACCTAACAGGTTCCCTACATTCAGCCATTTTAAGTTTTCCTGGGACAAACAGCTGATTTTAGGAAGAAAAGTTTTAGAAACCTGTAAGCAGAAATTATATTTGTCCTTTCAGAATCTGACTCTGGTCAGTTAGGAAGGAACACACCAGAGCATTAGTGGAAACATACAGATGTGTTTGTACAGAGGTGACTTAATTCCTTCATCTTAAAGGGCAACTTACTTAAGAAGCTGTACGACCAACAGTGATGTCACGGTGTACTGACACGCCCTGCAGTGCACGTCTACATCACTGCAGCAAAGCCAGAAGTTAAACCACCAGAGGTCAGAAAAAACAAGCTTTTAAGCAGCTGCTAAGCTCTTTAAGGCCATTAAGTGTCGGATTTTTAAAGGCTTCCAACTTTGGTGCCCCCTGGCTGTGGAGTCAAAAAAGACAGCATTAACAACATTAACAACAGGATGCCAGCCCCTCCCACCTGTCACCTGTCACCTGTCAGGCTCTGCACATTTTTTTCTTTTGCCGTGAAATTGGCCAATTTGAAAGATACTGAATATCTGTGCAAAATATCAGAAGTCAGCAGCTTCGATCTGAAATACTCAGTTTCTGCCTTTAAAAGTCCACTGAACCCTACGGCAGCAGAAAGTAAATGGGTAATGGGGGGAGGGGAGTGAAGAGGAGAGAGGAGAGAGATGAGGCCAATTGGATTTCAGCAGGATGTAGGGGTGGAAGCACGGACTGAAGGATGGAAGGAATTCTGCCATATAAAGGGGGAGGGGGGTAAATTAAAAAGTGGAAATGTGGGCTGAATGGATGGATTGGATGAGGAGCAGATAGATGACGGTTTAAATGGATGATTGGTGGCATGGGCACTGAGAGTGAGTGCGTGTGTGTGAGTGCGTGTGTGTGTGTGCGTGCGTGTGTGTGTGTGCGTGTGTGTGTGCACTCTCCAGAGGTGCAGATTAGATCACTGTTATGACTGCACAAGCCCTCAGGACACAGGAGATAAACATCAACAGATAACCTACACATTTATTCCCACCTTTGCACCATCCTCACTTCCTGCCTCTATTTCCTCCCTCTCCACTCTCCTCTGATGCACACTTCCTCCACTTCCATCCATTCGCTGTCGCCAATTCTTTCCTTTCTTTTTTTTTTTTGCTCCAGCTCTTGTTCTTTTCCTGCCCTCTCTAACTACATCTAAGAGTCCCGGGGCGGTGCACTAGATCACGCTTCTCAATAAACCCGTCAAGCTCTCCTCTGCTTCCCCCCACCAACTCCATCTCCCCTTAGCTTTCCGAAACACAATAACAGCAACTCTGAACGCCCCTCCCAACAATACTCCCATCGATCACCTCGCTATCTGGAACACACACATCTATCACTACCGGGGAGTTTACCGCAGGCTCTGCGCCCACTGAAGGCCCTACTGCTCTGCTCTGGATAGCTTTGCAAATGTTTTCATGTCACGGACCCCAAATCGACAAACAGCGTGCCCCAAAGATCCCAATGTGATAATGTTTGCCCAGGAAACTTTGTGAGGGCAGCGCATTTGTTGTTTTTGATTTAGTACGATTGTCTTCACCTGTTGGAGCAGTATCTAAGGAAGAAACAGTTTTCTTATGTGTTAAGGGATCATCTATTGACTCAGCAGCTGCTAACGCCTCAGTCACATCAGTTTGAGTGCTTGGTTCCATGCTAACACTTCGATTTTACAGGGAGCCAAAATAGCTTGACCCAGCAGCGCCCAAAATCAGGCACACCTGGCTTGCTAGACTTGTGACAAATGATGTGCCAGATTTGGTGCATGAGTTAGACTGATTTGGATGGATCACACAGGCTGACACTGGCCCACAGCTGGGCAGGGTGCAGCTAACTGGACCCGAGTCTTAAACCAAATTGGCCCACGTCGACACCTGCAAAACTTATGCAAATCTGGAAGCTGTTTATGGGCCAGAGCCGGCTTATATCTGGTCCTCCATGCCAGAACACAACCAAGAGAATCGGCCTGACTTGGCTGGGTTGTATATTATGCCCAAGGACTGTAAGCTAGATTTTAACATATTACCATAAAGTATGGATCAAAGGCTCACCAGCAACAGAAGAAGACTTAAGTTTTTGGTGAATTGGTAGAGGTTTACAATACATAACCTGCAGAGTCAAAAAATACAAAAACTTTCAGGTGATCAACTGTAAATTCATCCACTGTTCTTAGCTACAAACAATCTCCCCTCACCCATCAATAACACAGGTCAAGTAGCACCTGGAATTTTGAATCAGCTTTTCAAAATGTACATTTTTATCTATGTCCGACATAAAAAACATGATCTTTGTTTGCATATTATTTAAAATCACTTTTACCTACTATCAGCACAAGAGCTATCGAGGATATATGAATGACTTTGGCATCTGTGTCAACACCATGTGACCGATGTGCTAATCTCCCAAAACTGTATTTTGCTCTAAAACTCTTGGGATGTGTTTGGTGAGAGCAGAGAAAACGGAGAGGTAACTATTGTGGTCTAGTCAGAGGAGAGAAAAAAAAAAAAACCTGTAACAGAGAGATTGTGCAGAGTTGGACTCCACAGGGAAGAAAGAGGCAGGTCGGGCAGAGACGAGCAGCAGCTCTCTGACATCCTGTTTGTGCCCCCCACCCTTCCCTTTGCATTACAATTCATACTCTGCGCGAGTCAAGGTTAGACCTGACAGCTCTGCAACTGTGTATGGATATGTGTGTTTGTGTGTGTATGTTTTGCAGTGCCCATATAAAACAGATGGGGGAGATGGAAATGAAGAGAGTCAGACTGAGAAGAAGAGACTAGACAGAGAGATTTATGGGTAGGAAGTACAGTCTATGCTCTGTCGATGAGGCTGGGCGGCACCTTAAGGTTTGGGCGGAAAATTCAGATTAATCCCTCATGCATGGCTGGAGGTTTGATTCCTAGTTAGATTCCATTATAAGGTCAGGCCAGAGGGTTTCTGGAGGCTAATGGACTGTCATAACACTCATTTTTTGTCTTTAACTTGAATATTTCATCACTGAGAAAAAGAAGTAATTGATATCTGTGCCAGAATTTTCTTCTGTCATGACTGAAAAGCTACTGAAACAGAATCTAAACGTTCTGAGCCTAAAACTCCACTGAATCCAAGACAAACAAAGCTGTCATGAGTGGGTGAGCAGCTCCTTTCACACAGACTGAGACAGGTGTCGCTGCAGGCTCTTTTTTTTTAGTGATACAGCAAATTAAAAATCTGATTTACAAAAACATTCATAGACAGTTTGACTCCATAGAAAATCCCCATAATAAATATAACCAAGTGCCACTGAGGTCCAACACTACAGCTGATTATCCCTCTACTCCTTCTGCCAGCATTTAAGGATAAGTCAAAATATCTTTCATTAAAAATGACAGTTTTGCCGCCATCTCACTGATAACACGCACAACAATATTTCAACCTGCCAGCCAGCCACTCATCAGAACCATTACATGTGCTGCTCAACATCCTGTTGTGAAAAGGAAGCGATTTGATTCACAATTATGATTTGTTTTGAATAAACTGAAGCAGAACTCGATCGTTAGCATGTGCATGAGCAGACATAGAAATGAGCTGCACCTAGTTGAACTTAATCAACCGTAAACCAAAGAAAAAAGACTCCACAGTACTGGTCACGCTGTTTGTTTGACAAGTGAAAGATGCTGCAGAAAATAACCAATTAGCACCAAAGAGTGAAGCAAAATCAAACAATAAGGACACGGAGGATTATCTCTTTAAAGAGAGAAAACAGCTGCCAAAGTGGCTGGATTGAAAACCAGGGCATGATTTGCACGGCTGGAGCTGCTCTGCACACTGATAGCAGGTGGCGCTGACCTTTCTGTGACCTTTGACTGCCATGTGATCAGAGCCTTGAAGTTTCTGTGCGGTCTAATGTCACTGGGCCGACTCTCACGTGGTCCAGCAGTTACACTCATGCAAGCTAACCAGCCCAGCAAGAAATGCCAATAACTTGGTGCTATTCTAAAAGATATAATAGCAAAACTATTTCAAGAATATGTCCAAGTGCAAAATCTGTGGAGGAAAATCAACGCAGGTGATTCAAAAGGTGGCTTAATCAGATTTGCGGGTCTCAGTCTCTAAAATGGAGAACAGAGTACAGAGCATTCAGCAGGTGGAGCATTAAGTACATGTAAAGTGCACACACCTGTTCCTTATGTCAGCCATCTTAATCTCCGCTCGGCTGCGTCACACTGCCTCCCTGAAGTCTCTGTAAAAACTCGGTTTCTTTTGCAGCTCTTTGCTCTCTTGACGCAATGAATCATACAAATAAAGGCTCACACTTTCAGACCTTCTCTCCTTAAAGGCTTTCATGGTGTTGCACTGGGTTGTACATGTGTAAAGTGATGAAAGTGGTTGTGTGAATAATTAAAAAAGATTCTCTGCAAACCTGCAAAATCACTGCTGGATTTGGAAAGCGATGAAAAGCACACTAACCCCGTAATGTTACGGCTAAACGTCCGAGAACAATGCTCCCTTAACTCGAACCATCAAAACAACAAAATGGTTGCATGCGACTGGTTTTTCTTCACTGATGATGCATGTGATAATAATCTCATGTCATTGTAAAGCTGGTCAGACACTCTCATATAACCACTTCGACATTTTCTTAAAAACGGAGCAACAGTTGTTGCTCTGTTAAAAAAAGTATTTTGGAAAAACGCAGAAGAAAGAGAATGAAAATAACCCAGATTCATTTATGGTGACAGACACTGTTTTCCCAGGAAAAGATCTGTATATTTCCGGGAAGTATTAGTTTGGAAATCACAGTGAAACCCTCAACGCTGATGATTAGTGAATAATACCACCAACTAACGCAGGTAAGTCTATCCCTCTCTGTAATTCTGATGGCTCTTTTAGCTGAACAAGAGCCTCAGTCCACGAATGATGCTCCTAATCCCAAATTTCTCTCCTTCTCCACAATAATGAGCTCCTCTCAGACTCAAGAGTTGACAGAGGTAAAGCATTTAACACGCTTGAATGGAAGAAGAGGGAGAGAGTGGGAGTGCAGAGAAAAAGAGAGGAAGATACAGGCCAAAGAGGGATAAAGCGAGGGATGGGGGAAGAAGGGGTAGAAAAAATCTACTGAGACATGCATGAGGTAAGCTCTCCCTCTGGCAAGGCAGAGTAATGCTGCTGAACACTACAAATGCAATGGCTGACTATTGAGGATGAGAGGAAGAAAGGAAGCAAAGGAAAGAGAGAAAAAGAAAGAGGAAGGGGTGGTGCAGAGGAGAGATATGCATAAACTGAGAGAGGAAGAGATCATCATTGTGTTCTCTTCGTCTCTTAGGATTCAGTTATTTTTCTGCCCGTCACTACAGCCCAGGGACATGATGTGAACAACGTGGGGACTGTGTGTTTGCCTCTGTGTGTGTGTGTGTGTGTGTGTGTGTGTGTGTGTGTGTGTGTGTGTGTGTGCGCGTCACGTGGTGTGTATTCTGCGTATTTATGTGGGTGGCAATGTGTGTATGCAGCACTGAAAGCATGTGCATGCTTCGTTCGTTTCAAGGCCAAGTGATGAAATAATCCTCTCAGAAAACAGAAGACTCACACTCTCTCACACACACACACACACACACACACACACACACACACACACACACAGTCTTACTCACACAGACAATCGCACAAAAAATACTCTCTTTGCACAGCTCAATTCATAAGGTAAAGTGTGTGTGTGCGTGTATTTGTGTGTGCTGTGTGAGCGTGTACTGGACTTGAATAAACAAACCAATGAGCTGGAGACATAATAACATACAAGAAGCAAGGGACATAAACACATAAAGTAACGTTCACCAAACCATTTTTGAGGAGTCAAATCAATTCATCAGTAAAATGGTATAAAGGTGAAAAGAATCAAAGAGAAGAGACGAGAGAGGCATCTGAAAAAAACAGGCAAGTTTTGAAGGCCTTGAATGCAACATGGCTCACAGAGAGAAAAGACCGATGAGGCAATCACCAGCGGATCATCAGCTCATGAAGGGTAGATACACACAAACATTATGCAGATTAAGCAAGATGCATGTTCAGGCACACGCTAAGTGCAATAAACACACCGGCAGCGTCTAACTGCCATCGTCAAATCTCCAGGCTACTGGACTGTGACCGCTTCTGTCGGCGTGACTACGAGCGTCGGCTGAGACGCACCAAACGACCTGGGGGTGTGGTCACATTAGAAAGTGACAGATCGTGTGTGGCTGCAATTACTAGTCCAGACCATATTCTAAGCTAAACCGGTGTCCACCTCCGCGCTGAATAATCCAGTTTAAAGACCTTACTGTTCTTGAACCACTTTGTCAGTGTCGCTGGCTGAAAACGGCAGAACACCTGGTTGAAACCTGTGATTTTCTGTCGATATTCTCAGCTAAACGGGGCATCTGCTGCTGGGAAAGTAAAAACTCACCTTGTCATTTCAGCCAAAATTAAAAATGGCAGTTGTTTGGTTAGAATTCAACAAGACATCACATGGATTTAAACCATTCAAAGAGTGTTAGAGCTGAATGAGCGGTGGTTGTATGGATGCTAACAGAGTGGTGGCTGCTTTATTTGGTTAAAATGTCTTTTATTATTGCATATTATTGTACTAGCAAACTATCCGGCTTGTTAATGCAAATTAAAACACATTTAAGAACAGAAGTCTATAAAAGTGCATTAGCTAATATTAAAGCTTTTTCTAATTTGAACTGTTATGATGGATTGTTATTGGTCAAAAATGCTAATTTCAGGGGAGTTTCACTTTCGGGACGAGCACAGCTGCGGATGCCTGTTTACATACACAATACACACTGAGACACTGGAAGTAAAAATGAATGTCTAGTCCCACACAGACCTACACCTCTTCACACAATTATGACACATAAAGATGCTTTTTGACCTCATCACGTACCCATACACACAGCTGCTCGTACACAACCACACCTCTGCCATACACACACATCCACACAGAGACCTCAGACACACGACGGCCGTGATACATCACCACCTACACACAGCGATGTCAGCCACAGACAACTGCTCCTGAGCCCCAGCAGAGCAAAGACATTTATCATTATGACAACGCACATACACACACACACATTCACGCATTGGGAGAAGACGACATAAAACAACATTGCGGCTGGTGATGCGTGAAGACGACTCCATCACATCATATATCACACATACTGTACGTGTTTCCTGCCTAAATAACGATATTATGAACAAAAACAGTCGTAACAGAAATGACAGAAAGGCTTCTACTGTTGCTGATATATTTCTCCTCATTCCTCTGTGTGTGTGTGTGTGTGTGTGTCGTCCTCACAGGAGAGAATGAAAAGGCCTCTCTCTCAGTTGCTTGGGAGAAAGATAAAACCACCAGCACTACCGATTCTCCTTTTTTCCTCTCTTTTTCTCTTAATCTCCACATCAGATAAGACACAATTCAAATCCGACCAGCTGTCTGTCCAGGGAGTCGTATGCTGTCAAACCATCACTCCTCCTCCCTCCTTCAAACCTTTACCCCTGCAAATCTCCTCTCCCAGTCTGCACATGCCAATTTTCACCCTGCTCCGTCCCTCGATTTCTCTCCTCTTCTCCTTTTTTCGCTTCTAGGATTAGATCATTTTCACTGGCCATGAAAGTCTTATCTACATTCTGTATAATGGTTAAGATGCAGTTTTTGTTTGATTACATACTTAATCAGCAACTGATCAATACTGGATTGAATTGATCTGTATCAGACCCACCAGGATTGTTGGTGGTGACTGGAGATGCAGTTTTCAGCTTTTTTGTGATATGTTCCAAGATGTTTATATTTTGTTTTTTGTTTTGTTTTTTAAACAGAAAGACTGGGAAAATTTTGTGATTGGTTTGTGGGAGGGCGTTAGTCTGCGGCCTTGGACTACAATCTTCCTGAGAAGACAAAATCAGGGGAGAAGAAGCCATTGATGTTTCTGCATATGAATTGAGGGTTGATTTCATCAGAGCAGGGTTCATTATGACCCTGATTTTGTGTAATTGTTTTGGACATAAATTAAAACGAATCACAAAACTATCATTGTTGGCAACAGCGTTCCTAATACGCGACAGACATGCCTCCTCTTGGCTCTCCCTTTACAACCATGCGGTCTGTCCGTCCCACCCCCTCGTCTACACACACAGACACTCATATACATTTCTCACGAGAACCCTGTGTTGTCTGTCACAGGACCCTTTCAGCTGTTGGGTTCATGATTTGTGTCCTTTCAGGCTTAGGAGGGGGTCAGGAAGGGGAAGTGAGGGGATGAGTGGGTGGGGTGGTCATAAAGAGAATCAGTGAGATATACATCAACCCTCTGAAAGAAGCAACGGGTTGTCTGTGTAGGTGGTGAGATGTGTACACACTTAGCAGGACTGTGGCATTTTCAAGCATTATTGCGAGTCTGTCTGGCGTTTTCCTCTGCACACAGTGTACTTGTTAAAGTCAGCAGCCTTGTGTTCTTGTTTACTTGGGTTTGAGCTGCAGAGCTGGTCATTGCTGTGCAGAAATCATTGCTAAAAGCTGCATCTTCTCCAGCCTCGAAGTGCGAAAGACGCTGAAGAACCTTATAGTTTCGCACCAGATGGGGATTCAGCACACACAGCCGGGGGAGGTGAGGGGTCACATATTTCCCAGAGACAGACCCTAGTCCAGGCTTCAGGGCTGGACTTCGAGTGGAAAGTAAAGGCCAGAGGTCCTGCACCACTTTTCCTGATTCTCTCACTTTACCCCCTTTTCATGTTTCCAGCCTTGATAAGACTGGATAGAGAGAGATTGGGCTGTTAGTTCCACTTAGTTCTCATATGATTTCAGCTAATATTTGTCAAGTCTGATGTTGTCAGGGGCTGTCAGCGTCAATGGGGAAGTCGCAACAGGAAGCGGCAAGGCCTGGAAAGGGAACGCAGCCAATTTCAGACAGCATGTGCATATAGGTTCAAGACGACAGATAATTTCATAAATATACTGTGTGGAAGAGAGTTAGAGGACCAGCATGCAAATTACACCGGAAAAGACTGTCGTCAAACATGACGCCACAAATAACAAAACCAGGGGATCACCCAGAGCATTGCTCGTGAGCTAAATAGCCAGGCTCAAGAGGCGTGTTCACGTAAATGCAAAGTGTCATCTCCATAAACGCTACCTGCGTCAACCTGTCCGCCTCCTCGCCAGCCGGGTAAGAGGGCACAGAGAGGCCTTTCTAATGCCGGGCGACACGTTATTCATATATCATTCACTCCAGGGCAGATATAAAAACAACTGGTGATGCAAGACACATCAGTGGGAGAAACAGAAGAGTGGCTGGAAGCGTCATGGCTTCCTCGTCCACGGGGCCCACGCCGTCAGAGCTGATGACACTGATTAATGAGAAAGCCGTCTCATCACTAGGGCATCTGGGTAACAGACTACATAAAGAGTCAATGGAGGGAGACTCCTCAGGGTAAAGTGCACGCCGTGGCCTTTTATTGTTGTGGTGGAAACAGGAATCTGAGTTATTCTGGGATTCATGCCTTTTAGAACTTGTTGGTATTTCTGATCTCGTATTGTGTACATCTATAATGTCACTATGTTCATAAGTTTATCAGTTGTGAGAAGTTCAACCAAAGTGATTTTCACTTCTAAAATTTCACTCTTGTATTTCTGAGTTTCTCTCCTACCACATTAATCCTCCCGTGTCCCCTCAGATTCATCTTTCAGCCCTGTCCCCAAGGTCCTGTCCCCTGTCCAAGGCCCTGTTGGGTCCTGTCCCCAAGTTAGGGACCACCGACATAAACCATAACTGTGGAACTCATTACTGTGTTTATTGTGATGCTGTAGTGCTGTATGGCATATGTAACATTCCCATAATCATCTTACAGTGATCATATGAATGGTATATGTGGTAATCCATTATAATAATGAGTCATAGTGTGTCTACAGTCAGTGGTAAACAGGAAGAACATAATCTCTGATATTGTTATAGTGAATTGTAATAAGTCTAATCCATAAGTGCTGTTCTTACAGTTCCTCAATGGTTCTTCATAGACTGTACATATGCTACTTAATGATCATATATCTCTTTTTTAAATGATTATACATTTACTTAAAAGATATTTACACTGATTATTAATATATATATATATATATATATATATATATATATATATATACACTATATATTATCTGTAACACTTGTTTTAATTATAGTGATTTACAGTTTGTTGCTCTGTAGTTTCTTTATTCACGATCAGGTCTAATACACAACTTTTTATGATAGAACTACAGTATTGCCACAGCGTTTTACATCTGATCTAAGATCAGTGAGTTTAAAGATGAAACCACGGTTTTTATGGCGAGTCAGCTCCACAGGATCTGTTCTACAAAGAGGTTCATCTCCAATCCTTTTTTTCATAACATCTCCCACACACACACACACACACACACACACACACACACACACACACACACACACACACACACACTTCATTACGTTTGTTCTGCTGTTTTACACCATGAGTCACCAGAAGTTAAGTGCAGCATCCGATCATTCTGTAGACTACACACATCAAGAAAAAAAAAAAAGACCTCCATAAGCAGATGAGAGGAAGAACTACAGCACAGTCTACATTTTCTCTGCTGGAAAAAATAAGAACATGATCCATCAACAACTGGGCTCTGTGAGCTGAGGAGACATAAGTGGGACATGCACTGTGGAAAAAAAAAAAAACGCATGACCATGATGTCGGGATGAAAACCTCCCTTTGTCCCTGCTCTAGAAATTCCGGAGTTTAACTGAATTACAGCAAATCCAATTGAAACACACGGGATAGCAGTCATCCGTGCATTCCTGTATGTTCTCAAAAAGCCCCTGTGTTGCTTCTCCTCGCTCCGATTCGCAGCGTGTTTTTTTTCTGCAAACGCTTTCCGATGCATTTCACCTCATCCAAGTGTCCAAAGTGTGGAGAATAACATGCGATGAAGGCGCAAAAACACCGCCTCTGCTGGAGTTAAATCAGTCTCATGTGACTGAGATCACTCCCGTCTTCCGCCCTGCGCTTTCTGAACCGACACAGAGAACAGAGAGATCGACTCCGTGCTCTTTATGTGTCTCAGCGTGGTGCGCTCCCATAGCCGGCTGCACAGTCCCGAACCCGCCGCTTCCAGCCCAGCAAGACCCGGAGAAATTATAATGGGCGGCTGCCGCAAATCACATGAACTTCCCCTCCTCTGTTCCGCGGAGCGAGATGTGAGGTCGATGCTCTAAACGCTTTAAGAGTCGACTTGACGGGCTACAACAATCCGACGACATGCAGCAGATAATACAGCTTCATAAAGACAAGGTTTATTCACGGCGGTAGCATTAATTCCCCCGTAATGGCGTTCATTCATCACCATCCTGTCTATAGCTGATCACAGCCCCGGGCGCTCCTGCGATCCCCGTACAATTTATCGACGGATATTAATAACAACAAGCCATAACTAACACAGTAACACGGAGGTACAGTCACGCCGGCTACAGCGTTCATTTTGACCCCGATTCCAGTCACATATCCAGCGGCAGAGCAACATTTCCACATCGGACAGCTGCTTTTCAGGACAGTAAAGATCACACACACACACACACACACACACACACACAGACACAGACACACACACACACAAAGCACAGAAATCACAGGCGGAAAAGAGAAAGAGATGGAAAATAACTCACATTCTGTCTCCGGGGACAAGCAGGCGGCTCTCCACCATCATATCGGGCAGAAAATCCAGATTGTAGGATGAAGTCATGTTGCCTGCCTGCCCTGTGTATGTGTATGTGCGTACAGTATCGTGTGTGTGTGTGAGTGTGTGTGCGCCTCCGCCGCTGTGCGCCCTGCCTGATAAATAAAGCGTCGCTCTCGCCCAAACTGCGCCTGGCCGCGGAGACGGAGAGGGACAGGTGCAAGAGCCGAGGCCTCCCCAAAGGCAGTGTAGCCAGCCGCACACACTCTGTCCGCATCCAGCAGTTGTCACATTCTCCTCTTCCTCTCCCCCATTCGCTTTTTTCCCTGCTGGTTTTCTTCCGCCGGTCCTGTCTGAAAATCCGCTCTGCAACAGCGCAACTGACTGTTGGAGAACCAGGTGCCGAGTCGGGGAGGCGTGGCGCATAACGCTGCAGCTGATCTTTAACTATTAGGTCTCCTCAGTCATAGATGTCTCTAACCAGAGCAAGTCTTTCACCATCGGGGCATCATTATGGCCACAGACGCCTCCAATCTACACATATTCATTCAAACAGACGGTGGTTTAAATCATTCATATTTAGATGATCTTCATCAGCACCATCAACCACAAGATATTCATCATCATCATCATCATCATCATCATGACACATTCTTCAACTACTGAATATAATGAACTGTAGGTATCTTCCTGTCAAGATAGTTAAACCATTAAATATCTGCTGTCAGACAATCTGCACCATATTTAACGCTCTCTTGCCAAAATCCGTGGAAAGTTGATCTCATTTCGTTTTTGTCATTTATGAGAATCACTTTAAAGATGCTGATATCTCCGTCATCACCTGTAACACGAATACAGTTTAGCGCAAAAGGAACAATTTCCCTAAAAGTTGCTAAATGACAGATGACTGGAATTAATTAGTTCATTGGTCTGATTTTTAAAATCTCAACCAGGTTTTCTGGTTACATGAAGTTAAAATATATATATTACTGCATATACACAAGAAAAAATGGACCTTAGCTGAAACATAATTCTTGACATATGCCTTACAAATAGATTTTTTTTTTACATTTTGGCCTGATCTTGGTTCTCCATTACCCCTTCATTTACATAAATATTAGAACGTTAAAAAAAATCACTCAGCCCCCTCATTCATTTCACCGAGGCCACTGAAACGCAGGCATGAAGGGCAAAAAACTTGTACCTACCTACCTACACATTAGGAGAACACACAACATGGCAGCAGTTTCCCGCCCATTTACAGGCCTGGTACCAGGCCAAAGCATCAGATTACTGGATTCTTGCTCTGACAACATGCAAAGTATAACTGATACTCATACAATGAATAAATACAACACTCAGTGCATCTAAACTGCAGACTGCTTCCATCTCACACATGCTTCAGTGTGGCAACTTAATAAACATGTGGCCAGTTAGGTGATTTACAATCAAATGAGCTAGCCAAATTTTGAGAGGTGCAATTACACGTGGGGATAGCCATGTAATAATGAACCAGCCAATAATTTGCTGCAAAATTGCTGACTCCATTTTATGCTGCGTTAATTGCGTGGATCCAGTATGCCTCCCTGTGGAACCGAGGAGGGCTTGAATGCACCCCTGTGCAGCACGTCTACCAGGTTGCCCCATTTCCTCCCTCCTCCATAGGAGAAAAGAGGGGAGGCACTCCAGTAAAATAATGAGCCCCTCTTAGACTGAGAGAGGCGGCTCTCTGGGGGAAGAATATGAGTATCTGGGTCAATGGGAAAAAAAATGTGCTCAGTATGCACACACATACAGCAGGGTAACTGTATGGCGTGGGTGGGACTTGGCCCGCGGCTCTGCTCAGGGGTCAGCTTGCATGTTTACTTGTAAGGACCGAGGTCAGAGTATGGATGGGAAAGGCCGATCCTACATCAGCGCCTCAGGGCTCGCAGTGTCCCAGGAGTGGGGACCACGCTGCATGTTTCACCGCATTTGACCCTTCACAGAACAGGGGTTGTGCAGGACATTATATAACCAACTGCTGCATCATAACCGGCTGCGTTCCCATCGCAGGCTTTCACGTTCGGGCCTGAGCGGATGCTCATAGCCCAAATCCAACACGTTTACGAACTGACAACAGCATCGACAAAGACGACATCACAGTAATTTGTGCACCTACTATTCCCCTGCCTGTTTCCGGCAGATTTTGGATATGCCGACTTGTTTTATCGAAACCTCCACATGCAGGTTTTGAGAAATTGGTCTTAAGAGATTTCTGCCTCCAACCCAACGCAACGGAGGTGAATGAAATTCTGCATGTTGTGCTCCAAGGTGATTATCTCAGGTATTTCAGAATGGGTATTACAGATTGTCCATGTAAACAAGCATTTAAAGGCAGCTGTGCTAAAACTCGACCTTACTGAAGAGACTGAAATGAAAATCACCATTGAATAACGCAGCTGATGATCGGAGGTATAGTGAGAAAACGCATGTGTATGTTCCTGTGTGTTTGCCAAAGGCTTCCGAACACCTGTCTCACTGTGTGCAGGCATGTCAGCTGCTGCGGTGAAAACGTGTCGGGTGTGAAGTGAGGAGACTGGAATGCATGTTCTCGCCTGCACGGCGGGTAAACAATCGCGCAATCAGATCTGCTCATTTGCTTTGAATTCCAAACAAATCCTTCCCTCCTGTTCCTCAAACAGCAAAATGCATCCATCTATTAATAAAACATGAACATACTCAATTTTCAGTGTAGTCATGCGAAGTCAACGGCTTATAGGAAAAATGTGACGTTTTAATATGCAGCTGTTTAATATTGCATTTAATATGATGCATGTGTGTGTCAGCGTGTGTGCAGCCATGTGTCTGCTCCGCACTGGATTCTCTGCACATCTTCAGAAAAGGACAAGAAAAGCAAATCCGAAAGCTTCCGTGCATCGGCCGTCATTTCAATTTTCTGAATCCAGAGTCTAAATCTGATAAAAATCCAGACTGAATCAAGAATTTTATCATCCATTCATGTAAGACACATTTTACACTTTATGTCTCCGACAGCGTGACCCTGAACAACAGGCTTTAGGTAACTTAACAGTGAAGTCCGCGGTGGATGAATCCTGACCTCACGCCCTCCATATAATGACAGTGGGGCTTTGAATACAATGATAATGAAGCCTCATGTTTTGTCCCTGGACCTTGGGATTCTCATTTGCCATGCACTGAACAGCCACATTCATGAAGACAGCGTACATTTGTTGATTTCTGAGAAACAGCGAGCTCAGTGCTCCTCACAGAGCTGTCAGTGGACTCACGCTCAGGTTGTTTCAAACCTTTCAAACCTGAATGTGAAGATAAAAACTGTGGAGATGTTGTTCTGTCCAACCAACACTCCAGAACCCAAAGTGCTTCAATTTACAGTTATATAAAACAGCTAATCCTTACTGAAACAAAATGTACAGGTCAATGTGATAAATTAAGGGAAATGTCTAATCAAATAAGAACAGAGGAAAACGCCGGCTTCCAGATACGCTTCTGAATCTCTGTTCTCAGCTTTAATTTAGCAGTTTCCTAAGAAAATAAATCAATAAAGTAGAGAAAAGGACCTGTCGCCCTCCCACTCTCAAAGGTTCTACACGGTTAAACAGTGTGTAAGCATCTAAAAACGATTAAGCATGGAAGTCAGGTTCTGGTTAAACTTTCACAGTAACTAACTAACTAAATAAAAAAACCCTCTCTTTCAGTACTGAAGTCTGGCAGGTGCTGGGAACATAATGATACATCTGCTCAGTCACCTCAAACCTTCAAATCCTGCTTCGTTGCCAACTTTTCCAGAACAGATTTCACGATATTATACACCGCATTACCTCAGCTGACTAAAGTCCACCGTGTGCCCTCTGTGCACGCCACCGCAAACCCCTGCAGCTATGTCACCGCTGCTCGCCGCACAGGTCTGTGCGTGAAACGTCACCGTCTGAATGTTGCTGAATAAGCACATTTTTGCATAGAAACGTCATTTGGTGAAATTATCAACAGCGAACCTCAACTTTTTTTTATGGCTATGCTACGTCCACTTCCAAACTGAGACGCATCCCTGAGACTGGATTGGACTCAGGGCCAGTGGTATGGACATTTCATACATTGTGTTGGAGCTTATTTTCTCCCTGTTGTTGCTGTTGTTCTGCTCTTTTCCCACCCTCACCCATCACCTCTCCCATCTCTCCATCTCTTCACCCTAGGGCCCCATGTTCTCCCAGATCCCCCTCATGGCAAGGTCTGCCTCTGCCCTCGCTTGCTCTCCTACTTTTGTCTTTCTCGTCTCTACCCTCTGTCTAGTTATTTCTATCTTCTCTCCGCCTTCATCTCTCTCACCTCGGGCTGGGGGGCCTCAGCTGCCCGAACAATACAAATCGATCACTTAGAAAGGAGGAGCGGGGAGGGCAGAGGAGGAGGAGGAGGACGAGGAGGAGGAGGAGGAGAAGGAGGAGGAGGAGGAGGAGGAGGAGGAGGAGACAGGGTGGGGTGAGGAAAAAGAAAGAGACAAAGAGACAGGACCAAAAATAGCTGGTGTTACAGAGCAAATTAAAAAAAAAAGAAAAGCCTGAAGCAGCCACAACATTGTCTATCAGACACTGTAAACTATCATCCAGGCCTCTCTCTGCTTCCTGCTTGCATCTCACCCAGAGGAGAGGATTGTGGGTAGCTAATGGCGCCGGCTTTTCACACGTGAATATTTAATGAGGGGCTCATGAATAATTCAGAAAAGCAAGCAGCTGCGTTTGAGCCTAAGTGGACATGTGAGGAGCCTGAAACCAGACAGACAGGAAAAAACATTCTGATCAGTGTGTGTCTGCATGTACATATATACGTCCTCACAAACACACACACATATATGTGTATGTATATATCTATGTGTGTGTGTGTGTGTGTATGCATACGAATCACTTCCCAAATGAAAGGCTGATATGGCAGAGGTGTCCTGATCTAGTCTAGTCTCTCTTCTTCTTTCTCATTCTGTCAGACGCAGAACCAAAGACTGAGAACCTGACTGAGTGGATGGATACTCCCCCACATCTCTTTCTAACACTCTCTCCATCACTCTCACTGCCACTCACTGTTCAATCTCCAGATCTCAGTCCTACATTTTCTCCAGCCCTCCTCTCTCCTCCATTTTCATGCTTTCATCTGTCTCGTTCCCTCTCCTCTATCACTCACTCCATCTCTCCCTCTCCTCTCTCTTCTCTCTCTCTCTCTGTCAGGTTGTTGTTGGTTCTGGCTGGACTCTGGTTAGGACACTGTGTTCCAGTTAACATGAATCCCAGCTCTACCTGTGGGGCTGCAGACTCTAAATGCTCACTGACCTGTTTTGCACACAATCTGACACAACACACAAACTGAAGCCTGCTGTGGCTGGACTGAAGCATCAGCGGGAGTTTTTTTTATTTGGATTAAAGGTCTACTGTCATCATATCAGTGACATAATTATGACTGAACATAATGTTCATTATAAACCACCAGCATCTCCAGTCAAAAAAGATCAGCATCTGCGGTTTCTGTTCTCTTTATCTACAGGCCTATGGCGTTGTTATAGCATGTCACACAGCGTTGGTCTAAATCTGATGATTATGAATCAGGATCTGAAGATGTAAGGAGGAATTCTTATTGTTCACGATTTCTAAGCTGATTTATTGACATTAATTCAAGATGAACTGCAAAGACAGTGAAGTCCTGCTGACCCTAATACACACATGTCCAAGTAGACACACACACACACACACACACACACTGCGTTACAGGACATTCTGATCAAGTCCAACACTGGCGAGCAAATACCTCCTGACCTGCTCACTGATCCTCACACACTAATGTCTGCACCGGTGGTCTTGACATGACTTAAAGTGTGGGTCCCTCTGTCTGTCTCTCTCTCTCTCACTCACTCACACACACACTCACACACACACACACACACACACAAATACACTTGATGTCCTCCGCCCCTGAAGAGGCCTCCCGGCTATAGTGTGCTGCTGTCTGCTAGCTTTAATGGCCTCTGCTAGACTGGACTGGACAACGCTCAGCCGCACTGAAGGAGAAACATATCGCTGCTGTCGAGGGAAAACCTTGCATCTCCCAACCCTCAGCAAGACGACTCTGGCCTGGTTTTGGTTCAAGCACCTTGTTCTGCTGGGTCCATCCTCTGGGATTTTTAAGGATCTAATCAAGCCAAGTTCTGCCTGTTTTTCTTATAATCCCATAGAGGACTGTGGAAAGCTGTGAAGTGTGGTAAAAGTTGCAGCTTTATCATAAAGCTCTATGTGATAAAATTCTTACTTTCAAACCGACTACCACTGTTGTAGTTCACCTCTTCACAAAGCAATACGTTTTTGCCATCTGCAAAAATCAGGTATCTCCAAAATGTCGCCTTTCACAAACTAAAAAAATGCTTTGAGCTTTGTGACGGAGTATTTTTGGGAGGATTCGGTGGATTTTTACTGAGTAACTGAACACAAAAAAGAATTCAGTGTATGTGAAGAATTAAGTAACTGCCCTCTCCTGCACGGGCAAAGCAGCGAGGCAGCAAAGCCGACTCCATCCAATGTGATGACTTCATACTAAAGATTTTCAAGCTATTTGACCTATGTCAGCAAAAAATGTTTATGCCCCCAGCGAGTAAAAAGTGCATTCAGCGCTTCCTGTCACTCTCCATACTGTTATCAAGTCAACTAGGGGTGCTACTGAGCTAGCTTCACACAGAGCCGTGCCCCTGATACCCCACCCCTCTACGTGGCTTTTTAAATACGTGTTAGAGGCGGGGACAGGCTGAAAAGGCGACGTTTCATTACATTCTAGAGGGTTTAATTGGCCCTGAGAAGTTGAAGAACAAAAATCCTTAATGGAGCCTACGATCCGCGGGGTTTTAGCTGGGCAGAGTGTGAAAGATTACACTCCTGTAGTGCAGTCCAGACCTGCAGTGGTGGGAGACATTAAATGTAGTTCCACTGACTCACAGAGTAAACCCCCAAAGCTGCTCTAAGTTGTACGCTGTGCAGTGATTTCTCCTCTCAATGCAAATGGAGGATGGAGGGATATTCTCTGGCCACTCATAACACTGTCCGCTCCACCTGCGGTGCATCGGAGCGCGCGCCAACTGTAATTGGCCATCGCATCGGTGACAGAGAGAGGCCCTCCATTCATCACCCACCCCACCCCCTTCTCCGTCCGTCTCTCTCAGCCCCTTCGTCGCCAACTCCGACCAATCTCTCCCTTACTTTCCAATTTCTCCCCCTGCCTTCACTCCACCCTCCCCATCCTCCACCACCTCTGTCCTCCTTCTCCTCCCTCTCCTCCCTCTCCTCCCTCCCTCTCTGCTCCTTTTCCTCATTAAAGTGGGACCCAGGCAGTAGCGGTCACTGCCTCTCATTTATTTTCATTTGAAACTGGTGCAGCTCCACTGATCCTCTGGGGCTGCAGGAGAGAGAGCAGGATGGTGTCATTCTGATAACAACCGGCACACACATACACACCCTCACACACACAGGCACACACAGACACACACACACATGTACTGCACGCGCACAAACTCACACACACTCAGAGAAATGGAGGAATACAACACATTGGCCGCACATGCTATACGCACACAATGGAGAGAAACCACTTCCTAATACACTCATGCAGATTCAAACACACGCACACACACGCACGCACACACACTCACAAACACAAAGGGAGGTGTATACACATCCGCCCGCAAATAGATGCACTTTCACACCCATTTCAATTCATTTCACGCACATATTCACACATTTCATGTACCTGCAAGCTCCCATGCTCTGTTCCCTCCCTCCTCTTTCACATATGCACCCTCTCCCTTCATACCCCCCCCCCCCCCACCCCCTTGATTGTGTGATTGGCTGAAGGTGATGATAGCAGGGTGTGAATCAGGGGCCGATAAACTGGCGCCCATTTTCGCCTGTATGATTGCGAGTATCGATCTGCACCCGGGAATGTGGTGCACGTGTGTGCGCGCACGAGTATTTGCCGGTGCCCCCTTGCACGCCCTCGCTTCCTGTACGTGTGTGTCCATGCATTGTATTAGAGTCGTGTCGAGAGCGGCCCTGCCTGACACTCTTTGATTGAAAAGGTGCTCGGCAGATTAAATCGTTGTAGCGGAGACGAGGTGCGCTCCCTTCGCCGAGGCTGTGACGGCTGGTTTAGCAGATTCAAGAAGGCTGGGGGGAGGACGATGGGGGAGGACGATGGGGGAGGAGGGGACAGAGGCCGTTTTAACGCCCATTGCCCTGACCCATCTAGGGAAATGGGAGGGAGAGGCAGTGACTCTAATCCAGCGGTCATATCTCTAATAGAAGACTAATATCCTCCACATCATTAGATAGGCACACTGTGTGGGGGGAGTGGGAGGGGACGCTTGGTTTAACTGCCAGTACACCCAGAGGATGGACAGGAAGACGGAGGAGGAGGGGTGGAGCAAAAAAAGACTAATATCAACTCACAGGAGAAAATCCACTGATTATCTGAGGATCTTTCACCAAAGTTCCTCTTACACACTTCCTTCCCAACTTGTGTGCGCGCACACTGCACAGCCTGTCGACACACAGTAACGTAGTTTTTGCTTTATACTTCTGCACATTGGATTTGAAGTGAAACAATGACAAAGAAGTTCCAGCTCTGAAAGAGTACTCCAAGTACTGCACTTCTATAAAGAGACAGATTAAAAATGAACTGGGAAATCGATGCTGCCGTGGCTCAGATATCCCGACTTTTGGTCCCTGATGTGAGTTTAACTCAGGAGCATCTTCTCTTCAGAGCCTCGCTGCCTGGAAAACTTCCACATCCTCTGGGTTGTAATGCCACCTTAAAAGTTTGTGGTACCCAGGCCAAAATGAAGATAGTGGAATTGAGTCACTTGAGTTTTTTTTTTTTCTTACACTCCCATTCAGACAAACAAAAAATTACACGGGCCCTAAAAAACTGAGGTACAGACCCAAAACAACGGGCCCCTAATTTTTTTGGACTGCACTCCATGTTCTCTGTTTCTGCCGTGTTGGACACTCTCGCACTACAAAGGCGTCCGTCCTCTGACGTACACGGCTACTTCAGCCCAGCTATCGTCTCTCTGCCGTCCTGCACACGCGGTAAACCTCTGGAAAATTTCCCCCGTGTTTCTCGCTCGGAGCAGCCGCTTGATGCAGAAACCGTTCAAAGTCATATTTTTCATCGGGAAATTGCAAATGAAGTGCATGCCTCAAAAGCAATTTCATTTGTCACCCAATGAAGCATTCACCGAGTCAGTCAGTAAATTATGGTGCAATAAATTACTACCTGCAAACATCAATGAAATATGTTGACTCGTTGCAAAACAAGTCAACCTCAGCATGACTGTTTTTCATGATCAGGTGCGCGGCAGACGCTTGTCTCAATCTTTTATGCAACAGGAGGGGAGTTCAGACAAATTGTGACTGGTGGGGTATCGCCGTAAAATGTATCAGTAATGGGAACTTTAAAATAAAAACGTGTAATTTTCAGAAAGATGGAATACAGTATGGATGGAGAGGAGAAGCTGGAGAGCGAGCAGTCGGGAATCTCCATTGTTCGGCTGCCTTATTTTCAGAGCAGGGATGCCTCCTCTTTCCCTCCTCTCCTCACTGCTCCTCATCTTTCTCCCTTCTCTCCTCATTTTCCCCATTTCTCAACAGTCACAGAGTAAAAGCAGACATTCCTCCAACACCTTAGTAAATAGAAGTAAATAAAATTAAACAATATAACAAAGACACAAATTCAGGCTGTGGTAGTTGCTTGTAAAATGTCAAATCTTGCTTCGGTTGAGTGGATGCCTCTGGCCTCTCTCCTCTTAAACACTCAATGCCATGAAAAAGTAGTAAATGCTGACAGAAATTTGAACCAGCAGCTCCAAACCCGAGCATTTTTATGTCAAAAGCCTTTAAGATTTAGAAGTTTCTAGTGTTTTAAAGCACCTGAAAACTTTGTTTCATAGTGTAAAGTATTTTTCTACAAAATTATAGAGGAAACATCTGACATGGCTGTGTACCGACAGAGCCTCGCCACCCTCAAACCAGTGAGAGGGACCGAAGAAACAGGTATAAAGTCCCAGGTAAACTAACCAATAACCTTTCAGTGGCAGCAGATGATGGCTGCTTGTTCATGTTCACAGGACTTCAGGACTTACACTGAAAAAAAATCTGTATTTTCAGCAACTTTAAAACTTTAGAATATTGTAACTTTAATGGTAGAAGCCTGAGAATCAGAACTGATACCACAAGATACTACAACTCTTGATACCAAAGAAAAAGCAAGAATATAAATGATACATATTCATGCATATGTGGGTGGAATAATATAAAAATGTAAAATAGCTGAAGGGCAAAAACAACAACTGTATGATAAATAGTGTATATAAATAATATAACTGAAATGTTTGCACAGTGTCAAAGGTGAATGACACTGAACTGCCTGATATTTAATTTAAAAACAAGAAGAGAAAAGCTGTTAACGGCGCCGCATGTCTGCTGAATTCTGCTTCCTAATATTTCAGCTTTATCCCGGAAACAGTACTGCTAACACAGCAGGAGGAGGTCTGAACAGAGACAAAGACCGAGAGAGGGAAAAAAAAGAGAAGTACAAGCGTTGGATATTATGCCTGACTAGGCAAACAGTTGCAGGGAAGCAGGGAGAAATCTCCTTCCATCAAACAACAACACTGAGACAGAGTGCCCAGGTAGGAGGTGTTACAGTGGAACCTGTTAGGAGCAACCAGCCCAGATGTCAAATCCTCTCAAATGAAGGAATAAGCCAGCACCTGCACTTTGTTCAAGCCCCCCCCCCCCCCCACACCACCACCACCACCCCCCCAACATAAAAATGCTCACAAACCTTGTTGATACAAAAGCGACCATGCAACAACGCCACACCTTAGCTGGAAGTGTTACAATCCCCGAGAGGGATGCACGAACGCAGCATCTGGGTCAGAAAAATGGTGCTCATGAGTGTGTGGTGTGTGTGTGTGTGTGCGCGCACACAGATGTGTATGTGTGTGTACCTCAGCAGCAGCTCGTCCATCCTCATGGATCCTGCGCTGGCGGCTGCGGGAGGGGGGCAGCACACGGCATCGACACACACTCTCCCCACAAAGCCCAGCTCGGACGAGTGCTCCAACATTACAAACAAACAAATGCACCTTATCAGGCTACAAGCTGCACTCGCTCTTTCTCTCCCTTCTTCTTTTGTCTTCTTTTTGTCTTTCCCTTTTTTGTCTTTGCTGTTTGTCGTCTTCAACAAGCTGCCTCTCTCTGCTTCTCTGTCTCTCGCCTTGTTCCTCTCAGCCTCTGCTGTTGTTCCCTTTTCTCTCACACAGGAACAAGCACCCCCCCCTTCACTAACCCCCCCCCCCAACCACACACACACACACCTCCCACCCCTCCACACTCTCTCTCTCTCTCTCTCTCTCTCTCTGGTAGAGCAGCAGAGCAGTGGAGACCCCGCTGGCTTGCCTAGCTGAAGTAATCCCCTGTGACAGCTCAGCTCATGTTGTTATGTTGTGGGCCTATTTGAGTCTAATACTACAGCCCTGGAACAGCCTAGCCCCAGTCCAGATCTGGACTGCCTGCGTAGCCACTGGGCCTGGCCCAGAGTGGCGCAGGGCCATGTCAACAATACCCGCTATTCACATTTACTGCACATCATCTCTGTGCTTCTGTCGCAGCTCAACCTTGCCCAGACTTCACATGCACAGTCGGCTCTGCCATCTTTTCATGAAGTTTTAATGAGGCAAATAAATCGTGTACATCATAGTAAAGTTGTATTGAACCGATGGAAGGAGGCCAAGTTCAACATCAAGTCGTGCGTGCACGGAATTTTCACAGTTTTATTACGAAGCAGTATAAATAACCTCAAAGCAAGATATTAGTATATCACAGAGATCTACGGTCCTTGGCACCATTCCCAGACCCCAAGCCAGTTCTAGGGTCCCTATCTCATTCAGAGTCTCACAAAATATATATGTGACTGGTGCTACCACTGGACATGGTGTTCTGACCTTTTATTTGCAGCGACATCAGTGGCCGTATGTCTTAGATACTATAACATTCACACGACTTCCCCAGCTTGGGCCTTGTATTCTTACCTAAGCTTTAAACAAATATCAAGAAAATGGCTGAGCCTTGTGAGTTTTTTTTCTCCAAAGAAAAGCCTTTCATGGAACAAAAGACTAAATTAATACTTTCTGGAAGTTCTGCACCTCTAGAACACAACTCACCCAGGCCAACAAACAAAGAAAATAAGGAGTTCTGCCAGTAAATAAATAAAAAAGCATTGTAAAAATATTGAAAATAAAATTTAAAAAGATTTTTTTTCAGTTTCCCGCCCTTTCAGCCCCAGAAATATACATGCCCTTTGATGATCACCAGCCACAGTGTGATTCACAGCTACTTTACAGTTGTACTGCTATGATGCTGTAACTGTAACAAGCCTCCCCCTCCTCAGATGTCCCACGCTATCTGGACCTAAGCCTCCTGTAGGTACAGACGGCGTGTTCCGGCCCAGGCCAGTGCCGTCTCCAGAGAGACGGCCCGGTCCAGCGGATCATGCCCAGGAAGAGGCAGCCCAGACAGGCATGTCTCGGTGAGTAGCCGTCCCGAAGGAGGCGCTGCCAGATCCGGCTCCATATACCTGGCACATCACAGCCTCTCCTCCCCACAGGAGGCTGGGGCTGAAGACACAGGCAGAGAGCTGCTGATTAAAAATTCATCTCTCTGTTTATTATGATTTATGCATGTTTCACTGAGCCAGGAACGAAAAAGAGAGGAGAGGAGAACAGCTTCATTAGTGCATATTGTGTGTATGTGTGTGGGTACTATGCCGATGCCTGTCTGTGTACTCTGTGTGTGTGTGGCTAGCTGGCAGGTGGGGGATAGTTAAAATTATGGATTGTACGTGAGCTTCATTAGAATGTTTGGCATACAGGGCAAAATCGTCTGTCTTCACAAAACACCTGCATTTCACTGAAAAACAACAACAATTGAAATCCTAAATTATCCGGCGTGCACGGGCCATCGCCATTAAAATGCAGCAGACACTTTTGCTAACTTCTAACTTAATTACTCATTTCCGCCTCTGTTGTTTACCATTCAAATCGGATCGGCCTCTCGCTGCACTTTGTCTCAGCCAAAACTGATGGCAGACGTGCAATGGTGACAAATATTGACACACGGCGAGCGTGTCGGCAAAAAAAAAAAAAAAAGAAAAGTGGTGAATAAGAGCGGGAATTGGGCCACACGACTAACCGGCACTCTGATATAATGATCTCACACGTTTCCTCACATCAAACAGATGCTGCAGCCACTGATCATATGTTGCTTACTGTTTATTACAGTGAAAGCTGAATGTAAAGAGCATAATAATACAGGCATAAAGGGAGCGCAGAGCCGCTGAATGAAGCGACGTGTTCAAATTACCATACACAATTAAGTTCTACAAATGTTCCAATTTTGAGGGCTGACAATGATGACTAATAATTTGTCATTTACACTGATAATGGTGCATATTTACACCAACATCCAGTGATTAAAGCTGCATCAGGCAGAGTCTCAGCGTAAGAAAAACCCGTTTCATCACCAACAGGAAGTGACAGAATAAAACTTTGCAGTTTTTCCATCTGCTCCACAGACGCATCGATGTTAAACTCAAATTTTTGGCGTACAGCGTTCATTAAAACACACCACGCCATTCTGTAAACCCACGATGATTACTTCTTTTGTCTGTATAGCGCATCCAGTGTGTCACATGATGTGATGCTAAGTGACAAACCCTGTGTGTTCTGCCCTTTAGACTCTCTGCCTCTCTACTCGCCTCGGTAATCTTTGGAGCCACATGTCAGACGGGTTAGTAAACATGAGCATTTTACATGCAGTTTCCTGACACGATCATCTGTGATTTCTGAATGCTGACGGGAAACTGCTGACGTGAAGCCGCCGACGTGGACAGTTGCTCCTGTATCCCAAGGATTATGTTTCTTCCTTCCAGTCGGGAGGAAGTTTACGGTTTGATGGAAATGCATGACCCAGGTCAAACCGTCACGTGAGAAAAGCAGGATCGGGATCGTCTTCGACAACGTATCTGCAAAAACACGTGATCCCATCCAGCCGCCTTTAAAACTGGTGCTTCCACACACCACATTCAAATGAATTTCTTCTAACGAGGACGTCTCTGAAGGCCTGTATCTGTCTCTGTCTGCCTGATGCTCTAAACCTGCTCCCTGCACGTGTTTTTGTGTTGAAGTGCTCCTGTTGGAGAAAGGGGAACATATGGCAGTGTCTGGGAGAAACAGAAGCTTGGGGTTGCAGGGAGGTGCAACTGGTAATATCCAGAAGCTTCCTACTTGCAACATGCCAAATATAGCCCCATTAAATCCTCCTTTTTCTATTTTACATGTCGGGAGCCCCCTCGCCTCCCCGCCGAGCCGTGACATCACAGCTTCTGAAGACGAGCATCTTGTTTTTGTCATTCACAGGAAACACACACACTGACATCGCAGTAACTTGAGGCCACGGGTCAAACCGAGCAGCCTCTGTCTCTTTTAAATTGTGTTTACAATTTAATGACCTATTTGTGTTTGTTGTTTCCGGCGAGTGCCTGCTTCGCTCTCTCTCTCCTCCTCTTCCTCTCTCTCTCTCTCTCTCTCTGTGTCTCTCACTCCCTAACACGGTCTGACAGCGAAAGGTCAATGCCCATTGGCTACATGGGGGGCACTGAGTGATGTAAGGGAGGTTGTCATGGTAACGTGCAGGGCTCGGCAAGGACGCAGGATGCTTTCTGTGCCAAACACCAAGGCCGGGACCCGAGCGGGATCAAAAGACTTGAGAGCTCAACTCTGCGGGCGGAAGCGCGCTGGACTAGGGCCGGACCGAACGCCTGAGCGCAGCTTTAATTGACAGGCAGTTTACTGGCCTGGCAAACGGGAAGGGCGGGGACTCGGCCAGTCATGCCAGAGAAGCAGATCTACATACAAGAGACAGACAGTGAGGTCTAAAGACAGTCAGTTGCGAGCTGCTCTGTTATGTCTGTGAGCCTGCATTCTGCTGAGCTTGGCTTCACATTAATAAAAGAGGGATTACCAAAGTCTGCAGGCTCCTCTTAGGCCCCTCTCCAGCCGAGCGAGGGTTCACTCCCTCCACCCCTCCGCCTCCCTCCTGCCATCCTTCGCTCCCTTTTCTTACTCTCGTCAGCATGCTGCTCACGTTCACCCCATTCAAAAAAAAAAAAGAACACTCATCTGCCTTTCCTCCTGTCTGTCTCCGTTCCATTTCTCTCCACGCTCCCTCTAAGTACAGGAGAGGGAAAAATGCACCAAAACACAGATAAATTATTTAGATTTTTTTCCCCAAAGACACAGGAAAAAAAAAGCTTGACTCTGCAGTTTGAAAGAAAAGGGGAAAGAAAGGGGGGGGGTGAGAAATAAAAATTGCATTAGATACAAGATTCCGCAATCAGCCTACGATATGAAGAATTAATCTTATCTTTCACCGACACACAGCCAAGAAGGAGAGCGCTTTCAAAGACCTGGAGATGACAACAGGACGAATTCGCCTTCCCATTACGGCGCCATTCATCCATTGTGGAGGCCGACACCTCGCGATAAGCAGAAGTATTGTTGCCATTGACAATGTCATTATGGGACAGTAAACAAGCGATGCAGTGGAGGGTCGGGATGAACCGGGCAGGGCCAGAAGGTCACCAAGACAATCTGGAATGAAAGGATGCAACACCCCCAAGGGAGAGATAAGACTCCTCCTCTTCTTCGTTTTACTCTTCTTCATCTTTCTCTTTTCTCTCTCTCTCTCTCCAAAGCCAAGGACAGGCATATGCTTAGAACAAAGCCCCGGCACTGCCGCGTAATCAACTCCTCTGTACTCCAACGGCAGCAACACAATCTTCCCTGGAGGTCATCCACGGGAAGAGGCTTAGGAGGCACGACGGCTGCAGGATCATGGGCTATTAAGATGGGAAAATAGGATGACATTCACCCGGCCTCCCACCCACATTTCCTCGACAAAACATTATGTATGTTTTTCACAGTTTTTTTGCAACGTGGGTCTTATTTTTTGCATTTATGGCTGTTGTTTGCAACATACGCGCTCACTTTAACTGAACTGTGTTTAGGCAGTCACACCCAACCGTACTGATGACGTTTTCCCATTACTAATTAATTATTAGTGCCCTCTGCTGTTAATTACTTATTATAATGCATGCT